>NW_027271690.1:2875000-3366156 GCF_040938485.1 Diadema antillarum
TATTATAAAACATTATGGACCAGATGCATGGAACTAGTTGCCTAAAGGACCCTTGACCCAGTGCTTCTCTTCTCAGTTTTAAATCATCTTACAAAAATACCCTTTTAATAAAGTACCATTTGTGACCCGCGACAACGGTTTCAGGCAAAAAATCGCAAGAGCAAAATTTTGCATAATAGTAATCCCCAGTGGAGGATCCAGAGGGGGCGCAGCCGGCGCACCCCCCCCCCCTTAATTTTTCGTTAAAAACAAAAGACACAAAAAGAAAAAAAGTGAAATAAGACCCGGAAATGGCACCAGAAATATTAGTTGCCCCCCCCCCCTCTTTACATAATTCCTGAATCCGCCCCTCAATTCCATTCGTTTATTTATTGTGTATTTCAGTCAAATCTCTACTGTTTTGTTACCTATTTATTATTCAAGCTTGAGAGGTGAATGTAATTCTGAGGTAACAAGTCTTTTTACATACGACTTTAAGATAGCTCTCTGTCATTTTCGTTGTTAATTTGGTCTAATGCATTCTGAAAATTTGTATAAGTGGACAAATTAAATAAAACTGAAACTAAAAGTGAAAGAAGAAGGGATAATTGGCGAGACTATGTTTTGATGTGAGCACCATTTTGTGATCATTCGAATTTACTGGGACAGTTTAATGTCTCTGGAAAGCATAATATGTGACTGTGTTTGACGCCCCAGACAAGGAATGGCAAAAGCGAAAGAGGAATGAGGCTCTCCCCCTTTTATAAACCAGCCTGTCTGGATTGTAATAAACAATGAGAGGGGCAATACATCTTCATTAAGACATTAGCGCAGCGTTTATAAGAACATCTAACTGCAACAGTGACAAAACGAATAACCAACGACAACCGAAAAAAAAGAACGGGGGTGGGGGGGGGGGGGTGGGGAGGGGAGACATAGACACTCAGACACCAGTCAAAAGCTGTGACCCTTATAAAGAATTATTTGACTTCAGCAGCTAATTATTCCTATAGGTGAAAGTTGGATAATTAATGATATATTTGTGTTATTCATTTTTATGATCGGAAGACGGATTGTGTGCGTGTAGTTCATTTCTTTCGGTTGATTGAATGTTGCGAGGCAGTGAAGTAGTTTGCCAGTTATTTTGATTTTCAAGTCTGTTCTTATCCCCTCGTTTAATATTACATTGGCTACAAAGTACAGTGATTAATGTGTGGGTTTTCTTTTTTTTCAATTCATGATTTAATGAATTAATGGATGAATTAAGTATTCAATTTATGTCTTTTCTCTCTTTATGTAGTCATCATTTTAATGATCTATTCATCTATTCATGCATTGATTCACTAAATGTTTTTTTTTTTGTTTCAGTAGGATACTTAGTAGCTGTGTCAGTGGCTAAAAGAACACTGTATTCTCCGAGGCCTCACGCACTAAATAAGATTAATTAAAAACACAAAGGGAAGAGAGCAATGACGTTTCATTCTATTGTAAATAAGAAAATCCTTCCTGTCGGAGGAAGTTTGCAAACTCTTTCTCTCACTGAGTTTCAATGAAACATTTTGTGAATGTGTGTGTGTGGGGGGGGGGGGGAGATGTGGGAATCTAACAATCAAAGAGATACGATGAATAAAAAAAAAAAGTGAAAGGAAGTATTCCAGCCCATTGCTAAAAATAGTCAAATGATTAAACAGAAGGAGGAGATCGGAAGTAAACTGGAAAAGATATATGAATATATGTGATATATGAATGACTCTGATGCAGATGTAACCTAATATACTCTAAGAATAGCTCAGTCTCACCCGTAAACACACAAACACACGCACACACACACAGAGATGACGAGTAGTCTCACTCAAAGACTGAGCGATAATGATTACATATCCACAATATGACGAGTGTGTCAAATTGCGATAGAATTAATATTTGTACATATATGTATATACGGATATATTATATTGAGTAAGTAGTCCATGTGTTAGTGCAACAGAAACAAAGCAAAAACAACTGTTGGTAATGACAGCATGAACTTTACGTCATGTCTATCTACCTACCTATCTATCTATCTATCTATGTACATATCTATCTATCTATCTATCTATCTATCTATCTATCTATTATCTATCTATCTATCTATACATCAATCTAACTATATCTATTAACAGAGAGAGAGAGAGAGAGAGAGTATTATACATACACTATATGGCCAATCTTTAATCATACGAGGGAAACATTAACGTATGAATCGATGACGTACACACATCATGCCAAAATACATTGCGATTTCAAATTCTCTCATTTCCGCACTAGCTCTAATTGAGTGACGCCATAGGATCACAAGTGCGCTTTGGAGCCAGCGTCTGCCTGAATGCTGAGACAGACGCCCTCGAAAACGAATAAGTATTGGCTGTGATCAGTGATGATATTCTTTCAACGTTGTACTAGCTCCCGCAGCGGCTATTGAACAGGGGCTTACTCTAAACCTGGTAGGAATATTCACACACCAGAAAACATAATACCAGTCTTAAACACCGCCATTCAGTCAGGTGGAAACACCACAGAGGTATATGTAAGATGCCTATATGATTTTGTATATCTATAGGTAAAGGCTTGTGGTATGTAAAGGTGGATACACCACAAACGTGTGAAGATTGACAGTAACGTTTTTCACCTGCATATATGTCTGTCATCACATTCATGTACAATGGGCAAAATCCCAGTAGATGGAATGACAGACAAAGTCTTCATTATTACATCATTATATCAAATATAATAATGATAAATTATAGTGGTGATGAATATACATACACTATTATGTGTGTATATATGTGTGTATAATGATTACACACGCACGCACACACACACACATCTGAGAAGTTCTATTTAAAAGCAGTTTAGCCTAATCCAGCGTTAAAAAAAAAGATTTACGTGCCATCTTCCTAGTCAAACTCTGCTTATGACGATGATCTTCTGCATTTCATATTTCATATAATATTGTATATATCTTTCAAACCCAATTTGATCTGTTCATTTTCGTACAGTTTACCTTCCATTTGATATTGTTTTATATTTTTTATCTCCAAATATTTTCTTCATACAATCGTACCCACTAATGCGTATAAATCGTGGGAACAATTCCTATATCCAAGACATATTTTCAAATTTTGTTATACATTGTATATTAAAAACGGATTTTCAAAAATAAACTGAACTGAACTGATTTTTGGCTCTCTCTCTCGTTCCTCTCTATACCTACACCTTTTCCACCACTGCGCTCTCTCTCTCTCTCTCTCTCTCTCTCTCTCCCTCTCTCTCCCTCTCTTTCTTATCTCTTTTCTATCTATCTTTTTTATTTTTGATACTTTTAAAGCCAAAAGAAAAGTAGATGATACGAGCACATGAACGGAAAATCCGTATCATATACCGCGGTGCCCTGATCTTCCCTGGCTGCTCTTGTTGCCACAGCAACCTAACAATCCAATGTCATTGTCATTATGCGAAAATTTGATAAATCGTCAGCTCTACCCCTATGATTAAATTTCTGCCGCCATGTTATGTATGCATTTTTTTAATCTGTGCTTTCCATTCGTACCCAGCCTGGCTGCAGGCGTTAAAATTGATAGTATCTTTGCTGATCCGTTAATGTGCATTAGGTTAGATGTATGGCGGAGAGTTCAGACGGATAATACGATTGAAAAAAAAAAAGATTATAGGGCCTGCAACTGGGAAAAAAAGGAAACTTTGTGACGTCATTTCATCACAAGGGCTAACCGACCCAGACCTTGTGGTCTGGCTGACTGACGTCAAAGGTTCTTGAACCACATAGATACTTTATACTCGTTGCTGTTTATTAAATATCAAACGCAAAATGGTTCAGAATACAATTCAAACGCATACAAAGTAGTAACCATCAATTTGCAAGAGTGGGGTGAATTTATCCTTATATGTTCAGGAAACTGTAGTCTAAATGGCAACAGAGTACTGCCATGTGTTCCACCTGATTGCCGCAATATTGTTGAGACCTCCCCCTTTTTTTTCTTGGTAAATAATCTTTAAACAGCTTACAAGGCTGTTAGTCAAATAAAAACTGTCATGACTATCCAATGTACAATTCAATTCAAACAATGCAAACGCATTAATTGTATTAGGCATCTCAGTTCACCATAGCTCCATTAGTTTTTAACGTCTATTGTAGTTTGTTAATGTTTTTCTACAGGCAGCTTGCTTGCTTCCACTCCCCAATGTATTACTTCTCTTTGAACGCCTGCACGTTACCACGTGTGGCAACATAATCACCAAGTTCTAAGATATACACGTTTGTTTTATATACTTGTTTTTATTTAGGAACCTTGCTATTGTGCAAGCTTGTTTTTTTTTTTAATCTCCTCAGTATTCCTTACCACTAATAGTGCTACTCTAATTGGCATTGATTTCAAGAAGGACAGATTGTGCATAATTATGCTCATGTTGACACTATGCACATAGGTGTGTATTACATTTCATTGAACTACACGAAATGAACGTATTTGTATGTATTTCTCTGCACTTTGCCAACACGCCACTTCACCTGCTTGTGCAGATCGTTATTACTACCTTGAATGGTTTTGTTTTGTTTGGTTTTTTTTTTTTTTGGATAGGGGAACTATATGAAATGAAATATAATGATAGAATGAAAGAACGACAAAAAATGTCTGACTAGAAAACAACGAAAGAAATCCTTGCTACACGAATTTTAAATTGATATTATCAATATCAATTTCAGGGACTCTCATAAAATATGATCAGACATCCCTACTCTCGCTGACAGGCCGGAGTAGGGATCATGAAATGATTAATTATTAAATTGATCAATTCATTAGCGACAAGTCTTTTGGGAGTGGTTCGAATTAAGCCTCTCATTTATTGAAAAGGAATGAAGGCAGTGTAACGGTTGCCCATTGTATGCATATTATACCTCATATAACTAACCAGCGTTGCGGCGCCGCAGCTCTGGAGGACACACAGGTACGCGCGCGCACGCACACACACACACACACACACACACACACACACACATGGAAAACGACAACAACTCTGGCCTGGAAGCCTTACAAAAGCCCACCTGAGATCAGGACGCATTTTGTGCATAGTAATCAGTATAAAGGTTATGTAAATATATAGATATACACATATCGTTATTGTAAGAATGTTAGTGTATATATATATATATATATATATATATATATATATATATATATATATATTATAAATGAAAAGAGATACACATAAGATATAAAATGCAACGTGAATATGAAAATAGCATTATTATGCGTGTGCTGATGTGTCGCCTGAACTCCATCCATCTAATATCGCTCCTGACATCAAGAACGTCTATCGTGCATTGAAGTATATGAATATATAGATGTTAACATACATAATGAACTATAGATAAAAAATAAATGTATATATATATCAACGAAAATAGAAACATACATACACATAATAGTAATGATTATATATTTTATATAACATAAATATTATTAATAAAGTAAATATTGATATGTTTTTGAACATATATGCGTGTGCTGACGTTACCTGTTTTATTTATTTCCCATTATCTATTCTGTCTATTGCTAAACTCTACAGCAGTGATTTGCGCCAGAGTCAAGATGCTTACAAGTATTAGAATATTAATTAGAGTTATTTTATATCACATGATAGCTCATCAAACAACACACAACGGAATAAGTCCTGGCGCGCACTGAAGTACTTAACCAGAACGAGAACAAGTCGTTGCTGGTTGTGTGTGGGTGTTTTTCGATGGCCAGAGCGGTTAAAGCTTTCCTTAATATCTGTCACTATTTGCTTCTAACAGCTTGTCGTAAAATGCAAACTTTATGCCACACGCGAGGTGAAAGACGAGTCGAATACGAAGCAGAATCCACATTCCAGATCAAGTAAACATATGAATACAAGACAGAAATAAAAAAGCGAGGGGAACAACAACAAGAAGGAAACCAAACCAAATTTATGTGGGAGACGAATCCTAAAAGGAAAAGATCATAAATGGCGCCTTTTTACCCATTGTTGCTCAACATGAAATTGACATAACTGATTTACGATGGTTGAGTAATAGCACAATAAAAGTTCAATTTATTCCCACAAATGAATGTGTTACAGCATAATTGCATCCTCCTGGATGAACACTAAAGACTCTCTGTCACTCTCTCTCCCTCTCAATCTCTCTCTCTCTCTCTCTCTCTCTCTCTCTCTCTCTCTCTTTTCTCTCTCACTGTTTCTGTTTCTCTCTCTACCACATGGCGTGAGAGTTGAGACATCTGGTCTGTTCAGAGGACAAGCAGGATCGAAACAACTATATATAATCGATATCAATATCGATCAATTACTTTTATTTCCCGCGATATTTGTGGGATTGTGGTGCAGTGTCAATGGAACTGGCGGTGGCGGCCAAACACTTTCCGGTTGCCTTCAGTTTTTGTTTGTTATCATGTTTCGATGATCGAATCAAGTGCTGCATGCCTGCCTGTCTGTCTGTCTATCTATCTGTTTGTCTTTTTATGTCTATATCTCTCCGTTAATGTGCAAACATATAATACACGAAAATATTTTGATTTGATTGGCATAGAGACCACGCATATATTGCGAAAATATCCATTGATTGCAATCGATGCCTTTTTGGGCTTTTGGAAATTTCTGGGACCCCAAGCCTTTGTAAACAATTATTGTTTTTATCATTTTGTTAGAGAGTTAATTGTGCTAAAATAGGGTGAATCTGTTCATACCCTTTCACAATATGATCACCTGATGTGGTCTGAGCACTGCTGACTTGTACATGGACACAATATTATTAACGACTGTCTTTGATATAATACATACTAACTGACACCTGGCTGACCTAAACCATTACGAGTCTTATAAATCTTTACCCATGCAAGGTTACGTAATTCCTTTTCTTTCTTTCTTTTTCTTAGTCAAGACGTGCCATTTCAACAATTGATAATACACAAAACAAAAGAGAGAAAGGAATGAAAAAAGTCTGAGATTGTTCTTCATTGCTTGGAAGTAATTTTATATGCAAAAAGTACATAATTATTTGATATATCATGCTTAGTATTTTAAATTTAGATGTAATATGATAAATGCGACAAGTTCTTTGGGGTTTTTATCCCTCTGAGTTATGGACATTTCAGGATTGTCATACGTGTCATGATAGAAAATGTAAAAATAACGTGATTGATTAAAACAAGTACCAAAAAATTGTTATTCAATAATTTCTCCAAACAGGAGTACAATAAATTGCGTTTCTGTTCTGTTTCTGTTTCTGTTAGTTTATTTCTGCTAGTATGATTCTTTGCTTTCAACTTTGGACACTGAATATGTTTCTGTCGCTTGTGACCAGTTTGTATAATTCAACATGCTGAATCATTTAAAAGATGGGAAACCTTCATCAATTCATTTTAAACTTCTACCGTCTTTCAAACGCCCTACTAGAATTTCGTGTTTTCAGCAAGTGTTATCAATTCTACTTCAGTAACTAGATTGCATAATTCATCGAGGTGAATTATTCAAGTACAGCAAAATGACTGTGTCACTTTAAACTTCCTTCGCCTTTCAAAAGTGAAGACAAGATCTTCATGGCGAAAACAAGAGTTATTTCATTACTCTTACTTTGAAGTGCCTCCTAAGTTTATTATGAGTGTGATTGCATCAAAGACTCATTACTTATTGATAATCTGTCTTAGGTGTCTCTAGTTTATTGCGATATCGGAGGAGTTGATTTCATGCATTTTTTTCAATTAAGACTAAATTTCCATGTCTCTTTTTACCCATGGGAGAGTTACAGAAGCCTTTGATTATAAAGAAACATGATTTCTTTATAATATTCCTCGCTGTCCGTCAAATGTCAATGTTATACCGTGATCAAATTGTATTCACAAAGCACAGACCACATGCATAATTCCCTCACTCTTCACTACGAACATAAAATTCCCCGCTGCGACAACACAAAATACATCATGCACCATACCGAGGTATTGTAAAATGCCTTATATTCATATCTTGACGGTTTAACGTCTTGCATTATTGAAACGGGAGGTATAATTCACCTACCACATTAAAATGGCGGATCCGCGCTGCGGGCGACATTCCTAGTTGCAGGTTTCATTGGCGCGAATTAAACTGAGAGCCTGAATTATGATCTTATCAACAATTCATTGTTGGAATAGACCGCGAACCATTAATGTCAGCAAAGGGCCAATATACCCTGTCAATTAAAACGACCTAGTGACTCGAACGCCAGCCACGAATAATGAACAATTTTTGGCATATTAGTTTGCAATAGGCCGGCTGAGAAATTAGAGCGAAATGCCATATCATTTTACCGCGGGATAAGGTTACGCACTTGCTAAACCCTGACCAGCTTTAAGTAAATTTGTTACAAATTTGAACGTGTTTAATTACAAAAATGCGTACATGCTACATTCAAAGCCGAATCAATTTCAACAACACTCTCTTCCTCTTTCCCTCTTCCTCTCCATCTCTCTCTTTCTTAATCTCTCTCTCTCTCTCTTTCTCTCCATATCTCTCTTGCATGTGACGGAAACATGGCGGCTGTAGTAGGCGTTGCAATTCTAGACATTAAAAATCTGTCTCTGATTGTAGCGATAAATAATACACACGACAGCACGGACAAACCCGGCAGGACTGGTGCGATTTTCTGCAAGATTACTCGTTTATATGTTCCTCGCGAGATCTTAATACCCCGCCCCTATATGGTTTCCAATTACAAAGCCTTCCGTGGGCCCTGAACCTCTCGGCGACACAAATCCACGAACTCACCCATTTGATCTTGACCTCAAAAAAAGCTGAATCTGGAATAAGCACGCAGGGTGAATGTAAAGACGACCTCTGCGTCTCAGTGAAGCAATTAAGAATCAATTTGTGGAACAGTTACCTCAAACCAAGATATAAAACGGGCACATTGAACTTATTGTTGTAAACACCGAGATTTTGATAACAACTGAAGTTGCTGGGATACACGCACACATTGTATAATGAATGTATAATGATATGAAAAGCTTGATTCCAAAAGGCGCCAAATCCATCGTTTTTCGATGGACTTAGCGCCTATTGGAAAGATGGATTTAGCGCCTATTGGAAGCAAGCTCTTTATTTACTGCTATCTATCTGTTGTATGTATAGATATAGATAGATAGATAGATAGATAGATAGATAAATAGATAGATAGATAGATAGATAGATAAATAGATAGATAGATAGATAGATAGATAGATAGATAGAGAATGAATGTGTGTATATATCACTATAATCTATGCATACATTTATTATTTTTATATTTTTGTACATCATACCGAAATGTAACAATAGAACGCGATTAAAGTTTCTGGGATACATGCACTTACAAACACACACGCTAACTACATTTTCCATCATTTTAGTTTGTTCCACATTTCTCACTAGCTTCCTCTTCCCTAAACCAAAGATTTGTTCGTCTATCACTGCAGATTCGACTCACACAAGAGACTGTTTCAGCTTTCACCTCAACAACATTTCTCTGTGAGGCTCCTGTTTGTTTGGCATTGCGCGTCATGTGACCCGATCCATCCTGTGATGTCATTGATACCTCCTCCTAAATTTCTCATGTTTACTATTCATTCAGCATCTAGCCGCTCCCTTTGCACACTGTCTTTTGTTTATCTCTCCATCTCCTTCTCTATCTCTCTTTCGATATATTTATCTCTCTCTATCGATATCTTTATCTCTCCCTCTCTCTATCTCTCTCCTTCTCTATCTTTCTTTCGATGTATTTATCTCTCTCTATCGATATCTTTATCTCTCCCTCTCTCTATCTCTCTCCTTCTCTATCTTTCTTTCGATATATCTATCTCTCTCTATCGATATATTCATCTCTCTCTCTATATCTCTCCCTCTCAATCTCTCACTCTGTCATCTACCTCCTCTCCCTATTACTCTCCTTTCTTGCAAAATTCACCCAATATTAATGTGTGCATATCCGCGTGTATGCTTATCCATCAACCATACTCCTCCTCTTTTATCTATTTATCAATCATATTTCACTGTTTGTCTGCCTCTTTTGTAATATATCCTTCCATGTTCTGCCTCTTTCTCTCTCATATTATCAAAATGGTTGTTTCCTTGTTGCTTTTTCCTTTTAGTATCTTTCTTGTCTGGTCAACTTCACTTCTAGTCAAGCGGTAAATGTGTGTGTGTGAGTGCACCTAAATTTAGAAGCATTATCCCCTAGTTTTCAATTTTTTGCGTCTGTCTACCTTCCCAACGATGTATTTTTAACTCTAGTGTATGTTCCCCTATACGTTAGTGTGTATGTATTTATAAATATAAAAGTTTATGTATATATGTTATATACATTACGTACTCATACTTACGATATATATAAATATACATCATATAGTGTGTGTGTGTGTATGTGTTTGTGTGTGTTTATATATCAAGGTGATTTTGTCTATACGTGTCTTCCTATTTCCTTTAACGAAGCTGAGTACATCACACGGTTTTCAACGAAGGATTCAGTGTCCAAAAAATGTATGAGTATCATTTAGAAGATTAGAATACTAGTTCGGCATACGATATAAAAGGGTCATAAAACAACAACAACAACATTTTTTGTTTTTTCATTGACCATGCATCCGGAGGGAGGGGGAGGGAGTCATAAGGCGTTTAGGAAAAGGCATGCAAGACAGTATACGAACAGAAACATGTTTATACTTGCAAACGCTCGGTAAAAAAGGCGCCACGACCGCCAAATGTAGCTAATGACGTAGCGGGTGGGGGGCTTGTCAAAACGAACCGCCCTTTTGTATTTGATCAGCAAGCTTTCCTATGTGTGAGTGAGTGTGTGTGTGTGTGTGGTTGTGTTTGTGTGGGTGTGTTGTGTGTGTGTAGGTGTGTGTGCGTTTATTCATTTCTGGGCTGTACATACGATCATATTTTGTCCTTGGGAGGCAAAAATGCAATTACACTAACAGGTCACGCCCTTATAGATCACTCGAGTGGGACAGAATTATGATGAAATTACGTCGGTATTGCACCAGCCCGCCCAGGTTGTAACACTGTAAACATATGTGTGATTAGTTGTTTCATCCTCTGTCCTTCTCTCATTTGATTATATATATATATATATATATATATATATATATATATATATATATATTCTCCATATTTCTCCTTTTCTCTCTCTTTCATCCTACGGATCCTTCTCTCATGACTATATCCATATTTCTCCTTTTCTCATATATATATATATATATATATATATTTCTCCTTTTCTCTATGATATCCACCCTTTTCTTTCCTTCTGTCTTCCTGCCAACGGCTACCTGGACAGGGATGATGGTAATGATTATCATGTTAATACGAAAGTTAAGATATCACAGACTGGATGGGAGACACAGGATGTACTACTTAAGTTGTCACAATCACCATGAGCACAAGATTTCCATTATGATGATTATAATGCTTACTTATATACCAGCCGAAAATTGATGCCATAATTGGAAATTGTTATATAGGGGCCTACTTTATAGGTCTGCAACGCCACCTCTGTACAAAAGCATTGACAACAAGACATGCATATTGAATAAAATGTAGATTATGACACAAGATCTATTGTATAAACATTCTATGATGTGATATACTCATAACAATTAGGACTGACAGCTGCTGGGGCTCATGCATAGATTATCATCTCAAAAATAAAGACACTATAATAACGGTGGCGATGTGGTGTGTTCCGTATTGTACCAACGAAAAGGTCATGAGTTCGTAATCAGCCACGGCGTAATGTTCAAGAACAAGATAAAATATCCACAATGATCCACTTTATCCACACACGAAATGTCTTATATTGTATGCGTGGATGCCCAGACGGGAGCTAATTGGATTTAGCAAAGTGTACGCCATTAAAGGTACCCTTTCAAATACGAAAATAAAACCCCGCCAAACTACTTGGTGATTCGTTAAACGGAGTCTATGAAATTGTGCCATTAGGAATCTATACATGAAAGACTAGTGTTGAAAATAAAAGACAAATTGACCCCACCCCCTCCAAATAAAATTGATGTTTGTGGGTGATCTTATTCACCGTGTTCAATACTACTGTCAGAAATTTGTGTAAGAGTGAACCATTCATTGAACATTTAATTTACATTGTGATAATCATACATGTTCATAGATCTTGTAATGGTGGCTGCTTAAATTTCAAAACTTTTGAATCCTGGACTGCTGCAGCTTTCTCTCTCCATTTTCTTCTTATATTTCATTTTGATAATCATCATGAAATCCAGTCAAGGAAATGTGAGAGTTTCTGGTTTTGGGAAAATCAGGACATCGTCAACTTAAAGATATGTCTTCAAGAGCTTGCTTGGCGGGAGTATGGGCCCAGCGGAGAAGAGCAGGGGGCATTTCATGAAGCAATTTGTCAGATATTTCGTCTGACAAACTGTTAAAAGCTACTGAAATCCTTGCTTCTGATTGGCTGAAAGCAAATTTTGTCCGACAAGTTGTCGGACAAAATGCTTCATGAAATGCCCCCCTGGTCTACCGAAACTTGGGAGTTGATTTAAGTGACACTGCAAGGCATTGCCTCTTCCTATCAAAATGAATATAATCTGATAGTGTTATCAACACTGAGCGATATTCATGTGGTTCATTAGTTTATTCTTAATATTGATTTCTGCACTGGTATAATTTTACTTGGTCAAGATAAACATATCAGTTCTCCGTACAATTCCACGCTTATGAATTCGGGAACATACAGTTTTACAAGCATCTTTGCTCTTATGTAGGCCCCATCATATTTCTGACATTGACTTGTGATATCCTCAGATGATAATGACCATTTACATTTGTGTTAAGTATGTTTGTTTTTCTTTCTTCTCCAATCAAAAGATTATTGTTGTATATATTTTTTATTCTTGTTTTACCGTCAATCATTTTGTAATCCCATCACTGAGAAAGTGGAAATATAAAATAAACTTGAAACTTGAACTTGAAACTTGAACACTGGAATAATTGTTTTCATGTTGTATTGTTGTCTCTTGTGAAAAAGTCATTGCACTTTTCCCCCTGTATTGTCCCAAGGTTTTCAGTAATATTCTTTGTACTGTATAAAAGTTATGCTTTTAACAAATGTGGAAATAAAAAAGAAAATGAAATCAAATAAAAAAAAAGAGTATTTCGCCTTCACAATCACCCACATTATCACCATCTTATAATTTATGTTATCTTTAAAATTCGTTTCGGAAGCGTTGTTCATTCATGTTCCTATTTCTTTATGTGTAAGTGGTTGTTTTTTAAGGGTGCAGGACTATTGCTATATATATCCCTGAGCAATTTCCCCGTCTGCTGTTATTTAAGACATCTAATTGAGTGTGACAGCCTATCTGGTTTTTTTTTTGATCGTTATTGTTTTCTTTTCTTAACTTTTCCTTGGTCATTTAGAATTTCTTTGGTACATTGTATTTGAAAAGAGCAGTAAAGCAATTATGCTGTAACGCTTATCATCAAAGATTATGTGCTTGTATTTGTGTTTATATTGTAAACAGAATGTTCATACTTTAAACAGAACCTAAAGCTTTTATTGTTTCAAAGCGATGTAGTGCTATCAATAGTAACAGCCATAAGTACTGTTGCTGTTGCCACTCTATAATGTCATGGCCATTGAATATTGTAATGTCGTTATAGGTGTTCTCAATGGGGGAAAATGCATAACTTACATACGACATCACACCACGTGTTCCCTTTTCTCGTTAAGGAACATAAACAAACGAAACAAAAAATGCTGCTTAATCAAAGTCAAGTTGGCTGCAAGAAGAAAGAAAAATCTTCTATTCAAATTGTCACGTAATGTACACGGAAATATATGAATCTGCTCGCTTCAATACCGCCAATGACGCAACGCGTGTGACTTTTTGAGTCTCGTATTCATTTCTGTCCATTTGAAGGACATTTGTATAATTATAACAGTACAACCCTGCACGTGACATGCGGAGATGGAGAAGAAAATAGAGATGTGACTGACTTTCCTATCAATATCATTGAAGATTGAACAGAAATAAGACTAAAGAACTATTGAAAGGAGATTTGAAAAATGGAGCATACAAAAAGGGCCACAGAAAGAGAGAAGATATGTTACACCTTTCTTTCAATATCACTGAAGAATGAATAGACAAAGGACTAAAGAAGCATTGAAAAAACGATATGCCAAAAAACAAAAAAGCAGTAGTATGCAAAGAGGGAAAGAGAGAAGATATGTAACACCCATTATCAATATCACTGAAAAATACATAGAACTGATTAGATTAGAGAACAACCAAAAGGCGAATAAAAATAGTAAACAAAGAGTATTATAAAAGAGTATACAAACACGGTATGATGACGTTTGGGTGGTTAGGGGATAAAAGACATGCAATAAAACGGATCCAATCACAAAGGTCTTTGAAATATTCCCACCTTTTATCATATTTCTCTGTCACTATGCCGAAATCAAATTCGATAATCTGACGGCTTGCATTGTTGGAACCGTTTCTGGAAAGCAGACCGGTATTTCATGACACATGTTCACCCAACTCATCTCGCAAGAAATCTATCCATAATATTTCTCGTTGGTGTATACATAGAGTAAGGGTATGGGTCTCTGTGTTTGTGTGTGTATGTGCAGGGGTGGGGATGGGTTACTCTGATTCTCCCATCAAGGAGTTTACGTGTATATGGAAGACACGCCAGTTTCCGATGTAAAACACCACATTACAATATCGATGTCTGGACATGTCTACTGCGTTCGATTGCCCGTGCAAGAGATGTTGATTTAGCTGCTATATATTTTTTTTCTACCCTGTCCTGAAAATTGGTGCCCGATACCACCAAGGACCACTGTGATGTCACGAGCGTCGTCCTATCGACCTGCATTTTTTTTTTCATATTTGTTGTGCCCTTTCTGTCATCAGTGTCTATGCTCGTGTTTGGTATCAAACTTGTTTGTGTGTTGTTGCGTTTGCTACCGTCCTTCTTCCTCTGAAGTTGTAATTATTTATGATAACTGGCTTCTCTTTCCAAGAAAACATCGTGCATGACGTGGTGAGAATATTTCAAAGGGAAATTTAGATAGGAGCGTCACAATCTTAAAGCACAAAATATTGGTCGGTGCTATATTAAGGACCCTTATCGTTTTTTGACAAGGGACGTTAAAAAAAAAAGTGGGAGTGTCAAATTATTTGATGACAAGACCTCGCCGCACGCAAGTTTCCTTTGAATATTTTACACTCGCGTACATATACACCATCAAAATAATGAACTCATGACAGTGTGAGGCCGTGTATTGTAGCTTGTTTGTTCTTCTGAGAGATCAATTGATTGGAAAAAGCCAGTGGTGATACTGTAATTGTTTCGTTGCAAATACTACCAGTATTTCAGCATATACATAATGCATGTAATAATGAGCCGGAATCGCTTGGCAAGCCGCTGGTTTCCTTCTACCTAATTGAACATTCAGACATTTTGTTTTTCCTTTCGTATTTTTTTTTCTTCTTATTTTTGCTTCCCGGTTAGATTTGCCTGAACTCTTAGTCAGCAAAAGGTATACCGGAGCCGGCACAGCCTTGCTTCTATATAAATTGTCCACGATTACCACAAGAAAATGATACCCACTAAATGAAATATCAACTGATATTACATGCATAAATCTCAAACCTCAAAATACAACTACTATACTACTACTACTACTATTACTATTACTACTACTACTACTAGTAGTAGTAGTAGTAGAAGTGGTAGTAGTAATGACAATGATGATAATGATAATAATAATAATAATAATAATAATAATAATAATAATAATAACAACAATAATAATAATAATAATAATAATAATAATAATAATAATAATAATAATGATAAGTGTGTATGCATGTATACACACGTGTTTAACCTATATCACAAAATAGATAGGTTATGGTTAAATCATGAAAGATAAAAATTTCACCTTTCATAATTTGACCACATTCTCAAATGATCAGCACTTGTATAACATATTGGTTGCAACATATTAGTTGCAATTAGATAATGGTGAGATGAATCCTAATCAAGTGATTGGATAGAAGCTATCACCTGACCCGTTTGTTATGATGCCTAAAGTTCCAGACTTACTTTTTGTTCACCAAGATTTAGTACACTAACGAACGGTTCTTACAACCGCTCGGCTGCGTTTAACTCCAGCTGCATTGCCTGCTCATAATGAATTATCATTGTGTGGGGTTCTAATAGCTTGGAGCTGATGCTGGCCTGGTAATCGTGTCAAAATGGCTTTCCATCAGAATTGAAATCATGAAGCCCTTTAGAAAACAACTACTTAAAGTTACTCGGACTTGCTTTAACAGTGCACTTTTTTCCACCCTCGGAGTTTTTGAACAGTACAAACAGTCACTATTGGGAAGACAATTCTCACTAACATTTTAACAGATCAAAATACACCAGGCGATTTTGAGGCTGTTCCAGATTTAGTATTGGGTGGCTGATATTTTATCATTATTATCTATTATCATCATTAATTGTCATCAAATTTGAATGAGAATACAAAATTTGACACATGGAATTCCTTGTTTCTGCTATCAACTGGTTAAGTTCGTCACATCAGTTTAACTCTGTGTGTCCTCTGAGTGTTGATTGACACAGAAAACCCTATAGATATATAGCATTGTACACGTTGCCCACAGTAGCTGGCAGATAAAGGGGTAAAGATAACGTTCGAGCCAGCAATCGACAAGGCGGTAGTAGCTCTTTGCATCCACTTCCTCCAAGATGTTTTATATCAGTTGAGTTTCGTATCAACCCCTTTATAGCATATCTTGCCCTCGAATACATCACCTAAGTGGCTTTCGAAAGCTGAAGAACGTTCTGATTAAAGCTCGAGACGGGTAAACACATTGTCAAAGTAATTATCAATTATTTCTTATGAATGTATTTGAACAGCCTATGAACATCATTGTGAACATAATTCAAAATTTGTGTATTCTTTAGGGGTATACATAACCTCACACACACACACACACACACACACACACACACACACACACACACACACACACACACAAACACACACATACACGCGCACACACACATATTTGTTATATATATATATGATATCATATATATTTCATGCACTCTATATGCATATAATATAAACATAGTATTATAAATATGATGTACGTGAGAACACGGGAATCTCATACTCATTTTTTTGCAATTTAATGCGTGTACACAATGTCAAGCATGTGTGTACGTCTTATCACAAATCCATTGAATTTATGAAGTTCGTCCGCCTTTCTCAACTTCGTTTCTGTTTTACGTTTCCGTTGATGCTACATAAAAGAACCTGATAAATCAATATTACTGGTATATCAGCCACATAAACAATTAATCAAACACAAAAGAATCATGGAAAATTACATTTGCACGCTGTCTTCATTTTGGATTACATTAATTTACAGCCTTCGATCGGTGTATTGACGTGGATTAAAAATAAAAAAAAAAACAGCTTAACTTCAAATAGCGCTATGTAATACCATTTTTGTTTTTTGATTTTTTTTTTCTATCTTTGATTTGGCGAAATTTACTGAAGTTTTTTTCTTCTCTCTCTCTCTTGTTATGTTGGGTTTTTTTCATCGTATGATTATAAATTTTAAAGTTAATTTACTTAATTTCGACGCTAAAGGACTTTTCATGGGCGTGATAGGAATCTCGAACGGGTATATACTTACTAATCCTTCTGTCATCCCTGCTTACATTCATTCACAGTAAGAAATTATGATCAACATAAAATCAAAATTGTCATTGTAAATGTCAACTAGGAAGGAAATCAACTGGATGCGACGGATGAGCATAAGCACATTCATCAATCTATGACAGATGGCTGTCGACTATTCATGCAAGACAAATAGCAGATCTAGATACCAATGTGACTACGTACCTTCACTCAATTGAACAGGGATATTGCTCCATGTATTAAACCAATCTCTGGTTAGTTAAGAACTTTAATTATATGATCATCTACCACTTGATCTATAAGTGAATTGTAAAGCACATTAATTCTAAGAACAGTATTGATATAAAAGAATATTCACGCGTATGACTGGGATACATAGGCCTTAATATGCAGTGACTATTCAAAACAGAAAAAAAAAATATCTAAAAAAGCATGAACTCAAGCAAAGGTACAAATTAAAATTCATATAGTGCTTTATCATCAAAGGTATGATACCTAAATGCTACTGCGCAGTATATGGAGGGGGTAAAATAAATAACAGTATCTAATCTCGCAACCTGACAGGCTTTGGACGAAGGAATCTAATTTTAGTCACTTCTCTTTAGAAAGTAGGAAAGTGCCTTAGGTCATGAACAGTCCACTGTCCGCCTTCCGCGAGATTAATGAAATGCGTGCCTGCCCATACCATAGCCTATACAATTTAAAGGTCCCTGCTCTTTAATACCCACTTTAGCTTCCTAGCATAAAAGGAATACGTGATGTGCATACTGATAATACAACTGAAGGTATCTTTCCTTTTCCGAAAATTGTAAAAAGAAAAAAAAAGAATCAAAACACCGACGTAATCAATATTTTTGTTTATCATTTACAGGTTTTAGAAGGAAATTCTAGATCTCTCCGAACCAATGTAGAAGGTAGACATCAAAACGTCCCCTTTGAATTGTCATTTTCTACAGAGCATCATTATCGTTGTTGATATGAATATTTTATCATAAACAGTGTTAACACTATCATTTGTTGGTGTTTCTTTTTTTTTTCTTTTCGTTGATCCTGCGAACAAGTTCCTTTCAGTTCCTCGGGGCTATGACAAAATTTCAATTATAGAAGGATTTACAACAGGTGTCCAGCCGAAATGTCAGGCGATTATCACTTTGTCGGGAGGATTATCTCAAATTATTTTATGCAATTTAGCCTATCCTTTCAAAGGTAGAAAAGCATTATTCTAAAACCATTGTTTACGAGTATGGTAACTATCATTTTTTGAATAGGGTAAATTGTGAGTATGATTATCTACGAGTTAAACTCTTCGAGCACTGAACTGTTATAATATTCGACTATACTGATTGTAGATTTTTATAGGTTAATATGCGGGATGTCACATTGTTCCTCAAACAAATAAAGATTTGTTTATATATATATATATATATATATATATATATATATATATATATATACTGTATATATATACATATATATAAACAGAGAGGGAGAGAGAAGGAGAGAGAGAGAGTGAGAGGGAAAGAGAGAATTACTTTCATTACGTATGTAAACGTGACCATTTGCTTTAGGGCTTGATATTAATTTAGAGAACTCTGTATATCTTCAATGGAAGGATTCAATCCCAAATATCAAAAATGGCGTATATGCAAATATATCATTATTATTTAAATGGTAAGTAAAGTGTAAACTGCAATATATCTGACAATGCTCAACTATATATCCTCTAAAGGGAATGATCATGATTATTGTAAATCAGTGACAAAAGTGGATTATTCAGGGAAAATTATTTTCCATGTTATTACTTTGCACCTATAAACCGTTAATTACAACTTTGCTTTTCCTTTCTTATTTCTTATATGAAGTTTTGACACTGCAGATAATTCCTTAATTTTTGTAATCTTCAATTTCCATAACTCTGAGGTCTTAATATCGTATCCATGCTTCTTTCGTGCAGTAAAAAGGATTATTATAAAAAGATGATACGGAAATTATGAACAATTTCATTGTTGGGCAGTCACAACGGACGCAACGCACTTTTGCTGCTTTAAGATCACTCAGATTAAAATGGTCGTGACGCCATTTTCTTTCCATTGCTTTCGTAAATCTCCGCCACCGCTTTCAAAAGTCTGATGAACAAACCTGCGCACTAAATTAGGTTCGCATAGAATATGGACATGCAAATACAATTTCAAGATTAGGTTAGATATTAGATTAGCCTAAGTGTAAGATACTATCTTCAAATAATGAAATGTCTGTAAAACCCGTGCTAGCCTCGCAGCGTGACGTCACTTGCACCAATGGCGCCTCAACACACCCTTACAAAAAGCAATTTTTGCGTGAAACACTACAAAGATTGCTGTAGCTGTCCTTCGTTTTGATTATAGAGATCAAGGGGAGATAAACACCGTAAAGGTGTGTCGTTAATTGTGTTGCCGTCAGTAAAATGTACCAGCTTTGATCAGATGATAAAAAACAAAATAATTTTAAAGGCTTCTTAATGTAGAAGAAATAGACGCACGCACACACACATATATTATTATACTATTAAAAGCGATGTGTATATGCACATTTACAATTTTAGAAAAGAGAGAAAATTATGAAGATTAGGGTAAGGATACGACTATGATAGGCAAACCTTGGATTAGAAAGACACATCACAAGCACGTTAAGGCATTTACATAGCCTTCACTCTTTGTGTGAAATATTCAATTTAGAAGTTTGTGAAAATGTAATCAAGACGAGTTTATCCAAATGATGGCCGCATGCATCCACACACACACAAACACGCGCATATGGATGCATTATGTACGTAATCATTGTAATCTTAAATAGATACATTTATCAACTAAACTTTTTACACGTATACCACACGGGGGTATCATCGTGATATATATATATATATATATATACAATGTATATATATATATATACAATGTATATATATATATATATATATATATATATATATATATATATAAATTCATATATAATGATGTATGTAGGCCACGTGTTCGTGCCAATACAGAAGAGATAACAAAGAAGAGAAGCAATATATTTTCAAGTCCAATAGTGATATTTAACAATACAAAATTTTCCAAACATTCATACATTTTCGTCAGGGTCTCTGCACTTCGCCACCTCTTCTCCTTTCCCTCTCTTTCTAAATAAACATATAAACGTAGTTATACATAATTATAGGCTTACATATGCATGATAGGCACCCTACATACATTTTTTTTTTTTTTTTACAAAAAGAAATGCCAATAAATGCATCTATTATTGCACATGGTATTACGTCTTGAAGAGATAATAAAGTATTGAATTGAAGATAAGAAGACATAATAAACTATTGAATTGAATTGAATTGATATCACTATACTAATAAAAACAGGTAACTAAAATTGATAATTAAGTAATACACAAATTATTATGATCTGGCCTTCTCTCGTCATAAACGTTTACCACTGTAAAAGTGGAAATATTTATGCGAGAGCACTGTACCAGATTCGTAGAAATTTTGAAAACATTTGTGTGTGTGTGTTTGTGTGTGTGTGTGTGTGTGTGTGTGTGTGTGTGTAGATGTACTTCCCAGTAAATCATGAACCTTCTTAACAACAAACCTTACGTCATATTCGGATTAACAGAATAACGAACACCACTCGGCATTGCAGTATAGATTTAGTTGTTTTTGTTGTTGTTGCTTTTTCCGAATGGGAAACATTGCTAAACAGTACTTTAACGTGGGTGGTTGGGCACACACATGCATTGCACCAAGGCCGTGTCATTTATAGAAAGACAAATATTTGAAGGAAATTCGCGTGCGACGAGATCTTGTCACCAAATAATTTGACACTACCACTTTTATTTCCGTAAGCTTCACTTGTTAATAAGTGATGAGGGGCCCCAATAATAGCAACTACGCCATAAAGACATATATAAAAATATATATACATAGCTGATACATTTCTAATGTATTGAAAATCAATTCCTGGATTTTACTGGTAGTTATTGCACGTAACCTTAGTCCTATTAACATGACTAAAGGGGAAAATACAGTCCAAATATAAGCTAGTCTGATAAGAAAGAGTAAAATATTACGAGTTCAACCTTATAATTTTGATCGAAATCGGATGAAAAATAAGGAAGTTATGACAGTTTGAAGTTTCGCATTTTTTTGGGGGGGTGGGGGGGGGAGTTTGAACAGTCAATATGAATATGCAAATGGTAAAGTGAGCATGCAATCCCCTCACAACTTACCATATAGTTTCCAGTTCGTCATTCAAATACGACTATGCTCGAGGCTCAAATCCTCGTATATCTAACTGAACACTATTCTGAAGTTATTCAACCAGGAATACACTGTAACATCATGTTTCAGACTTCAATCACAGAAACATTGAATTTTTGTCATTTTTTTTACATGATCAATGGAAAATTGTGAGGGTATGACATGATTAGCTCACTCATTTGCATATTCATATCCACTGTACAATAACTATTTTGCAGAAATTAGCAAAACTTCATAATGTCATAACTTCCTTATTTTTCATCCGATTTCAGTCAATTTTTTACCGTTGAATTCGTAAGATTTTACTCTTTTTTTATCAGACTAACTTACATTTGGACTGATTTCCCCTTTAAAGGGATTGTATAGTTTTGGTTGAGACCTAATTTCAAGTTTCTAACATTTTTGGTGAGATAATGAGAAACCTCTTATGAAATATGAAAGAGCATGTAATTCCATGAGGAATTCGACGTTTATTTGATGAAAGTTGGTTTTGTAATGGCTAAGATATCCAAAACAGAGCAATTATGATAAAGTGTGGGACCCACACTTTATTACAATTGCTTTGTTTTACTTTGTTTTTGGATGTTTCAGTCATTCCAAACTCGATTTTCATCAAATAAACTTTGAATTCCTCTTAAAATGGTATGCCCTGTACTATATCATAAGTGTTTTCTTGGCATCTCGCAAAAAGTTAAAAGCCCAATTCTCATCTCCACCAATACTGTACTATCCCTTTAAGGCAATAGATTAAAGACTACTTAAGTATATAAATCCGCGACAGTGATGAAGATCATATTAATTCTGGCAGGTTTTCAAACGTGGAGATAGTTAACCGTTTCGCAACTACCGCAAAGACTTGAGTTATAGTGTCCCTCTAAAATAGGAGTATTCTTGACTCGACTGGTCACGGTCATGGTCACATATGGGCACAGTGTCGTTCCCCTAGTTGCCAGAACATGCCATGGTTATTTCCCCTTCTTGTCACAGGCTGCTGTTGCTGAAGAGCAAGGCGAATAAAAGATTCTAACGGAAGTGATGCACCTGTCACGTGACTAACTTCTCAAAATTGGAGGCCTCTAACAAGGCGCCATTTCAGATGCATATAGGGTATATCATTCACATTGTGATTGACAGGGTTTGTTATGCATAACTGGTGTTTAAAGATGTATAATTTTATATGTTTAAACCACAGCAAATCAGAAAGGAAGGATAGAATATTTTGCTGCTGTTGTTTTTATTTTCATTCTAGTATATATATTCAACCCATCTGTCAAACCTTAATAGCTAACACTATTACCTGTCACTCTTATCTGGATTTCACCTATCGCGTTAGTAGTAATACATGTCTCATTTTTTCATCTGTCATCTGTTTTTCCATTTTCCTTTTTTTTATTTCTGTCTTGTGATATGGTCATCTGCTAAGAGGAATTTACATGGACGAACACTGCTAATATGCTTTTCTCATTTTCTAAGTCACTTAGGAGATAAAGGTGAGGGAGGATGCATTATGCACCCTGTAAATGCGTACATAATGGATAATCTTATAGAGAGAGTGGGTTTGACGTTGCGGAAGGACAAGATAGAATAATGAAAGACAGAAACTGAGCTGGACTTTACCAACGATATTGGAAGGTGCATGCGGTACTCAGGTAAAATGCTTTTATGCGATTAGATCTGCGAGTACAGAGGGTGTACGTAAAGTGGAGGCAGTGGAAGAAAATAAAAATGGACATGTCATGAATATGTCAGCCGGGTATACTAATCATAGGAATATGGGGGTATGGGTAGCTGAGTGTGTAAATATTTGCTCAGTAATCGCTTGTCTCCACCACGTGCCAGCGAGTGGCTCAGTGTCACACCATTTCAACCCCACTCTGCTACTTCCTGTGAAAAAAAATCCATATTCTCTCAAAAGCACATACTAGAGAGGAGAAATGGATATCCAACTGTGAGGGCTGACATCCAACTCAGTATAATCTCTCTCTCTCTCTCTCTTTCCATATGTATATATTTATATGTATATGATATTTACATATATTATTATTATTATCATCATTATTATTATTATCGTTATTGTTATCATTATTATGATTATTATCATTACCATTATCATTATGATTAATATTGTTACCATTCTTATCATTATTACTATCATCATCATTATTATCATTCTACATACGTACAAGACAAAAACAAAAAACAAAACTTCATCTTAACGGGGCTGATTTTCTTTCTTTTTTTCTTTTTGTTTTGCTGAACTGTTTAACCCGGTGAGGACGAGTCCCGTGTATACTTGGGCAGGGGTCTATGGTAAATGCGTGTTGTAGCAAAATCAGCCTGTCCTCAACGGGTTAATTGTCTCATGTTAACACGTCAAAGCACATATGCTAATTCATTTTGATTCTAAATCGTCTATAAAAGCAAATTTAGTATTAGTCTTGACGTTTCCTTTCATTAATAGAGTGAAATCAATCATGCAAATTGGTTGATGATTCATTAAAATCAAGTTGCAAACATCAATTTAATAACCACTCACTCCAGGACTCACCCCCCCCCCCAAAAAAAAAAGAAAAACAAAAGAAAGTGGAAACACCAGCAACCACACATTGAAAAGCAGATGAGAAGGTGATGACAACGGTGATGTTAACTGACATGGTGGCCAAAACCACCAAAAAGACTCAAAACGCGTTGAAGATTTCAAGAGTTTTATTTCAAAAGGAGCTAAGCGCCATTTTAAAACAATTCAAAGTAAGTCCATCATCAGATAGAGCACAATTAAATCTTTCCAGTCATACCTCACTTGTGGAATATTCTAAAAGTTATGATTAAATATATCCTCTATTTTCTTATTGTTTTCTTTGATTTTTAGCAGCTTAAATCTCAAGTATCTCAACTTAACAAGAATGGTGTTGGCTTGTTTGCGACAAAACTCTACATATTAGGGCAAGCATTTAAGTCGTTAGACGCTGAAGATGCATTACAATCGACAATCTCTCCCTTTCATCTTTTGTGTACGGGAACCATCATGTGGACGACAGTTCGCATTATCATATCATTATATCACATGTTTGCTTCTCCTAATCATAGCAAAGTTCACAGCAGCATAGGCATCAGGACGATATTATTGTTACTGGCATATTTACCTGCATTTTTTCAATATCTTGTTTGCCTGCTTGTTTTTTTTTTTTTTTTTTTTTTGCCTGCGAACGTCACCACGTTGAAATCGATATTGAAGCACGTTGGAATCCATGTATTGAAAAACATAATAACGTCAGAAGTGTGCCTTCGTCTAATTGTGACCTGCTAATAGCCTTAGAACAGTCTACTCTGGCAAACAGTCTAACTTTTTTTTTATTGACACTGATGTGACATTTAAAACGATTATGTATAATATTATAGATATAACAACAGAAGTGGGGGAAGAAAACTGTTTCAATTGGATAATAAATATAGTATTTTCCAATGCTACTTACAGGGGGAGAAGGAGCTGAAGTATGAACCAGGTGTTGTGAATGCTTGGACCAAGAATATCACACATACTATTTAAAGTTATTTGTTTGTTTCATTTGTCCATATGAAAAGATGGCTAGATGACCCCATATTTAAAAAAAATAAAAACTAATGTTTACCACGATTGTACCATATTTACTCAATGTATATAAACCAGAATATTGTACAATGGATCTCGTCCATTGTCTTGATATCAAGATGCGATATACCTCCTTTTTACGAATATATATATATATATTGATATTAAGGTATATTTTCTTGTTTGATAAAAGCACAGTATAAGATAAAACATCTCTCAAAACAGCAATAGCGGTCTTGTGTCGAATTTTCTTAAGCTGATTGAGAAAAAGCCAAAACAAACAAAAACAAACAAACAACAACTGGGCATTAGCATTGATACTCCATTCTTATTTCTTATTACTGCCGAAGCCAGCATATCTCAAAATAACTATATTTTTACAAATGACTCAGTAAGTAATCTATATTTAATATGATAGCTGTAAAAAAAAAAAAAAAAAAAAACCTTGAATAACATATTGTTTACTCATTATTTATCTAGCGATCCACGTCCCACAAGCTTTGCTTTTTAGTGGATCGCTATTTTCCATGATTGAAGTTATTTTCCGAACGCTCACGAAGTATACATGCATTGTTCCTCGTAATTATTGTACATAAATTATGTTGTTATGTATAATTTATTTCATATACTACATGAATCTTTTGTAAACGTTTGGACAATATCATTTCATGACATGTATACTTTGTAATATGTTTTTGATCTTCGTTGATTAGAAATAAACTATGATTGAATTGAACAACAACAACAGGAAGCAGCAGAGAATGTATGTATACAGCAAGTGCAACCCGTATGTGTAGCTGCATCCTATTCGGGTATCGGTCTAGACAATGCAGCAGCCTTTCTGGATAGTAATCACCGAAAGTAGCCGGAGCTGCACCCTGGTTGTCTGACCGTTTACTGGAGAAGGTATAAAAGACTCGCTGCGATATCAAGCTGCTATATACAGCGCCACAGCGGCTAGTTTCACGAGTCGGTGACCATTGATACTGCATTCTAATGGATTGCTTGCTCTATCAAGCGTTGACCATAAGCCTAATAATCTTACGCCGCTTTTAGCCTGACAAGTCATTCTTCCTGACGTTTTAAAAGGGATGATAGGCCTATAGTATTGATTGAAGTGAGGATTCATTTTTTAACGTTTTGCGAGATATTTAGAAACCGCTATATGAACTTATTTTAAAGGGCATACAATGTTCTAAGGAGGAGGGAAAGTTTATTTGATGAAAATCGATTTCGAAATGACTCAGATATCCAAAAACAAGGTAAAACAAATAGACCCTGATGAAATTCTTTTACGGTTACATTTTATTGGGATCGCTTTTTTTTTGATATCTCAGCCATTTCAAGACCAATTTTCATCACATAAACTCTGGATTACTCAAAGAATTATATATTCTTTCATATTCTTTTATAATAGGTTTCTCATTATCTCACAAACACAGAGAAAAAGTTGAAAACCTGCAGCCCCATGTACCATATCCCTTTAAAGGTACAGATTGTATAATGAAAATAATTATCACTGATTGATGAAGCGCAAAAGGAAATAGTGATTTCATCCAGTAACATTTATGACAGAAATGGACAGGGAATATTTTTCATTCTCTTGAAGAACGAGGAAATACTTAATTTTGCACAAGAGTGTCACAAAATAAGTATTGTTGCAAGTCTCTGACCTTGTTTTCTCTACTTTCATGACTGATTTTATCACTAATACCGAAGTCATTTTGGCTTGAAAAAGAAGTTGGTAAAGGGGAAATAAAAGATTTTTTTTTCATTTGTCCGCAGATAAGTCTACGTGTATCTAAGAAACTAATTTCTTCCTTGAATCTTGAATAGCGTAAATTTTCTTTCTTTTGCTACGTTGAGACAATCAATTGATCTTACAATAAACTATGACTGATGCATTGTTTCCAATGGACAAACATAATTAAGACTTTTGTAATTTTAGCCCATGCCCAAGGTGATATTTGTGAGCACGTTTGTCCTTTTAGTACAAGGCTCAGCTTTCCTCTCCTTCAACATTCACATACTCTTCAAAAACAAAAACAAACAAACAGCAGAATACCTTGAAAGACTTCACTATGGTGTAATGAATGCAGTGGAGCTTATTCACAAACAGCACTCCACATACGCATCGCAATATGCATACAAACGTCTCATGTTGCTGTACAAAGGTGTCCGTGTTTGTGTGTGTGTATGTGTGTGTGTGTGTGTCTGTGCGTGTGTGTTTGTGTGAGTGTATGTGTCAGTGTGTGCGCGTGAGCGTAGTGTGTGTGTGTTTGTGTGTTCGTGTGTTTGTGCTTGCGTGTTGGTTTGTTTGTAATGAGGCAGATATGAATTGGCTTGATTATTTTTTTTTTTATCAGAACAAATTAAAATCAATTACATTATTAGCAACAATCATTAAATGATTACAAATCGCACAAAGACAAAATGGTTACACAGAAAAGAATGGTATATCAGCAAAAATATGATACCCTTAATTAACATCCCCATCCTCCCCCCGCCCTCCCCTCCAAAAAAAAAAAAATGGCAAAGTGATGACAAATTAGTTTAATCAAAACAAAAATAAGTGATTTAGTAAATATCAGATAAATTAAAAAAAAAATCATGATAAAAATAGCTGGAGTTATGCAGTAGTTTTCAAGTATTTAAATGATAGACACCAGCTGGTCATAAAAAACAATATATACATGTATAAAAGTTCCAATTACTACATCAAATAAACTGAATTACAATTACTAAACATCAGTTGCATGACAAAATATGAAATATGATGTCTACATCTACAAATACTGCTAAAACATACACATGAGTGTAGTATCGTAACAAAAATTGAACACTAAATCTCTAGAAATCATTTCATTTGAAACATAAAATAAAAACAAATATATTTTAATGATCTTATGATATGATGACTGTAAAGAAAAAGAATTATATATCAAATCGCCACTTTTTTCAAGTGTGCAGGTAACTTATATCTTTTCTTGGTTATCAAAATTAATATTCTAGGTCCTGTTGCTTTTTCACAAATACTTTAAATAAAACATAACTTGGGAGATTGTTCTTAAATTTACGAATATAAATATGATACTTCAAAAGTGAAAACAGAAATGAAATGAAATTCCAAACATTTGTTCAAAATTAGTGACATTTATTTGAACACCATTTTGGGAAATTTGGGAAAGGAGGGCTAGCCAAATAGGAATAACCTTTTAACACTCACAAAATAAGTGGACCATTGTTACCTCACTTTTATCACACAAAAAAACCAACAACACACAATTAGGTGAATCCTTAGATTTAATCATAAAAAGGAAATCATTTATTGAAAAAAATCTTGAAATAAATTGATCTCAATTTAGTATCAATGGTACCAAAAAAAAAATCTGTTCTATGACCTTTTTCCCAATTAATGGTCACCGGTTTGAATAAACATTTATTCCAGTAGGCATATCTTTTGTCAGGAGTGTAGTAGTAGGAGTGTCCCAGTAATAAGTTGTATGTATTCTTAGGGACTAAAGTGTTTCATGAACACCGACAATATCTGGGTCAAAATTCTCCATCCACTCTTCTGGAATGTTTCTAATTCAAAGATGTATTTCCTTCTGTCTGTTTCTGGGACTCCAAAATCTAACACAAGCTCTTCAAAGAGTTTATGACCTACAAGAGGTGGGTTTAATAGATCTGATAATGTTAACACATTCTTATCATACCACACAGGATAATTAAGGTACTGTTTAGATTTTGAACGAATGAATTTGTTATACCACAAAAATTGACAATCACTCAAATGGCTTGATTTGCTTGATTAAGTTGATCAAGATAGCTTTTTCTGAGAGTCATGCATAATTTTATACATGGTATGATTTATACATGGTATGATTTGCAATAATAAATAGACCTACATTGTACTGTATGTTGGAAGAAAAAAAAAAAGTGATTTCGCACCACCAGAGAGAAGAATACAGCTGCTTATTTTTGTTCATATTAATTTCATCGTTAACATGGACCTAATATCGATTGAAATTCAAATAAAGAATATCATAAAACGCGTGTGTGTGTGTGTGTGTGTGTGTGTGGATGGGTGTGTTTGAGTGTGAATTGAACACACAGACGATTGACGCCAGAAAGCAATCTAGCAGAAACATTAAGATGAACGTTCACTGTGGTATAGTGGCTACCCTCCCCCCCCCCCCACACACACACACTTTGTAATGAAACCCATAATTAAACATATGTATGTGTGCTGTTTTCAAACTGCCCTGGATTTATGTAAAAGAGAACCTGCCACAAGCCTGTGTTTTGCCACACTGTGACGTCATAAAGCCTACCTGAGCATCGGTTTCACATGATTGAGTAACATCAGATGACTTCTTAATGCTACGAATCCCCATTTACGATGGAAGCAAGATGAGACTACACAATGTAGCTGTTTATCGAACCACACGAATCAAAGAATGTGTTAAACACACGCACACACACACACACACACACACTCACACACATATACATAGACCTATATATCATTTACATCTAAATATGTTATATAATGCTATGTCTAAGTATATATTATACATGCTTGTTACACATATTTAGATATCTCCTTTTTTATATATGATAAACATGAACATTAAAGAGATTACAACTTCACTATTCAGTATACTTGCTGCTGATCCCGTGCTTTCGTGTACTAAGATTATGCATATCAAGGATTTATCTCCCGAGTGGATTTATTGTTATTGCAGTATGTCCGCCTCACATGATTAAAAATTACAACAACACCAACATTGATTTTCAAAAACAAGAAAGGATGCAGTATCCATAACAATAATCAATTTAAGGCTAGTAGTCATGAGGTCTTGAGAAAATATTATTGCGCTTACATTATGTATGATACATTTTGTCCGGAATGACCTTTAGGGGAAAGTCAAAATCGAAACACGACGAAACCACCATTTCCATACCCTTTTATGTTAATTTGAAAGAGAGGTATCTTGAAAAAACACATTATACGGAGCAGCTTGACGAATATGTCATATCTATTCCTTACACTCTATCACCACAAAAGAGGAAGATCATTGGCTTTCTTTGGTGATTGATGCATTCAAGTTTGCTTGGGCAGGCAGTACAACTGATGTAAGATTACTCTGCATACGGAATGAGCCATTTCGCGCTATACTTGATAAAGGTCATTAGTACCAATAGTACGACGGTTGCTGTAGCAATCCCCCCGACTCCCAGATCGTGTTGAGAATCTGAATATTTGCACTGATATACATCTGACAACCTAGCAGTTGTACCCATGCCCCAATATGCATATAACATTCGAGAGGAGAATGATAACTTCAACACTAACCAAGGTTGCTCATTATGAAGCACGGGAAGGCGTGATTTGGCGCTCCTTCTGTTTTAGTTGTTTATTTTGAAACCTTTTTCAAATCAAACAGACATACGAGCCTTTGGGGCTGTAGTCAGGGAGTTGTCTTTATGTTTGTTTTTTCGTCAAACGTTCACACATTTACACACACGTACAAACAAACACCTTTCATGATTATACTTCATCCTCAACACTTCGCAAGACGTGACTTGCAAGACAATTTTGAGAGTACAGCTGTTTTTGAAATGGAGAAAATTAAAGGATACAAAGAATTACACATATAAAGACATTACACCTACACACCTACAATGTACACATAACATAATGATAATGTAATTCGAGACAGAGGTAAACGAGTTTCTCCTGTGGCTGGTGCATTATTTGAATTGCTTTTGGTATTGTGTATTTCAGGAGACTGAAATTCGCGGCACTAAAAAACAAACAAAACGATACATTTTGTATGGTTAACGCTGTCGTTTCTTTGTTGGTATAATGATTTTTTTGGCGTCATTTTTCATCGTCTGTTGATGTCCATTTTCCATTCTTGCGCGCATCATCAATATGTCTCCATGCGTTAATCTACTCTCTAAAAAAAAAAAATCGAGTGAAAATTTTCACTCTTAAAGGAGTGAATACAAAAAAGAGTGAATTTAGAGTGAAATTGGAGTGAATTTTGAGTGAAAATGTTCATTTTCACTCGTTTTGGAGTGACGTCAGGGATCACTCCTAAATCTTTGAGTGATCACTGACGTCACTCCAAAACGAATGAAAATGAACATTTTCACTGAAAATTCACTCCAATTTCACTCTAAATTCACTCTTTTTTGTATTCACTCCTTTAAGAGTGAAAATTTTCACTCGATTTTTTTTAGAGAGTAGGTCTCAATTTGTTTCGTTAACAAATATTAGTGACTCTTTGGCTCCCAAATAGTGCGTATAATGTTTCGATTATTTCATGAGTTAAGATTTTTTTTTCAAAGGGAATACAAATGAATCAAATTTAATCAATCGGCAGCTTGTTTAGTATGTATAATTATGGACCATTACTGAATTCGATTTAGATGAAACTATGAGTGTTTAGTCTATTAAATCACATTTCTTTATTTGTTTAATACTATGTAAATAAATTTCGTTAAATTTACAGTGCTATCATAATCTGAAAACGGGGTTTGATACTGCACACACCTCTCGCAACGAAATGCGAAAATCTTCCTAATTTTTTTTTCTTATATTGCTATCATAATCTTAAAAGGGGCTTTGGTATTGCAAGCATCTTCTTCAACGGAAGGCAAACATCTTCTATGGTTCTGTCTAATCTTGCATAGAAGAACCACGACTGCATGATAAATGAAATACATTGTAAAAAAGATTTGAAATCCATAACCGTCTCAGAGAGTTCCTTGCAACTTCCATGGTCATAGTTTTGAGAAGAGATATATTGAATTCCGTTGCAATCGCAGCCAAACGCCGTGACAATTAACATTAAGCTCTGACAGATGGGATAAGATGCATTGCCGAATGATTGCCCGTGAACAAATGGACGCTTTCTGCACCCCATGGGACACTCTCGCCAAACCGCAGACCAGACAGATTCTGAAGCCGATTTACTTGAGAATCTGGAAAATCTTGAAACGCTTACGAATAAAAACAGATACAAAAACCAACCAAAACGGACGCTCTAATGTTCAGAGTAGACAACCTGTTTTTGTTTCTTTTTATCCTCTGTCCATACAAATTCAGATTGTTCCCATTCTGATTGTTTGGCTTTGCTTTTCCATCAAAGAAAGACAGCTTTATGAGATTTGAATCCTTACATATAGGAATAGAGGCGGTCAACACGTTTTGCCTATAATGTCTGAGTTTGTCCAATTTTACCCCCTATCTGCTGGGTGTCGTATTTCGAAGCCGTCTAGTGTAATGTCCCTTCTGGGAGCGATTCCCCACGCGGAAGCACCGACACTTAACATCGTTATAGGATCTCAGCAGACCAATTGAGAGCTGACACAACCACAAATAGTGTGTTTAAGGAAAACTTGGTCGGATGGGGGAAAAAAAAAACCCTTCAGAAATGCATACATTATGAGGCAATGAACCATGGAAGCTCTGAGCTACTCATGTCCGGTGTACGCGCAAAGGTTAAAGATAAAGGTAAGAGAGGCAGGACTTTGTGGGAAAAGGGTGAGGGGGACATCAGGATTGGAGTATTCCCTGTTTCACCATGGGGGGATTCAAGGTCATGTCTTGTAACAAGGGGAAACATAATTTGTTAAAAGGAATGTTGCTTAGATAAATGGTAGAAATGACAATGACAAACCAAATGAATAACCAATAATGATGATGATTGCGATAGTAATAGTAGTCGTAGTTATGACAATGATAACAATAAAAATAAATATAATAATACTACTACTACTAATAATAATAATTGTTATTATTATCATTATCATTATCATTATTATCATTTTCATCATCATCATCATCATTATTATCCTTGTAAACCCCCTAAGCCTGGCTTTCGAGTCTTTCCACCTGTGGTGAGTAAAAGGTGGACGGATAGCGAAAACTTTGAGCAAAGAAAATGGGTTTTCATCGGGATTCGAACCGAGACCTCCGGATTACTAGACCGGTGCTCTACCGACTGAGCTATAGAAAGCCCTAGATCGGTGTTCGTCCCAAACCATTAATTCTCTTTGCTTGTGTGGTAAGAAGCTATAGTGTGTGTATGTGTGCCGCACACATCCCTTTCTTGTTTATATATATATATATATACATATATATATATATTTATAATATATATATATATATATATATATATATATATATATATGCAGGGTTTGTTTGCACAAACCGATAAGTCCATTTTTTAAGATTTTGAAGTACGATCTCTGTCATAAAGTATAAAATAATACCTTTTAAATGATATATTGGTCACTACATATAAAGGTATATTTTTGAAGTTATGGTCAAAAGAAGCAACAATTTTCCTATTATTTTCTTTATTTTTCTTGACCTTTAATCGCAAATATCTCCATTTGGCAAATATGGACTTATCGGCTTTTGCAAACAAACTCTTCATATATATATATATATATATATATATATATATACACATTATGTATACATTATGTAACCATAATATTATTATGATAATGAGTCTCACCTACATGTGTGCACGTAAACAAACATAATAATACAAATTTGTTCCCCGTCATTCTTAACTGGGCTGCTATTTTTCAGTTTTATTCAGTTCTCATTTCCTTTTTTTGTCTTTCCTATTTTTTTTCGCTCTGAGACACACCATCCAGTGACCGGCTTTCTCTCTTCTCTTTCTCTTGCCCTCTGCCTGTCTCTTCGTTGTGCTAATTTTTCCTTCCATCGTACAAACATCTTCCTAATCTGGCGCACGGATGCATAACCCTGCCTCTGGGTCAGATTCCCCTAAATTACATCCATAGATAGCCGATTATGGTGTAATGCTCTACTCATTCTGCTGTATCCATGTCTCTTTCATGTCTACCGAGAATATATGTTTCCTCTCGTATATATATATTTAAAAAAAAAGATATATATATATATATATATATATATATATATATATATATATATGTTTCCTCTCATATGTTTCCTCTCGTTTGTATCTCCCGAGAATATGTCTTCTTCCTATGTACGCCAGAGGGCATAATAACACGGATCTACCGAATTATACTGTAGAAAAAAAAAAGACAACCTAAAACACACAACTTTTTTGCTTGGCATTGTACGTACTAAAAAAAACGACAACAAAAAAAAAAGAAAAGAAAAAGAGATACCACGAGCAAAGAGCAGTGGTGTATCTTTCCATTGTGAGTTGAATACAAGGGCCGCGAAGCATTTTTCTATAATAACTTGCATTTGTTGTAGAGGAAAATGAAACTTGCTGTTGTATAAGATGTACATGACGTATGGTAGCGACAAGTTTAACTTTCAATTAATTTCCTCTATCACGTGTTAATTTTCATACTAGATGAAAGTGGATGAGCTGGATGAAATTGAAATCGTAGGAATTACAATTGAAGGGATTTTGCGAACAAAAGTGCTTCTGTTTCTGTATTTTTAGAAAATGATTAGCTGGCTAACTCCGTAATAATTTCAATTTAACACATTGTTTTTCAAAGGATCGCTTTGTCCTGGTTTATCCACATAGTTGTATTCAACAGGAAAGAAAAGAAATATCATAGCGAAGCATATCATCCAACGCAATAGTAAAGCAGGTATCACGAAAGACATCTTAGTGCAGTACCCCAAAAGTGCATCGATCTCATAGACATATCATGTGAAGTACGAATCAACTGAATGTTAATTCAACATAAATGTCTCGCAAGTAAAGACGTCACTAATATTTCAGTCAAAACCACAACATGGACCATTATAAGAGAAAAAACCACTCAAACACTCAAATTTCACACTAATATGAATTGAAATATTTTTCAAGTTTGAACAAATATAGAATCGTCCCCCGAGGGTGATAAAAATAACTTAAGCTACATATCGGATTATGTGCATTGTGTGCGAAATTGCATTGGTTCGAATATGCATCGTCTTAATATCAGGACCACGGGTTGGTTTGCCACATCTATAAAAGCCAACTGAAAGTAGAAATACGAAATGCTGTTATATGACATTGCGGTTTGTGAAGCCATCGCTCCCACAACGTTTCTGCCTGCAATCAGTTTTATTACTAGATTTCGGTTCTTTCCCATAGATACCATGCAGGCATAATTGTCGCCACGAAATCACAAGGTGGTATGACACTGCCCGAAATAACGCGATAACAGCTAAAACGTGTCAGCCATTACCGCCTCATTTTGCAGTTTATTCATCACAGAAAAAGTCTCGAGAGAAGTGGAACGATTGCGATCACGATCCAAATCCTACTTTGGGCAAGATTTTCTCCACCATGAATGTGATAGGGCACGATAATTCCTCGACCTTTTTAGCGGGCTTTAAAGGAAATATGGACCCTTTCTAGAGAAATGAGTTGAAAGGGTGTAAACCTGCAAGGATACGGCATGTTGTATGAAGTATGTTGGGTATGAGAGATCTGGAGAACGAACGTTGTCCCTTCTGCAACACCGAAAATTAGATTCCTTTCATAAGCTGCTATTTTTATAGAGAAAGGCAATACAGATATTTCCTCAGATAAGTAACACTGGAAACTCCTTTATTAACGAGGAGGTAACAATACTAAAGGTATATCCAGTGAATTATTCAATTCAGTTCAATTTATTTCAATTCAATTTGATTTAATTCAATTCAATTTAATTCAAGTCAAGTCAAGTCAATTCAATTCAATTCAATTCAATTCAATGCAGTTCAATCAATTCATTTCAATTCACTTCAATTTAATTCAAATCCATCCCATTCAATTCAATTCATTCCTTCTATTTTCATCTTCGTTTTTTTTTCCCAACAAAACATAACACAGGCTAAATCAGGGATTATATCATAGGCATATATTAGAATGTGCGAAAGATAGATCCTGGCTACTGGAAAACAAACAAACAAACAAACAAACAAACAAACAAACAAACAAACAAACAAGCAAAAAAAAAAAACCACAAAAACCCCCAAAGAAACCTCAAGACGTTACTCCTCGTACAAAATGGGAGTGTATTCTCGAGTTACATGGGGTTTGCTTTTAATTTCTTAAAAAGAGACATTTCTATTTTTAACCCTGCAAAATTTTCTGACTCTTGCAAACAGAATACACGACCTTTAGGTACCTACATACTGCCTTCCGAATTAACACGATATTTCAGTTAATTGTATTCTAACACCGACTTTACCATTGGCAATAATTATGGGGTGAGCTCGCGCGATCCATTTTTTTTTTTTTTTTTGGGGGGGGGAGGACATTTTGCAGCAAAAAAAGGTAGTGTAATTCCATCTTTTGTCGACTATGTAGAAAAGAAAGACACAACAGCTCAAATTGGGTCTGCGATATCGATATAACTGACACTTGAAATCGCTAGCAGAAAAAGAAAGATCACGTGACCATGTGATGTAAAGTCGAAAGGTATCTTTCCAAGTTCAATAACATTGCACTCCTCAGCCTCATGTCCATGAAAATACATGAAGCATCGGAGCTTGAAGCTCTTGGTAATGTTCATTATTCACACCTATGTAGCTATCAAACCATCCGAGGCCTCACAACAACCAATCTGACTTCCAAGGTTGCCATGACGACGCGTAACAAAAATTCGGGTGCTCCATGTCGCAAATGACGCGCCAAAAGCATTGAGAATGTCTATACTTCAATCTGACAGACGATTTGGTTGATGCAATTATTTATACTTACATAGTATGTGTGTATATCATTTTTCTGTTATCACAATCGTTTCAGTGGTCCCGCCCTCGGTTTCATATTTCCATCTCTCTCTCTCTCTCTCTCTTTCTCTCTCTCTCTCTCTCTCTTTCTCTCTGTCTCTCCCTGTCTGTTTAAAACGCACGCGCAAACTTGCACACGCGCACTGCTTCATAGTACACACACAACACCTTTTTTTTTGTTCTTTTTTTTTACTCCGGAAGTGGCACCAGAACCCAAATGTGTTTATCTTTCTTTGTTTTGGAAGTTGTAATAACTATATAGAGGTGGTTTTTTTTTTTCATTGGCAGGCGATGAATGTAGAGGAAGTACGGAGAAGGCTTGTTCTTTGCTTTGTTTGTACTTGTTAGCTGATGAAACCCGGAAGTGGGACCAGAAAATTGCGCTTAAGGCCATTTTTTTTTCATCGTTACCTGATGAAACCCGGAAGTGGCACCAGAAATATTATAAACTCACCCTTTTTTTTTATATGTGACGATGGCCGTGAATATCCACGTAATCATTAAGTTCTTGTGGTTCCTTCTGTTCTTCCCTTATGTTTGTTATGATTCATAGGGGTTGGGGAGACGATCTAGATCGGGTAAGCTGTGTCTGCGTGTTGGTGGAAGAGGGAGGGTGTCACCTTTTACAGGCACACTAAACACTTGACTTAACACTGCCATACAAAGGAATGCATCTTTACAGAGACAAATTTAAGGGAAGCGTTATTTTCAAAGGCGGGTTGGATTGGGTTCGCTATGCAAGTCGGATCTCTCCGCCGATTGCTGCAAAGCCTGAAGGCTATGAAGTGCTCATTTTTTTTTTGCAACATACTCTTCGACATTCGTAACCCCATCCTTTTCTCATCGTGTGCCTAACCTCGTGTTTTGCTCTTCTTCGTCTGTCGTCACAGAAAACTTGGCACATCGATTTTGAGATCGTGCGATTCAATGTGGGAACATTTTTGCGAGAGAATGCACTAGCCTTAGATATTTTACGGCTGTCTGTGTGTCTCTTTTTGTAGTTGTTCTTTCTCTTTCTTTATATGTGTTTTCTCTGTCTGTCTGTCTGTCTCTTTCTATTTGTCTGTCCTTCCTGAATATTTAAACAGAAACAAGAATGAAATCAATCAAGCAGTAAACAATAATTTTCCTGCCCAAACGAACAGACTATTGCATGAGAGAGTCCGCGGGGCAAGTCACAAAACAAGGAGAATAGGATAAAACACTACAGCTCGGCATCTCGCCTCGAGGGGATTGAAATATTGATGAGAGGACGAAGCAATTGCAATGCAGAAAATCACTCCCTCCTTGCAAAGGTCGCATTATGTCGACATGTGAGGTTAAAGGTAGTGTTTACAATTGGGAGCAGTGATTTATTAAAAGAAAATGTCTACGCTATTACATTGATGCATAATACAGCGTAGGTCACTTGTATCACAAAACACCCTACCATAATTGTTGTAAGAAAATTTCTCAATAAAGCCTAAAATATATAGAGATATCACTATTTTTTCTCAATGCAACGTAACTGTAGAAGGTTTATTCTAGAAAGCAATTTTGTTATAACTACTGTTCACATTTTGTATATTCAACAATACTTAACATTGATTATATAAATCAACATTTTAACTATGGTTGTTTCTATCCCTACCTCACATCTTAGAAGCACTAAACCTTGGTTTTTGTTTCATCTGCCAAAGGTAAATAATGCCTGTAAGACGGTTAGGATGAAAACATTGTCTACTTGACTACTCTTTTCTTTTAATTTTTACAAGCATTCCCACTATGATATTTTTCAGAATCGTGTGTACAATCATTATGTTTACATAAATAAATTGAAAACAAATAATATATATAAATAATACATAGAATTATGATATCAGAAATAAATTACACACACGCACACACACACACACACACACACACACACACATACACACACACACACACACACCAAGTTTCTACATTCGTGACATTTTGGCTGGGACAGGTCTGGATACTTCGAGTCTATTCACGTTTTATGTCCACTTAAAGTCGTGGAAAAATAGAAATGATGATGATTTGTATTCTGTTTTCATGTGTATTTGGGTTTTATATTTTGTAATGGTTTTACGCAACGAAGAATATGTAGTTGTTTTCTGCAATACTTCCAAGCTATAGCTACAAAGATCACCCCCCCCCCCCCAAATCAAACGCACCTGTGGTTGTAAGGCTATTTTGGGTGCAGTTTTCCCGCCTGACTTGTACGTTGAGCTGCCCCGACTTTGCTACACATTTCGCCAGCAGCCGATCTTCTTTATAATCAAATATTTCATGGTAGAAACAATATCTCCCCTAAGAATACATCATAAAAGCAAGCTGCTAGATATGAGGTCAAGTAATGGATGCAGCGTGGGTCAGTCTGTGAACAGAAGAAAAAGTTGGTGTAATCAGCAGTTTCTACAAACAAAACGAAGGAAGGATTGTTTTCTCGATCTCGAAAAAAATCCTTAAACTAATTCTCCTCTAGATGTTCTCTCTCTCTCTCTCCTCCTCCTCCTCCTCCTCCTCCTCTATCTCCTCCTTTGACTGTTCTTCACCTGATATAGTTTTTATTTTTCGTTTTCTATACCTTTGCAATCCTGGTCGACATGACACACTGACATGCCTTTGCATTCGCAGTTCATTCATTTTCAATTTCCACCGAATCCGTATCAAAATCTGCAACATGATATTTTTGCTTCAGTCCCTCGTCAATAATCACTCTTTAACTGTGGATTACGGCTAAGCATAAACGGGTACATGATATCCTCGAAGAGAACTCTCACAGAACTGTCATTTTCTGAGCAGCAAACTACCAAGAGTGACATGTTTAGCAAAGCAGAGTGAAATTTCATGTTTGTATCAATTACTCACGGTGAGTAGGTATAAAGTATAAGAAGAAAAAATGGCACTGAATTTGTAAGAAAGTGTAAGATTGTCGATGTTCATTCTCTTTTTTTTTAGTCAGTCATGACATTCGGGTCAGTGGTGTATACCTTTCCATTTGTCATGCATGTATGATTGTCTGGTAGTTTGTTTTTTTTTTTCTTTTTCCCCCTCATCATTGATTTTGATGGAATATTAGAAAAAATATCATCATTCTTACCTTGGTAACGGCCTTGCAAAATCATGATATGGGTTATTATCGATTTTGCAACGTATATCATTTTCCCAAAGAAACTCAAGACCAATTTATTTAGAGAATTATTTCAATTGTTATGAAATATTTTGTACTTGCGATCAATTCATGTTGGTTTCTCTTTTTACTTGTAAAGCACTTATAGAAACAGTTTTGTCTTAAACTACATACATTGTTGTTTCTCTTTTTAGATAAAATATGCACGATTTGCAACAAATGTACACAAACCGTATGAAGAAGCGGAGGATCATCATTGTTTTAAATAATACTAATACTAATACTAATACTAATACTAATACTAATACTAATACTAATACTAATACTAATACTAATACTAATACTAATGCTAATGCTAATACTAATACTAATACTAATACTAATACTGATACTAATACTAATACTAATACTAATACTAAGACTAATACTTATACTAATGATACAAGTACTACTACTACTACTACTACAACCATCGCTACTAATGATGATGATGATAAAATGATATTATTATCATTATAGTTATCATTATTATTAGTAAAAAAACTTCATTATCATTATGATTATCATAAGTATTATTATTATTATCATTATTGTTTCGTAATCATTGGTCATCCCTACGACTCTCTTTCTTTTTAATGATGGTCAATATTTGAAGTCATATTTGTAATTGCTGTCATTGGGATACGTTTTCACTGGATACAGCCGTCATAAATATTATGCACTTTATTGTTGCCATTGCTCTTTCATCTTGCTTCTATGCTTAATCTTTATTCGTCTTCTTCATCTTGTTTTATTCTACTACTCCTCCTTCTCCCAAACACGTAAATCCTCAACCTCCATCTATTATTATCATTGTTTTATCATTACTATTATTACTGTTATTGTTATTGTTATTATTATTATTATTATCATCATCATCATCATTATTATCATTATTATCATTATTTTCGTTGTCATTATTCATCCCAATAACGGACATACTATTATTGTTATTGTTATTATTATTATTATTATTGTTATTATCATTATTATTGTAATAATGATAATTATCATTATTATTATTGTTATTATTATTTTCGTTGTCATTATTTATCCCAACAACGGATAATATTTGAAGTCAAATATTTAATTTTTGTCACTGGGATTTATTTTCCCTGAATACAGCCATCATAAACCTATATACACATAACTCTTGCCATTGCTCATATTCTTGTGTCTCCTATATTTTGATCTTTATTTGCCATCTTCATCTTGTTTTCTTTTACTACTCCTCCTCCTCCCAAACACCCAAAACTTGTCTCTCCTGCTATTATCAATATCATTATCATTATTATCATTACTGTTCTTATCATTCATTCATCCCTACAACTCTGCTCCTTTTTAATGACAGACAATCTTTGAAGTCACATTATTTTTGTTATTGCTCTCGCTACGATTTATTTTCCTTGGATACATCCATCATAAACCTTATATACAGATTAACTATTGTCATGGCTCATACTTTTTGCTTCTCCTACACTTTGTTCTTTATATTTGTCATCTTCATCCTGTTTTTATTCTACTACCCTCCTCCTCCCAAACACCCAGATCCTCTTCCACCTCCTCTCTGTTTCTTAAAATTTGCCCGCGTCATAATCTCCTCCTCATTTTCTGGCTAACATCCTCTACAGGTGGTGGTGCAGGTGTAACCAGTTTGATTGACACCCGTCCACTCAATACCCCTTGATTGCCAGAATCGTTTGCTTTTGGTCTCTTTTTTTTCGATAGGCAAACAATGAGAGCGAACAAAATGAAACGATTTTAGTGACAAAAAATCCGGGGTGTTTGCGTCCTTGGTGGGGTGGACGTGTGGTTGTATGTGAAAGGAAGTGGGCTTTATGCTCGTTTTCCTGAAGGAGCACACTTCAGGTCGCTAGAGAAGCAGGTTGTGCAGTATTATTTGTATATTACTATATACTAATATCTATATAATATATACGTATATATATATATATATATATATATATATATATATATACATGTGTGTGTGTATGGAGAGAGAGAGAGAGAGAGAGAGAGAGAGAATGAGAGATAGAGAGATTGTATTTGACCTTGCATCACAAAACCAAGGAAAAGTCTCTCACAAACTGATTTTTGCGTGAGGACTCAAAATACGTGAAAGGGGTAAACTCGGCCGATCTTTTTTTTTTTGTTCATATCTTTTTTTGTTTCATATTTTTTCATATTTTCTGCAAGAACAAGACTTCTTTTTACTTTATGCTAAAGTTTTGGGATCACAAAAACAAACTTTAAAGTGTGTTTTTGAGCATTTTATAACACTTTTTTTTTTGCAGAATAAGGCCATTAGTTTGTGCCTGAGAATCCCCTTTATATTAAAAAAAAAAGTCCTTTACACATTCTTAACTTTCAACTGTAATAACTTTAAAAGGATGCTACTGCTTAAGTTGGTATTTGTTGGTTGAAAGTTGGTATTTGTCATATATTATATTAAAATAATTTCTATTTATACATGTGAAAGGTGTGGGCTGTTCAGCATTGTGGATTAGCTTTTCTCTCCGGTAGACAAATATTGTCCGAAGAAAAAAAGGAAGAAAAAAGGAAAGAAGATAATTAGAATGTCTGGGTGTATAAAAAGTAGTGTGTTTCTATTTGCGTGTGTGTGTGTGTGTGTGTGGTGTGTGTGTGTGTGGTGTGTGTGTGTGTGTGTTTTGTATGTGTGTGTGTGTGTGTGTGTGTGTGTGCTCTTGCGCGCGTGTGTGCACATATCATTGTACACTCCATCCGCAAAACAAACACATAAACACACGTGCACACTTGGTTAATGTTTATGTCAAATATGCCTTTCGAAATCATCTTACCCACGACTGGTATGCACATGAGTCAAAACATTTTCTCAGAATTCAATCCCGCATGTGCCGTCAAAGAGAAAGAACATCTGGATATGGTTTGAGTGTTTTTTTCATGAAATGCCCGAGCCGACACTTTGCCAAAGACAGTTTGAAAAAAAAAAAAAGTGAGGGTGGAAAGTGGATGAAGGACGAGAACAGACGGTGAAGATAACTTCACGTTGCTATCAGGACTGCTTGCATCAAATTCCCATCATATCCCCAATGATAATGTATTTTCCTATCAGTCGTTAATGGTGCACATGACAGAGTATTATGGTAGATCAATGCAAACGTTGACATTTTTTATAACATTCATTGATACTCACGGCTTTGCGGAGCGTAGTCCTCTGGGCAATTGATGTTCCGTGAACGCTGCCGAAGACATCAGCGGGTGGTCCCTCGTTGCTAGCGAAGAGGTAGGCGATGGGGTTTTTGCGATAGCAAAACGCCCCAGGCCAGATTGTCTCGATGGTCCAAACTGGTCCATCAGAGAAGAAAACCAGATGCTTCAGACACGCGATCCCTATCGGATACATCGCGCATTTTCCTTTCAATACGGTCACCGCCGGCTGACTCTGCTACAAAGGAGAGGTCGGCAGTCGTGCCATTTCTCCACCGGTTCGATATTGCTCCGGGAGAATGGGAAAAGGATGATGATGTTAATGAGGAGGAGGAGGAGGAAATGGATGGTGGGGCATGACCTGGAGGAGAGGGAGTCGGCGATTGATGAAAGTGAAGGGGAGAGGATGGGGATGAATGAGAAAATGAGTAGGAAGGCCGAATTAGCCCGATGGAAGGTAACGAATGTTCCGATATTGATGATAATAATGGCGATTGTAATGATGACGGTGATGATGATAATGATAGCATGGTTGTTGCTTTGACTGATTCGAGTGTATGTGAATGGAGTATGTGAGGTATGGTCGTGTATCCTGGAGATAGTGAGGACACGTCCACGCCTCCGGAGTCTGGTCTGAGTAATTTGTCCTTGGATATGTGATGCCGATTCGACGTGCAGTTCTGTATGAAAAGTTTGTGAACGCTGTGAGGGAGGCACATGGATCCGAGGTGTGTCTACAAGCAAGGGTGTGGCGCTCGGCTGCAAAGTGTTTCCTTTCGAAGGCACTGGACCTGTGAAAATGTAGGGGAAGGCGTAGGCGTGACGATAAAAGGGTTAATGGTCTGTTTCCGTCCAGGTACCACTTCCGGTTAGTGACCCGGAAATAGATGGGGTCGAAGGCTGAGGGCGTAGGGAAAAAGGCCAACGGAGGATGCGTTTCGAGGAGAGAGTTGCGACGGTAGGGGAGGGCCAACGGGGATTCGAATGGCTGGAGGGGGTCTCGCTGGCTAGGATAGTGAAACAAGTACCCCACATTCCACACCGTCACCTGCACCACAAGCCACTGTCTCAAATGCATGGTATGGTATATCCCTTAATCACAGAGCAGCATGGGACCCACACGCATGTTTGTGTCTGGCCCGACCGGCAAGCGGAGCAATTTTTCCGGCGCCCGGGGGTTAGCGCTACCAAACGACGCGACTGTCATGGTAAAGAATGCTAGCTATAGATCAGACGAGGCCTCTCTATTCCTCCGGAGCCTCACCGACGAGCGGTAATGCGGAGAGCTTGATTAGCAGCCGACTTCATTTCGAGCTCTGTCGCCACTTGCCTCCACTATGGAAACAATGACGAGCTGCTTTCCCTGGGTACGCTTGTTTGCTCGATGAGCGGCGAAAGAGCAGTCAGCGAGAAATGGCACGCGGCGTCGGAAAGCAGCAACGTCACGTGACATAAAAACTGGAAACAGCAAAAAAAAAAAAATCATCTCACGCGAGAGAGGAAAAGTGAACGAAACACTCAGGAGAGAGCGAGAGAGAAAGAGGAAGAAGGAGAGAGGTAGTGGGATACAGTAACTATTGTCCTTATTGCAAAGAGGTGGAAAAGGAGATCACTGGAGAGATGGAACACTGTAAATGGGTCAGGGATGTAACATTGGAAGAAGGATGCTTTAAAATTGGACAATGAAGGACGACATGCACAGATTTTACCACGATGCGATATAATTATGTTGGCGACACAGAAGACAGACGATGATATGAAAACCGGAAGGGACGTATATGAGTATAATATATTTAGCACGAAATAAAGGGGGGGAGATGAGACATCATTATGATACCATCATGAAGATTAGGAAATCAATATGAATTGTCAATTGATAGATGTCTAAGATGTATTCAAACAAAGCTAACAACTTTCCATTTTTTGAACGGTAAACGTCACAATAATATCATTAGATTTCCTGACACCATATATCCCCTTATTATAAGCATAATGAGCTAAAATTGATTTCGTTTGTATGCAGATGTCATACTGTGCATGTATTTTCCGTTGGAAACTGAAATAAATGAAACGAAATGAAACTGAGTTTGACCAATAAAGGACTGAAATATTAAAAGGAAAAAATATATGTGTATTATAAATATACATATGAATACAGTGTGTGATATATAAAGACACAACGCTGAACCACAAAAAGAAAATGTTCTGTCCATAGACCGACATCGGTTTTTTCCTTTCTCTCTCTCTCTCTCTCTCTCTCTCTCTCTTTCCTTTCTTTGTCACATGCCATGGGGGGGGGGGGGGGGGAGGGTAGAAAGGGAGGGATGAGATGAAGTGAAAATCGACAGACGATTGGAAAATGTCTATCAAAATTGATATCTTCTCATTTTTCATTCATTCCCTGGATACAGGTCCCGTCAGAGAGGATGTTTTTTAATGAGATTATTTTCCGCCAAGTGTGTAAATTCCAACGGTCACAATGAGATTAGATTTTTCTCGTATATCACTGAAGGATTCATCAAGAAGACCAAATAATCAAGATGATTTTCTTTCATCCCCTTTCACAACATTCATTATGCTTTGTGAATGAAACAGGTATAATGCAATTTGTCTAGAGGCATTCAATAAAGCCAAAATGTTTTGATATATGTCAGTATAAAACAGTTCCTGCGTTTTCTTGCGTGTAATATTGATTTTTTTTTTATATCGGCACAGCTGATGTATGTTGTCTTAATGTTCGTGTATACAGCTGAAAAACATATCTTTCTCAATGACATGCCTAAAATCTGATCATACGAAGAATTTCGGAGAATCTGACAGTGAAAAGACAGAGAACGTCTTTTCCCTCATACAATAAAATTCATTTTCTGCGTTTTCACACGTTTTCATACTTTGCACACACTGTGTGGGTTTTTCTGCGGTGGCACGAGAAAATGCTCCTGCGACAGCATAGAATTGCTCACATCTTATTTTCTCCAAGGGCTTACGGTTAGGGTTAGGGTTTCGATAGGTTTTTAAGGGTAGTTTGATGTAAACGATTAGGGTTAGGGTTAGGGCTAGGGATATGTTTCTACGGTAAAATTTTTTGGCTTGGCATGCAGATATATCATTGGAACAGTTGTCGCGGGAGCAATTGTCATGGAACCATTTTTTTTTTTTTTTAAACACAGACCACTATGTCCTTGTAACAACTAATGATTATTTTTCATTTATCACGAGTGATCGTGATTGATGATCTACATAGGTGCAATATTTTTTATTACCATAATAACCTTTTATTGTGTCTCTTCTAGGATTGAGCCCCCGCAGCCTGTCAGTTAAAAAGCATGTAAAAAAGCAACATGCAAAAAAAAAAAAAAAGCCAGAAAAAAAAACAGTTCATATCTTTTTACTTTCCTGCCTGAAAGATGTAAAAACATTTCCAATCAAGTTGGATATTTTTTGAGCTTGGTGCTGGTATCTTTTCGATAAGTTTTCGTTGACTCTTCTAACTCAAACGCATAAAGCCAGACTTCAGAGTGTAAATAATTCAAATATTCAATAAGCATTATACGCACAATTTGGTCACATGACCAACAGTCACAAATAAATATATAAATAAATAAATATTTAATCAAATGGTAAGTAAATAATGATAAATTAATAAACAAGTAAATTAATGGACATCAGCTCTCTGTCGTGAAATTATTCCTACATGTTTTTACTACATTTTGAGATTATACGTTGTTGGTTTTTTTTTTTTTCAAGTGTTGCTTTACGATGATATATGCAGCCGAGTATTGTTTGTGGCGCAGGCCTACACTGTTGAAAATTTTTCAGATCCTGCATATAGTAAGTCGTCAGACAGGACGATTTGCATTTGAACTACACTTTTATGCAAACTGTATACCACGGGCTTTTAAAGGGGGTTATCTATTACAGCGAGTGGATGTAGATGATCAAAGGCTTATGGTGTGGTAAGTCCCTTTAAAGTCTTAGAGGTTGTGGGAAGGGAGCGATTATTTTTAATCTTTTAGCTCTCAACTGTGAATTCTTGCACATTTCTAGGGCAAGAAAATAGGCAATTAAGAAGCCGAATTCTGTAATAGTCACCGTTGGTCAATGTCATCCAATGGCGAAAAAAAAAAGCCATTACAGGAGAGAGAAAAAAAGGAAAATATCAACAACAGCAACAGCTGGTGAGATTATTGTTATTGTTCGTAATTTCAATTTGAAAAATTGGAACATAAGCTCCCACCTTCATCTCCCTTCGAGCTTCCTAACTCCAAGTGATCCCACTCCTTTCTTCTGTTATCAAAACCACAAATCCTCTTGCCCAGCTTTCAGCCCAGCGACCGCAGATATGGGAACTGAAATGGGTTCTGTAAACATGCTTTTTTCTCCTCCTTTTTCCTTCTTTTCCTGTTCCTTCTTATTCTTCGCTATGGAAAATGACGGGGTGGGGTGGCAGGGGCGGGGAGGCGCATGAAAAGAAATTCATTTGCTGCCGTGTGAGTAGGGTGTGTTACTTTAAAACGGAAGCTCGCAGAATCATAATCGCCTATGGGACAAAAAGTAAACATAATCATACGATGCCCCCCCCCCCCCCTAAATCTCCGGAGAGACAATTTTATCATCAGTCACCCAGAGAACGGAAGTAGATGTTGCAATTCATCGCCCGCGAACAAATATTAGAAGTACTCAAATTGAAAGAAATTCGACTCATCGAGCCAGGATCACATTTTGACGTATATTTATCATGGCAACGACCGCAACGTCCATGATGATGCCGCCGTCCACAGGGACTCTGAACCACCAGGAAGATCATAACAACTTGCAGTGTTGTGAACATGGTAGACATAGTGTGTGTGTGTGTGTGTGTGTGTTTGTGTGTGTGTGTGTGTCTGTCTGTCTGTCTGTAAGTGCGTGCATGTGTGTGGGTGTGTGTGCGCGTGTTGCCACGTAAATCATGCCCCATTATTTTTAGTGACCTTGGTTAGAGCAAGGAGCTATCCCTTAATTAATGGATAATGTTGTTCACAGTCACTGATATGAAATGCGAAGATGCAATTCAACGCCAGAAACAAATAAGATATCAAACTTGACCAAGAATTGACAATCCAATTAAACTATTGCATATTTCTTCATATATTTATTTTATTTCAACTTCCGTACTTTAATTCACCTCTTTGACACATAATTATATGCCTTAAATCATATTGCAATAATCAATTTACAATTGGCAAATTTACTTTCGTTCACACTAAAAAATAGGTCCTCATTTTGCAGTCATTTTGATATTTGAAATAATTATATTCATTGAGAGCATTCAAAAATCCTTCCAGTTGTGACTGCCCGGCTTAAAACCCACATAAGGTTGGATATTAGGTTCTTCTGTAATGGACCGAAATGTCTTTTGGTTGACCTACTCAAGTTTTTACAGTTTTTCTAATATGAGTAAGTATAATCTCTAACTTCAATACTTACTGTCAAAATTTGCCTGTTGAAGACGTGTCCCGAGTATACTCGGGCAGGTGTCTACTGGAAATGAGTGCGGTAGCAATATCAGCCCGTCTTCCATGGTTTAAAACAAAACCAAAATTAAGATGTTAGCAGTTTTCTGCACCATAATTATATATTTTTTTTTCTTTCGGACAGTGCTGCTTTCACTGGAATTTTGTTGATACATCTGCACAGCATGTCTGAATGACCATGATATGAAGAGCTTGTTCGCAAAAACCGATAAGTCCATATTTGCTAAATGGAGATATTTGCGATGAAAAGTCAAGAAAAATAAAGAGAATGATAAAGAATTGACCATAACTTGAAAAATGTACCTTTATATGCAGTGACCAATATATCATTTAAAAGGTATTATTTTGTACTTTATGACAGAGACTGTACTTCAAAATTTTCAAAAATGGACTTATCGGTATTTGCGAACAAACTCTTCATGTGTAAATGCTCTTTTCTCTCCTTTCTATAAAACTGCGACTCCTAACTCTCTCTTGTTTCAGTCACATTTCGAATGAAGTAGGATGGTCCAATTTGTAGAAATCATCCTACTAAAGGTCACAGAGTACTCTTCCAAACTGAATCGAAAGAGTGAAATTAATTTTGGCTTATTCATTTGCTCTTGTTCTTAATGGTTTAAGCTGGGCGGTCACATTTTTGCAACAAAGACTTGAGCTGATAGTAATTATGTTCAAAGACATTCTGTATTGATGGTAGATTTTCAGTGGCATGTATTAGTGTAATTAGATGATTAGATAAGTAGTCCTCACCTTGTACACAATTTTCGAGCATAGTTTTATTATAGATGTAAAAAATAGTTTACAAGGCACTACGCACATTCGTGCAACTGACTTCCATGTAATCAAAATAAAACAAGTATATGAGCAGATGCAAACTCACATTTTTTTTTTAGCTATGCTAGAAAATAATTTAATTTAATACATCATATTATCATTATTCGATTACTTTTGATATTTCTTAACTTTATCTTTAATTTCTAACTTATTCTAAGTTTTGTCAAGTGTAACAAAATACAAGAACATTTCTCATAGTGTCGCCAACGATTCATTAAGAAAGGAATACTCCTTGGCAATTCAACAATACAATTAGACTGTCGCATCTATTCGTACAGCTCTTTTATTTACAGTCCATTATTCTGTTGTTTAAAACAAAATGGAATGATTATACGAGTTGTGTTCCTGGCATTTCACCATGGCAATTTCAGTGTATTTGATGTCATTGATATCTTCATTCCGAACCTTTTTTTTTTATTGCGGCTTACAGATTTAACAATAACCGAGCTAGTTCTAATGACCACTCCTTTATTCAACAATACAATCGGACTGGCACATCTATTCATACAGCTCAGATATTTACAGCCCATTATTCTGTTGTTAAAAAAAAAAAAAAAAACACGGAATAATTTTACGAGTTGTGTTTCTGGCATTTCGTCGTAGGTTATATCACACACACACACACACAAGAGAGAGAGAGAGAGAGAGAGAGATACGCTAAAGGGAGAGCAAGAAGTAAAACAAGAGAGAGAGAGAGAGATAGAGAGCGAGAAAGGGAAAGAGAAGAGGAGAGAATTCGCTAAGCTACGATGTTCTGTACAAGTGCATTGATTTATAATACAATACATAGCGCATATTATACAGTAATATAATTCTTCAATAATTATCTGGTTGATATAACGAAAGCTTAAGAAATTCAGTGAAAAGACAACTCGTAAAAATAAAGATAAAATGAAAAGTAAGGCGCCTTTGCTTGGCCAGAGTGATTCCTATCACAAACTGTTATGGGCAAATGTCTTGCTTTTACAACGAGGGGTCGGAAAGTGAGTTCGCGGCACTCAACAAGGTTCTGTTTAAGGTATGCCTTCTTACCACAAACACGACATCAAGGCGTGTTGTGTTTTAACGATTAAGACATCTATCTGCACATGTGTTTTCGTTCTTATCACTTTCTCACTTGAGGAAGGTTTAGGTTAAAATTAAAGAAACAATAATGATAAGATGTGGTTACATCTATGTTTAATAGGTTTTCCACTCACCAATCCCCCTCCTCCCCGTCAATGCCAAGTCCTAGTGTTATTGGGACGAGGGTGGTGCAAGCTCATACCCTTCACTTTCTTTGAAAGTAGCCAGCTTTAGATCACCAACGCGAACGCTAAAACGCCACTTTTAGACGAAAACGAAACTGTTGCTCTGCACATTATTTTTCCATTGACCAACACATTGTCCAACGCAGGTGAAAGCGCATCGTGATCGCTAGCGTTGTAGATCTAAAGCTCGCCTTTTTTGTTAAAAAAAAAAGAAATCAGACCTGCAGAGTTTCTTGTTGGATAAAATCACCGCTTCACACTGCATCTAACCGGCTATAGTTCCTTAGACTGCGAATTCCTTTTATGCCCTCGTTCCGTTCTCTGATTATTTGCGATGATGTGGGAAAAAAAAATCAATCATATATCAATAGCACAAAACAACACATCCCCACATATACATTACAAAATGAAGCAAGCGCATAGTACTTATTAATAGTTTCCGGTCCACAACGAGCTTATTAAACATAGAAAATGTGCAACTTGTATCGCACATGATGTTAGACTAAAACCATAGATTTGTGCTACTGTCCTCTCTGTCAGTGTGATATAAAAGCCAGTTCGTAATTACTTCGGGTGCTTATTTTACCAGATGACCGTTCTTATTTTTTTTTCTATTGGTCATAGGCACTTAAGTTGTTGTTAAAGAGATATGTTTCGTAAAATTGCCCGACTATAAAATTTATGGAACTCGTGTTCAAACGGAGAATGGACTTGCTCCAGTTGATAAGAACGTATAGTAACATTTGGCAATATATTCATTCCATTCATTGTTTTTCATTTAAAGCATTACATTTTTTTTTGGTCTATTCTCTTAGTGAAATCGAAGAGTCTTAAGCGAATATTATTCTGTACCGTCAAGTTGACGTGGTGGCAAACTCAGTTTACAAGAATCACGTAAATAGCCCTTTTACCACAGATGCTCTTCCCATCAAATTTGAAGAACAAAATCATGGATATGCGTTTGTTATCGCCAATCACAATTTTCTGCTCAAACACTATTTGGAATTACAAACTGGCTCATCGCTGAGGGGCTCACAAAACAGAGCAAAACGCTGACGATGGGGGCGTACTCCGATTCGAAGCTGTAGTAGTCTGAGTGTCTCTTGGATTGTACGGAGAAGTGCTCGGGTCTTGCACAACTGGCTCGTGTGACTGGTAATTGGATGTCGCGGGGGACGGAGTCGGTTCAATAATCGTCACAATAGGTTCCTTCTTTTCTTCTTTCAGCTCTGTGGTGACGTCATCTTTCTCTGAAAGTGACAAAAAAACAACAACCCCACATTATCATCTCTCTTAAAAGCTGTCATTGCCAACAACTTACTCGCCAAGTGGTAAAACCCTTCTTTGTTAACTTGTGTGCAAATTTACAATAAAATCATATGTCACGTAAGAATGCCGTTATGTAGAAGTAAAGAGCGCTTAAAATCTATATCGTGATTGTCATAATGTGTAAAGAATGTAAAGAAGTTTTTAATCTATATAACTGCACGGTGAAATGCGATTACTGACATTTAGCTATTTAGTTTCTGACAATGACCTACATAATGTTTTCCGAAGCAGCCTCTGCAAATGCTACACCCTTCAAAGTACTCCACTTTAGTTTTATTCTATCACTGGGCTGAGATCACGTGATTTACCCCATCTCATTGAGCTCATTTAACTCATCAATACCTCTCTCATATGGCATTGACTTTGAAATCTGTCAAATTAGATTATTCATTTATTTATTTTTTTTTGCATCACAGAATCTCATTAGCTTGTTAATTCTCTACAAGCCAGTTCGTTATCTCAGGTCTAGTCATGACCAATTAAACATATATTATTTTCATTTCATATTTATTTTATTGTTTCTGTATGGTACAGGTAATCAACTGTGATCAATTTCGCAAATATACACATAGTTCATCATTATTCATGACTGCTTTTGCACATGCATGGTAAGCAAATCATTGTGACAGAGAACAGAGATATGATGAAAAAAAAAAATCGAAGTACCTTTTAGGATTAAACCCAGTAAGCCGAGCTTAATATTGGGGGCTTATTGAATGCACAAAGATATGAATAAACAGTTTTAACCAACTATCGACTTACTTAACTACAACAAAAACAAACTACTTCATACAACAAAACATACATGGTCATGTACACAGGTAGTGCTAAGAAAGAAAAACAAAGAAGAAATGAATAGCTATAATGAAAGATGGCGAGAAAGGACATAGGAGGGAAATAGAATATCTTGCAGTTCTTAGACCTCTTCTGCTACATGTTTCAGTATTAATTTTTCCAAAGAAGGGAATGCACTTGTTAACTCCAATCATATTATTATGATTACCGTCAATAAGCGTTTTGTAAGTCGCTGTTCTACCAATATTAAAACAGAGTCCTTAGATGACAATTATTTATATTATATTATTCCCCCCCCCCCTGTTTACATGATTAGATCAGAATTCGTGTTTCTATTAAAGACGATTATTACATGCTTGTAAGTGTATTAAGTAAGCATTTCAGAGGTTGTATACAAAGTATAAATTTGAATTAATGCATGTGTGCATAATGGTAATGAATTACATTTCTTTCGAACCTGATGCCATTATTGAACAGTAATACAGTATAACATTTTTTCAAACGTTTACCATAGTACCAAAAGAATATATTATAACTAGAATTATATGGAATAGAAATATAAGCAACAATGGATAGTGACAGAAAATAGAATTGAAATGCACGCAGGAGAATTTCAGTGTGTGTGCTGTACGTTAACACGACATCGGAGGGCACCTTCTGCCACTGATGAATTCGACGAGTCTTCGCTCCCATCACCTTTGACCTCGTCCGACATCACGTTGGTGTGGCCAACCACAAAATGTGTCGTCATCAAGCCCTTTCCCTTGATTTCCACCTGGCCGCGTTCTTCGAGGATAAACCCTTTGTCCTTTATGGCTCTGTGCGTGTGTAAAATTATCACCAGAGCAAGACTTTCATAAAACAAGCAAGAACGCACTGGAGCTACGGATCATGAAATAAAAAGCCTGACCTTGCCCAGTATTATATTTTCACGTAAGGGATGAACTCCAACATCTCTACTGGTCACTTATTTATTCATTCGGTCACTCAATTTAGATATTATTTTACTTATCCATGAATTCATTTATTAAGTTAGACAGTTATTCATTCATTCTTTCATTGATTCGTCTAGTTCATCGATGTTGGTACATAATGTTCACTTTTTGACATTCAAACAGAGAATAAGGCTTAACACTTTATTTTGGAAATGTCTAGATTTGATATTTCAAGCATCAGATTGGGCTTTTCCTCAGACACCTAATAATAATAATAGTAATAATAATATTAATAATAATAATAATAATAATAATAATAATAATAATGATAATAATAAAGAGCATTTATATTGCACAGCTACTGTGCGCCAAACAAAGTAACGATTAAGACATATTCAAACATACATAGAATTGCATTGTTCAAAAGATGAGTTTTTAACATTGTGTTGGGTTAAAGGGATAGTACAGTTTTGGTTGAGATGAGAATTAGGCTTTTAAATTTTTGCAAGATACCAAGAAAACACTCACGATATAGTACAGAGCCTACCGTTTTAAGAGGAATTCAAAGTTTATTTGATGAAAATCGGGTTTGGAATAACTGAAACATCCAAAAATAAAGTAAAACAAAGCGATCGTTACAAAGTGTGGGTCCCACACTTTACTAGAATCGTTCTTTTTTGGATATCTCGGCCATTTCAAAACCAATTTTTACCAAATAAACATTGAATTCCTCATAGAATTGCATGCTCTTTCATATTTCATATGAGATTTCTCATTATCTCACCTAAAATGTTAGAAACCTGAAATTAGGTCTCAACCAGAACTGTACGATCCCTTTAAAGACAAAGTATTGAAAAATAAAATATGTTAATAAGATTATGTTTGAAATTCTCATTTATTTTAAGCCATGGCCGTTTCGGTTTTAATGGACTTAAGAGCTGTCGAAGCGAGGCTACTAATATGACAAGAACATGATTATTTCAACGAACTTCTGTTACATCGTTGTTGTTCTGGTAACCATTGTGATGGTAACGATAGTCACGAGAACAAATAGACAACACGCACTTGTACGTGGACGGGCTAATATGGACTTTTCCCGGAAGTCCATGGCTTTCCATCCGAGAGGCGGTGTTCACCGTGTCGCCGAACAGACAGTAGCGTGGCATCTTGACCCCAACCACGCCCGCTACGACAGGACCAGTGTGAATGCCAACTCGGATCTGCAATGGAAAGGTAGCAAAGATTATTCATTTGTTTTACTTTACGTCACACTGCGTACCATACGTGGTGGAGTGTATATTCCGCGTCCATCATGAATTGCAGTGTAGCAGCATGTCCACGACACTAGTTTCCATGTTGCGCTGAACTTTAGTAGCCTTTCAGACGTTTCAGTTTTGTGTGTTTTGTAGACCCCTAACCCTCATCTTTACCAGCAGGGACAAAGGCTTAAGTGAGTTGTTATTCTTTGCAGCATTGAGATCAATCATTGCAACTGACGAAAAAACTCTCTCCTCCCCTCCCCCCCCCCCCCCCCCCCCCCACACACATACGATCATGATAACGAAGAAAAGGTAAATTTCCCCTCAAGTCTGTTATGGAGGTCACTATGGTCATCGAGGTTGACATGCAGAAAACCTTCGAATTACCCGGATTGGATCACCCGTAGCTGGTGACCGGATATTGCCGACGGCTTCATGCTGGCCCAAACCGAATCGCGCCACCTGTTCTGCATGCGTTTTATTTGGCACGGGTAAGCCACCGACAGTCATGTAGGCGTCACCGATGGTTTCCACCTGCATTTATGAGCGGCACGTCAAGGAAAGAACAAATCATTACAACAATCAAAACAGTCAGAGAGGCAGTACAGGCAAGCATAAGATTTACCGTGGTAACATGTTCACATCTCCATAAGATAAGGAGTTCTGATTACCTGTTTGGTTATGTCGTGTTAACTTTGGAATTGAAGAACATTGAAAACACATTTGACAGCAAACAGTCCGCCCAAGGTTCCAGTATTCATCAAAATAATGTGCATGCATTACTTATGAATTGAACGATGACAGTCCAGATCATTACTTTAAAGGTGAGTCCTGTCTTTTACTCCAATAAAAGACGGGCTGACAAGTTATCCCAAAATGCATTTAGAATGTGCTTCATGACCAGCATCTAGGAAGTTAATCATCGGTTAATTGATTCAATTTAACAAGGAGAAAAAAAAAATTATTGGATTTCTAAAGACAAAACATAAAGACCCTTATAATATAATAATGAAACAAAAATCTTCACAACTGTTAATCTCACACGCCTTCAGCATTCATGCTAATGATATCTATTTTATGGTCTTAATAACTGCGTTTCATAGTATACGTCAGCTTAGCGTTATACGTTGAGGCCATTATAGACTTTTCAGGTGTTTTATTGATCTATTGCTATTATTATGTTATCATCGTAATTGTTACTGCTATAATTGTTATCATCACTCGATTTCAAGTGGTCACTGATGTTCATAAAGGTTTGAGTACGTGACGTCACCTTGTAGATGTTGTGGACGCTGGTAAGCTCGTCGAAGAGTACGTACATCTCGTTGAGCAGGTGGACGATCTGGATCGGCTTACACAGGGCGCACATGTCCGTGAAACGCACGATGTCGCTGAAAGAGATCGTAACGAGCTCGAACTCGCCTTCCATCGAGCAAGCAAGCAAAACAGCAATTTAAAAGTAAACAATTATTGCAGCTGATTGACAAATTGCTCTACATCGACGTAAATAAGCACTGAATTGATCAGTGTTTAGTAGTAGCCATGATAAAAAATCATGGGCGTACATACTCGAGCAGGATTTGAACCTACGACCTCCTGATCACCGGACAGGCGTCATCTCCACTAGACCACCGAGCTTTCGCCCGAAAGCAAGTGTTGGTTCTAATCCTTATAGCATGCAGCGGGTACTGCTTTGTTATTCAAATTCATGAATTTCTTCCGTACGCCCATGGGTACGCCCATGATTTTTTATCATGGCTACTACTGAACACTGGCTACTACTAAACACTGATCAATTCAGTGCTTATTTACGTCGATGTAGGGCAATTTGTCAATCAGTTGCAATGAAAACATCTCGACGGAAGAAATTCATGAATTTGAATAAACAATTATTATTGATGAATCTGTTATTGATAATCATCTTTATTTTAAAGATTATTGTAATCTAAACAAAATCCACAGAAACTTAAAAGAAGTCTCCTTGTAACTGTTTTTCAGTCAATACCATCATTAGTTATTAATTAACTAATTATTACGAATTGTTGAGTAATGTTTGTGGTATTGTTGCTATCATCCTAATCAGTCCGACGGGTTACACATGATATAATTGTTAATCCCACAGTATGATGCTTGATATATGCTTGATTAACTCGTTGTAAGGAAGCATGACGAGGGAACAGCATTGCATTGAATACCTTGTCATATTACAATACTGGGCTCTATAAATAAAAAAAAGTAAATATGCATTAACATACTTCTCTATTAAACCTCTTGAGGATCTCTATTAACACGTTCAGTGCCAACGAGTCAACTGTTCACAAATTTCACACAGAAACATGTGAACAGTTAATCACTATATGGCACGTAAAAGCAGAGAGTTAAAGCTCTTGATTCGAGGATCATTCCACCCCACCCAATCGAGCGTTTTGTTTAATATTGAAGGGAAGCAAACTGGTTTTATGTGAATATCAAACACATAGCATTATTTCAAAATGTAGTTATGATATATTATAGCCGTTATGATATTGAAAAAGAAAAGAACAGAATAAGTGTATAGCCCACTAATCTCTATGTGTATAAGCTCAATGACCAGTCTCCAAGCAGCGCAACATTTTCTGACCTGCTTCAACCCGCTTGCCATCCCTCAGATCATTAGCGACCTCTTTCGGCAGCATGGAGTAAAGGAGCATGTCGGTTTTCTTCTTCTCCAGCTCAAGGTCCCTCATTAGGATTCGGAGCTCCTCCTTCTTCTGTTCCAGCTGCTTGGCTAGCTCCACCTGCAGGGCAGTGGAATGAGGGTGGTTTAGGAACAGAGGGGTACGGAGTGATGAGAAAGGGTGTACGGTAGTGGGGAGAGGGGGAAGGAGGAGAACGTGGAGGGGAAGGAGGGGGAGGAGAAGTAGTTGAATTAGATCAATGAAAAAGAGTTGGAAGTGTGAGTTGAGGTTAAGGAAAAGGGTAGGGGAGATGAAAGGGAGCTGATGAGGGAGGTATGGCTGGGAAGAAGAGGAGGAAAGGAATGGGGGAGCAAGAAGATGAGGAGGAATGTTCGGAGGAAGGGAGTAAGGAGAAGTGAGTGTAAGATGAAATGGATGGAGGAGGAACAATTAGGAGTTAGTGAAGGTAGGAATGAGGTAAAAAGAAGCGGGGGTGGAGTGGGTGGGGGAGGTAAGAGGCAATGGAAATTGGAAGGGGAGTAGGACGAGTACGTAGACGGCCGGGGTGGGGGAGGGGTGGGGTGAAGAAGGAAAGGGGGGGGGAGGAGCAGCCGTCTCACCAAAGGGCAAACCATTGCATTGAAGAGATACCGATATTTGAGCTATGAGTACATGACATGTTGTCTACGACATGACATTTTGTGGCTAAAATTCACTTATACTTTCTTTCTCTTTTTGGTTCTGTTTATCGACAGCAACTTAAGTGTATATAATACTCCTGCACCTACTGAAAAAGCGTAGAAGTATCTATAAAACCGCTAACAATCACTTTCCTGGTGTGATGTCTAGTACCAATTGTTAGTGATTGTTTGATCGATAGAGTTTTATCCATTCATTTAGGCAGATATTCCGTCATTCATTTTCACATTCATCCCCACATTCACTTTATTAATGCGTTGTTTACAGTAATTTGTGTAGCATATACGATTATATAAAATAGCATACATACTTATAATACAGGCCGGCAGTGCACGACAAAAGTTATAGTGCACGCAAAATATAACGATTGCAGACGATAACCCACTATCGATTTGATATCGGTTTTTGCTCCCTCATTTCAGTTAATCATGGAGTACAGAATCCCGCACCTCATCGACGCGATTGCGCCACAACCGCGATTTGCTCGATATTATCGTTATTCTCGATTCTCGCTGGCTATGCCAGCAACTTATCTGTGTGGGACTAGACTTTCAGCGGTAGATTTAAACATGGAAGCTGAAATGAACAGGTTCGCTACTTTTACAGAGACTGATCTATATGAACAGTATCTTTGACAATAAGGACATAAAGGATGCCATCAAATACGCCCTACGAATTTTGGACTCCTACTGTTCTGAAAAAGGAATCAATCCGACGGATATTGAGCAAGTCAACCCAAGATTTGTGCCGCTTTCTCCGTACATTCTACGCGGAAGTGCGCCGTGGAAATGGGTAGCGTGTGTGTGTACGGTATACGCTAAGCGCCCTTTGATCACGCTACGCTATGAACTTTTACTACGACGTTTACAACACACTCTCGGAATCCACTTGTGCAGCAATGGTGACTTCAGTGATGCCTGGCACGAGCCTTGTGTTTAAATCCAGTAGATCCCTAATCCTACAAAACATCATCTAGTCGTGGTCCTGGACCCACAGTGCAGTAAGTAAACTTAGGCGTCTAACGTGTAACTGCTAGTGTTAGATCCATGGTAGACCTATTGTATATGGTCAAGTCTTAACTAACGTTAGCTCTGTCGCTCGTAAGTGACGTACCGGGTAGGTCTAGTTTGTATAACGTTAGGCCAGGGCCCCTAGACCTAATCTATCGTAGGGCCTAGAAATCGTTAGATATAACCACGTAGACCCTAGACTCTATGTAACAGCTACTTGAATTTGGATCTTCAGGATTTTGTCTACACAGGTTAAAAAACTGGTATTATTGCTTGTCTAGACAAGTGTAGCGTTAGAGTCTTAAATTATCTAAATTGCTAGACTTTCGTATTTTTTCAATTTATCTTGCCTGGGTATGTATGCTATTTTATATAACACATAGTGCATGACATCTTATTGCACTATAACAAGTACCAAGCACCTCCAAATTCTGAATTTGCCCTCAGGCAATTATATTCAATTCGGCCTGCGGCCTCATTGAATATAACTGGCCTTCGGGGCAAATTCAGAATTTGTCGGTGCTTATATTGTTATAGTGCATGCAGCCTCATGCACTATATATATAATATCATATTGTTACTCAAGTGGGGTAAAGTGTGAGGAAGTAGAGCTTGATATTCATTCTTCAGGCATCTGTTACAGTAAGCTGCTTATAATGTGATGAAGAGAGCTGACTAACAAAATAATCTATGTCCCACGTATTCAATGATATAATATTATGTTTATGTGTTTTGTTTGTTGAATCGTGTGTGCCAAAGTGTGTGTGCGCAATGGTGATGTGTGTGCGTTTCTAATTGTGTGTGTGTGTGTATGTGTGTAATCTACGTGTGAAATTGCAGGATGATTCCAGTTTGAGCTCACGCACCTCTGCGATGCGCTGCTGATTGAAGAGTATAAGGTCACGTGTAAGATCATGTGACGCAATATCGGAGAAGTGCATCTTTTTTTCCTGCAGGTCACTGAGTGACGTCAGCTGAGGTGAGCACAAAAAGACGAACAGACGAGAATCCGCCATCCAAATCATTTGTCCTAGAGCAAAAAATACGAGAAAAAAAAACCAAGAAAGATGTGATGGATTTATTAAAAGATAAAGCATTATAGAAGAGAAGTCGGACGATTATCATACAATCATTTAATTTACCCGATTTGTCCAAGACCTGTTAGGCAAGATTGATTATTCTTATTGTCCTTCTATTGATCAGTGCGATACGTAATGGACTGATTATGATTTACAAATCATTCGTCAATGTCAAATGTAATCACATCATTCTTCTCATGACAATGAGGACATAACCACCCATTCATTTATTCATTCGTTCATTCATTCTTTCATTCATCCATTCATTTACCGTTCATTTATTCAATCATTTCCAATCACGTTTGCAGTGGTTCCGCAATCACTGCATAACGTAGAAGTAGAACAATAATAATGTTTGATTCATGTGGGGCTGCCCTCATACACAATCAGACACACACAAAAATTATATGTATTCTTTCTCTATATATTCATCCTTCTTGCGCCCTATATCTCCATCCCGCTCTCCGTTTCCCACACACAACAAGTTAGGGTTAGGGTGGAGGTGAGATTAAGATGACAAAGAAGGGGTGATTGTGACTCAGAAGGTAAAATCGTCCATCTTGCTAGTTTTAATTGAGATTGGGGATATAGTGCACTGACCTCTGAGTGACATGACTGGCGTCTGGGTTGCCATGGCTTCCCTCTTCAAGGTAACCATGAAGATCATGTTGAGGAAGAGGAAGATATTTTCAGAGGTCAGATCAATCTGAGGGTGATCGAGGATCAGGATGTCTCTGAGTGTACCGCCCTCTTTGTTGACCAAGGGACAGAACTGCTGAAGCTTCGAGCCGGAGTGCCTGATGATCAGGTCGCTGTCGAAGAGAATGTGATAGGGAAACGTCTTGCAGAAGGTCGTCGGGTCCAGGAGAATCTTGGTGGGCACTTTTGGTTTGAACTGACTGACCGGAAGTACTCGCTCCTGTCGGCTGAGCCTGACCGCTGTCTTGACCCGGTTGGGCTTCTCTGCGAGGGTTTCTTCCAGCTCCTTGATTTCGAGACCGGAGAAGGGACACTTCTCCCTAGTGCCCGGTCTGCTGCTTTTGCTGGAGGGCGTGGTCTTGGTATCGCTGTCTGAGGGGGTGTAGCGTCCACCGACAAGATGAGATGTGCCGTCCACAATAGATGTCCACTCCTTTAAGATAAGACGAACACCAATGCAATACTCTTTGTTTCAATAAACTAATGCATTGGAATTAATATCTTGGTGGCAATAAGGATTGTTGTAGGGAAACAAATGCCGTACATTCTCAGAGTGTAAGTAAAGTTGTTTAAAAAACGCAGGGGGAGTGCATATTTCTTCCCTCGTAAAGGCCTGAAAGTAATGAAACTCATGAATTAAATTACAAGCAGAATCACTGTCGATAAAGCAAAATAAAGCACGTACTGCAACAGGCCATGTATTTATAGAAATAGGATGCCTATGCCTATAGTGTATCTGTAGCTTAGATAATTTATATAATTCTAACGATTTTATTTTATCATATGGGCAACTGATTGGAAACGAAGTCATTCTCGACTTCTAGAAGTTTCTATACAGGACACAATAAGAGTTACATTGTGAATGGTATCTACAGTGAAATAAAAAAAAAAGGCAAAGAAAGAAACCAGGCGATTCGTCTCATGAAAATCGAATTGCATCCAATATTGACAACATAAATGATAATGCACTCTCCGAATAGATTTTAAAAACCCGGACACTCAGTTTTATCAAAATCACAGAATGTCATCTAATTTCTATAGAGTTTCTGGTCTCTGCAGGTTCAAAACCACTAAATATGTACAATTTAGTGAAATACTTGTCGCAATAGTTTTACCAAAGAAAAAATAAAGCAACGACCGATTGTCATAAGTTTTGGGTAATACTTACCGTTAGTACATTGTTAACTAGAACTGCCGAGAATTTGAACATCCAGTTATGATTCTTTCGGAAGTTATGCATTCATAAAGATGGTAAACCCGCCAAAAACAGCATGTCGCAAATTAATAGTTTTGCCGATATGCTACTATTATGCAAATGAAAGCATGATCTTTTTTCATTAAAACTTGTTCTAAGGCAAATTAAGCCATTTGCCTACACGTTAGAATACAAAGAAATATAATTGAAAACTGTTCAGTTGAATTATTTTACAAGTCAAATTTGTCGCAAAGGCCTGTGAAACATACGTTACCATGATTTCAAGTTTTCCTTTAAAATATTCCCTGGGGTTGAAATTGTGAATTATCCGTCCTAAAAACTTAGAAAATGTCTCGTCCAATGCTGTAAACAATAGTTGTGCCACCTGGTTATCTGCTGCAGAGAAAAAGCTTCAAGCACTAATATGTGTCAGACCGTATGGTTAAGAAATGAAACATACGTTACCACCGCTATGGAAAATTAAAAATGAAAATGTTACAAGGAAGATGCCAAACATAGGCATACGGTACCCCAATCTCTCCACTGAGTTTTCAATTTTGAGCCATTACTAATCGCTTGAAAAAGTCACATCGAAGGTCTGATGTAACTTACGTTACCGAAACATACGTTACCCCCGAAAAAATAATCTTAATTAGATTCACTAACATTGCAACCATTCATCGATAACAAGTGCTATCTAGAGCCATCTTACTCCATAGTTGCATAGAAACAGTCCTTGCGACAAAATGGCACATCACGTTGACGACTCACAGGGAATGGACTGCACGAGATCTTTCTCAGTATCTGAGCGAACGGTATATATATTTTCAAAGTCATGTTTAGCGTAATCACATTCAAATATTGGTACTTTTTTACTATAAGCAAGTACTTTGGTGTTTGTTTTGTCGAGGAGAATAATAAGTTTACATCACACTCAGATATTTATACAACATTAAGGTACTTAAACATAGGGTCAATATTGTAACGTAGGTTTCACTTAAGGTAACGTAGGTTTCAATTTTACATCTGCATGTACACTGTCGTACTTTTCACCAAAGCTTTATCCTAAAAAAGACTAATATCCATAAATAAACAGATGAAAAACATATTTCAATTTTACGCTTGCACTAACCATTCTTTTTGGCGATAATCATTGTCAATGAGGCCCTGAATACCCTGGTAACGTAGGTTTCAATCACTCTATCAAAATCAATCCAATATGTATGTTAATGATATATGAATGATGAAAATAATGGTTTTCATTTTAATTATATCATTAACTTCAAAGTTATGGTGACTGTAGTCTACCAAATTCATTATGTGACACTTCATTCCTTGTAATTAGAGGTAACGTAGGTTACGTAATTATGTAAGAATATCTTATTACTGATTTGCAGTATGGATTTTCTTATTTCTCTGTTAAGGGAATCTTATCATTACTCCTTCGGTTCCTAGAGGTCAAAATGGGAAAATAAAGAGCCAAGATTCAGGCCGATTACTGAAGAAGGAAAAAAGAAAAGATTGGAGAAGAAGCCTTCCGTACTCTCTTAGAAAAAATTGAGTGAAAATATTCACTCTTCATGGAGTGAATACAAAAAAAGAGTGAATTTAGAGTAAAATTGGAATGAATTTTGAGTGAAAAAAGTTCATTTTCACTCATTTTGGGGTGACCTCAGGGATCATTCGAAGATTTAGGAGTGGTCCCTGAGGTCACTCTAAGAAGAGTGAAAATGAACATTTTCACTCTAAATTCACTCTTTTTTTTATTTACCCCATTAAGAGTGAATACTTTCACTCGATTTTTTTTAGAGAGTAAATCCGAGAAACAACGTGTAAAAAAGTATTACGTTCCTGTGGAAAATCTTAAGAGTTGGGAAAAACAAGAGCGCAGAAAAAAAATGAAAGAGTTAAAAAGCACAGAGCGTTCGGCAAGAAAATAAAAGAAGACTTAAACCGATCTCAGCAAAGGGTGAATGAAGGTGATAATGTCGACTTGATTGACAAGGATTGACAAGGAAATTGATTCACAAATTTAAAAATTTGCTAATGATGTATACTTATGTATGCTTTACAATGAAAGGTACTGTATAAAAGTGTTGGCTTGTAGATATCAAATTGAAAGGATGAAATATATGTAAATTTCCTTGTTTATGCACCGAAAATCATCCATGAAAATTTCTACCCAATCTAACTATTCCGAGATATTAATGAAAATATGAAGTTTAACCAAGAAAATAGAAGAAAGCGTCATACTAACGCTCCTATACCAACTTTTATATAATTTCACTATAATACAACTCGCCACTTTTGCATTATTCTCTCCTACACTGCATGGCTCTTACCCAGTATGCCTTTTATTGAAAGTTGCCTTTTGCAGAAAAATACTAGATTGTGAGTTTACAGTTGTCTTTTATAATGATGTCCACTGAAAACATTTTATAGGTCACCGAACTTTTATTCTATGTAATGGAAATAGAAGAACTGCAATTTGTTCTTCTGACATTTCTATGCCTTTCCATTGCCTCTCCCCCACCCCCCAAAAAAAAGGGGGGGGGGTATCCAAATTATGAAAGGTGCGCCTTTTTGTGTTTATCATTGTTGTCTTTATAGACTAGTGTGTCATAGGTCAGTTATACTCTCAATCTAAAACCGTGAGAAAGCTGTCTATTTACGTGACCACTCTTAAATTGTTCATAATTCTGTATTTTTGTGACTATTACCCAAACCATGCATTATTGTTGCTTAAAACTTACAGATTTCTTAGCACAATATTGAATAATGTGCCAAGAAATCTGTACGTTTTAAGCAACAATAATGCATGGTTTGTTCATTAATGAAACTCGTGATAATCATGCATTATCAATCATAAAGCAGTGCTGGTGTTTGCATTTTAAACTTCATAGGCTCGATGTGATTTATTTCACATTTTTCACTCTTATGCCTGATATACCTTATTGATGTAAACTTTAATATGCTAAACACTTAAGTGCTGACCAGTTTGTGCACTCACACTGTGCAATGTTGTTTAGCGATGCATCATTCCTTTTTAATGCACTTTCCAATGCATCTCCACTTTCGAGTGATTAATATTTCAATCTGGAAACATTTGAAACATACGTTACAATTGTTTATAGTACACACTGATACATTTTAGGGGTTCTTGACAATGTCTTTTGTGACTCTTATATAAATGCATTCCTTTGGTTTTAAACAGGGCACTTCAACAGGTAATTTTGCAGTGAAACTCATGATATTCAGACAAAATAAACTCTTGAAATCTAAATATTGTATTCCAATTTTTCATTTTTGGCCAAATGTATATACTATAAGGACGATAAAATCAGACGACAATTAAATAAATCTGCTTCCAGAAGTACTGAAGGTCTTGCAACGCTGGTACTTTTGATGTTTATTAGAACTCTTAAAATTTATCTTCTTTTTTAGTGTTTAATATATTCATGTAACATACGTGACTCATATGCGTAACTAACGTTACCAAGGTTTAAACAGTCACATTTTTATTTGTCATATGGTGACTGAGATTGTTTGAGAATATGTGCAGGACAAATCCATCTAAAATCATTTGGCAGTTTTCTGCAAGTTCTATGTGTACGAATAAAAAAACCACAGGAAACAATCTAACTTTACATAGTTAACAACCTCCATCATATCTATCAATATCTTAATTCACGGTTACAGCAACTCATCAAATGAATGGAAAATATAGCAGGCACATTGAAATAAGAATGGTCATATCTTCGAAACTATCCACCAATAGAAGGATAGTTAAATTGTCCATCCCTAAACAGAATGAATATGGTCAAAGAAAAATAAGCGCAGTAACGTAAGTTACAGTGGTGAAATTTTCATGTTCAACTTCAAATTTCAGAACATAAAAAGTTTGCAATATTTGTTGCTCATTTTTGTTTAAGTTGAAATTCAGTGTATCCTCTAGCAATTTTTCGTTGTCGGAATGTTTTTGAGAAAACTTTATTTTTTCAAAATTTCAAAACCTGAATTGTACATTTTTAATGGTTTTGGCCCTGCAATGTGTTTGATGCCAAGTGCAAAACAGCTCAGTAAATAATTCAATCGTGCTCGTTACCTCCTCAGTGACCTGCCCACTCATCCCTAATTGTGGCAAGTCGAACCGAACGAAACGCACGTGGAACTTGTAGTGGTCCTTCACTATCCCACAATGCTCCACCTGGTCATGTGATAAAAGTTCGATGTCCACTTCCGTGTTGAAAATGATTCGTCCAACGGCTTTGACGCACCCTTGATAAGCGAGAAAGACAAATTATTAAAGAGATAGCTTAACAGATTAAGGCAAATAATCGAATATTGCCACAATCACAATCCCTGTGCGTGTTTTCATTTTGCATGCTAATTTTCCAACTTGTGAAAACAAGTACTAAATAACAGATTATTGGAATAATCTTTGGTTGTTATGACAATTCTACACACTTAAAAAAAAAGTTTTTGTGATTGGAGGTGTTTTCCTTTTTTCTTCAAAACGTACAGACGAATTGAACATTAAAAAAAAAGAAACGAATATTGCTTTGACACGTGCAGTTTAGTTGGCAAAGTATTCACACACAAAAAAAACAACCTTTACTATAAGAACATTCGTTTCGTCTAGTAGAGTCGGGCTGTCAATCGAAATCGTGTCAGAGGTAATATTTGCATTTACATTCTAATTGATTCCGTTATTGTAAGTTTTCCCCTTAATTGTTTAGCTGCTCTGGGGTTTTGCTGATTTTCCCTGTTCGTTTGTTATTTTCATAATACATAAAAATGAAAATAACAGATTTAATATAAGAATCATCCATTTACCACTTATATATATTATAGTATATATAAGAACAAAACCAGAATCATATAAATATTGAAGAAAAAGGTCATGCGTATAGAATAAAAGGTCAAACTATTTGTTTTTTCTTGTGTCTACATAATTGTGGTTTCATTAGAAAGACTCACCATACACGATACTCCCAAGTCCAGGGCGATTGGAGTAGTAGTTGAGAATTAGCTCATCGTTCTCGAGTTCCTCCACACGAAAAGACGGGACGGTCATCTTTGGGTACAATGTCTTCATGTACACGCAGTGTAAAAAGTCCAGGTTGGCGATGAAATCGGCGAGGGTTCCGCCAAGTGCTCGGAAGAGGGCGTCGTAACCGCACCTCATGCACCATACAACCCAGTACACACCGAACGTCTCCAGCACGACATTGCCATCCACGCCTTGAATTGTTGAAGACGGGAAAGAAAGAAAGAGAGAGAGAGAGGAAGAAAGAAAGAAAGAAAAAAAAACGGACGAACGAAAGAAAAGAACAAACTTATGTTGAAGATCATGTATGAAGATACCCGATTGTGATATGCATCTACCCCCTTTCTCCCTACCTCTCTCTCCCTTTTTTTTTCTCTCTCTCTGTCTATAAAAACATAATGATATAATTACATACATTATAGGGTTTTTAATAATCTACCATATGAAAAACAGTGCTTGACATTAGATGTGATCTAGTGGCCCGGTAAGGCAATCAGATTCTTTATGGTTTAACTTTTCCTTTGCTTGGGTTAGGCCTACTTTGTATCTTTTTCGAGATATTAGGAATTTAAAGATTTTAATGGCATAAACGTTCCAACAGAGAAAAAAAAAAACATGTCAAGTCCTACATAATCCATTATGCTTGTGTGTTGGTGTGTGTGTGTGCATGTGTGTGTGTGTGAGGTGAGTTTTGTATGTGGATATTATAACGAATTGACGAAAGATTGAAACATTGTGTTTTTGTTTTTGTTTTTTATGATAAGCATGATCGTGTTGCTCAAATAGATATTGGTGGTTGTGGCTGATCCATGTTCTTCCATGGCTATCCGTCTAATTTAGAACTCTACTCCATTGCAAACATAATATATCTAAAATGTTATATTTGGCTTGCATCACTTTTAAAAGTATACAGCGCAACATTTTTCGTCACCTTTCCTCCCTCTCTTTCATATTATATATATGTACACAACAACAACAACAACAACAACAACAACAACCGAACAAGAAAAAAGACTCAAATTGTAGATTGCTTTAGTCATGTCCCTGCGTATCCTATAACCCAGCAGATATCTCGATTTTTTTTTCCACACCATAGGTCAGTCTCCATGGTGAAACGCGTACACACCTCATACACATTTGATTTTTAATCTGGCACATCATTCAAAAATGGTGTGTGTGTGCGTAATAGTGTGTGTCCTTCCCTGTGTGTATAATACGAATATCTTGTGTGTTGGTGTGCATGTGTGTATAATACATAACCTCCTTCCCTGTCTAAAGTGTTAAAGCATGCGGAAATTGAGTCTTCCTTTTATGGTATACTTGTCACGGTTCGTGATTAAATCAGATCTGCTGCTGAGTGCTGGTCGATGGAATTAGACATGACCTTCCCGCACTTGTAGAAAGAATGATGTGATAGCAAAGGAATAAACATTCCATAAAGAAGTCCTTCAGCGTTACTTTGTAACAGCTTTTAATCTGCGTGTAACCCACTCCCAAAGTCCCAATGTGCAAGTGCAAGAGAATGAAGAAAATTGAGATTGTAATCCGTTTTACAATCACTCCACGCGATGGTACGACCAAGAACGATTTGTGCGTTGCTGCTTTCTTGTTCCTTTACATTTAATCGGACGGAAACCTTTTGATAATTCAGAATTGAATCAATACTTACAAACTACCAACATATTTTCTTTTCCCCCTCTTTTTTTTAAATGCTTTCTTCATTTGTCGACATTCTGTATGTAATTGGTTTCTTTTTACGGTCATACCCTTCATGTCATCTTTAAATTACCAAAGTAGATTTTCCTTTTAATGTCTCTATAACTATTATTCTTAAAAATGTCAGTTCCTTATTAATATTGATGGCGCGGTTTACAGGATAAAGTTTTTTTTAATTAATATTTCATTCTGATTTTGTGCAAACTTCAGTGAAGTTTACATGTTACGTTTAATCTTTAAGAGTCGTCGATACAATGATGACATGATGATAATTTGTGTACAAATTACTCCAGGGCATGACGAGTTATTGGACAGGCATTGAAATATCTGAGTTTTCTCTGTTCTGATGTACCTTATTAAAGAGAAGAAGGCGTGGAGGAGGGAGCAGCCTCCCTCCTCCACGCCTTCTGGTCTATAGCCAGGCTCGGACACTATCATAAGTACAAACAGCTAAAGAATCTTGAATGGATTCGACCGTTAGTGATAACCGTATACACTTCGATGCATTATTTGCTAGAGTGGGCTATTCCTGGTTTTCGAATATACCCCGGTAGGCAGCGAAAGAAGTTTGATACAACTGGACGCCCCATGCCCCCCACGGCTTGTTTCTTTATGTCACAGAAACCATGTTTATGAAAGAATGCACACTTAATCATCTGTCATCTAATGTATCATGTATGTGTTAAGTTTGTTCTTGTGTATGCTTTGGTTACTTTAAACCGTTCGATACTGAATTCTGAAATCCCCATAGACTTAATACACAGGCCACCAGGTTCCCGTATGGAACGGGTTAACAAGTGTTAGTGATAGTGGATTTTTTTTTCTCCACATTGCTCCAGATACAAGTATGTTCCTTGTTAGCATTTCCGGCCTTTGATGCTTTATTGACTTCTTTGTTATGACTTGTCTATTGTTTCATATTTCGCCAAATAAATGAACGAACGAATGAATGAATGAAATAAAGAAAGAATGAATGAATTCAAACTTTTGTAAAGGATTACATTAAAAAAACTAAAGCTGTCTTGTCTAGTCACGATGGTCATGACTGAGATGGAAAATGAAATGACATTCCACATCAAATTCTCTCGAATGCCTAAAGATGAATTAACCACACGAGTGTATGAAAAAAAATGGTTTATGAATTCACCCTCATGATGATTTTCCAAATAATTAAGTTTATGGCATCAAACACTCAGTTATTCCGGACCGGGTGCTTCTTTGTATTCGTTAGTGAACCACACCAAAGATTAATAAAACTACGCTTTCAATGCAAGCTGACCGCAATTTGTAGCTGTTTATGTTTTCAAGCATATTACTGCTACCCGCTGCATGACCTTGACTACCTCAGATACAACGGTGTTGAAAAATAATTTGCTTTTAATGCTGGATATGCAGATATAAACAAATTATAAGTGTGCGATTTAGCTTGACATGATATTAAACCATTCAGCCGCCCGCGTAGAAAGGTTACTGGCTCTTTATTAGATTCTCTGCTATATGCATTGCCTCATCTCTCCTTTGGAAGTTGCATTCAGTAAAATGGAAGCCCACAGTGGCAACTAGAACAAAATACTGAGTACATCTCTTTTTACTTCCCCCCTCTTTCTCTCTCTCTCTCTCTCTCTCTCTCTCTCTTTCTCTCTCTGTCCTCAATATTGAGTATATCTGCTGGAGAAATTTCAAGTTTCTTTACGATAATTCAAATTCAAACTTTATGATGCCGCTGCTTTTGATTCCCGTGACATCCATACTAGACCAACAAACAATCTTCTGTAAGGTATCACTAGGTGCGCATTGTTATTTTGCTACTTCTGTATCTCAAGTACGTCATAACTTGTTCACACGACTTGTGGAGTAAAAAGAAAAAATGCATCCACCCGTTTTCATTGAATACAATGGAGATTCAGTACAGTAAGCTGGTTTAAAGTATTAGTGTAGAAATCTGATAAGTGTATAGTCATACTAGCAGTGGTCTTTCAGACAATAGCTGCCCGCAACAGTCATGGAAAATGTTTTTTATATCGTATAATATTGTCATGTTGACGCAGAAAGGCCTCTGAAAGAAGGAGAGAGGGAGAGACAGAAAGTGAGAGAAAGAGAGAGAGAGAGAGAGAGAGAGAGGAGAAAAACAGAGAAAAAGAGAGAGAGAGAGAGAGAGAGACAAACGAGGCATTGATTCTATCATCGTCATGACAACACTTTTGTTCATCAAGGCAATGACATGTTGAGATTTTGGTTTTAAGAACTATAAAAAAGATGCATAATTATGTGTGTGTGTATATATATATAACAGTACATTGTATGTATATGTACATAAAGAGTTTGTTCGCAAAAACCGATAAGTCCGTATGTGCCAAATAGAGATATTTGCGATTAAAGGTCAAGAAAAATAAAGAGAATAGTAAGAAAAATTTTGCTTCTTTTGATCACAACTTCAAAAATGTACCTTTATTATTATGTAGTGGCCAATATATCATTTAATAGGTATTTTTTCTACTTTATTGAGAGAGACCGTACTTTAAAATCTTCAAAAATGGACTTATCGGTTTTTGCGAACAAACTCTTTATATAATTCTATTGTACAATTATTGTACACATACATATAATTTTTCTTTAGCCCTTTTATTTATGACACAGGTTGCCAAAGTATTTTTGACCAAAGGACTGTAGAGACATTTTCATTTTCAGATAATCCCTTTCTGAAAAAATACAGACACAATGATAATATAAAATTGATGTGTCCACTTTAAATGCTTTTTGAATATTTTGTTCTTCTTTTTTTTAGTCAATCATTTTCTATCCATTTATCTATTCATTCCTTTTGTTGCTATACGTGCCAGATCAGAATCTATCAAAATAACGTGTTGTAAGTGATGAAAATTCACGTCTATGCGCTTTCTTTTTTCCTCCTAAATAGACTGTTGTTGTTTTTCCTTTGAACATATTGGGAGTCACGTGAGAATTGCTGAAAACGAATTGCTACCTTTTGTAGACTATAGTGTGTGAACATGTGTTCTTTCTTCAACCGCATGAATGTCAAATGAAATGAATGTTCAGCTGGGTTAATATGCTCTGTTTTTGTGATTTTCAATTCAACGATAATGTGGATTCGAGGACAGGAGAAGAATATGCAAGTATGTGGAAGAGAAGAAAGGCGAGATATGAATAGACAGTCAGATAGGCGACTATGTAATGGACACATCATAGTACCTTACATAGAAAAGTGAATACATGTAGATAGGTAGAAATAGCAATAATAATGTCACAACAGAGAAATGCATTGAATGCCAATCTTGATTTTAATGAAAAATCCGAATTTTCGAGGTTCCTTCCTCTTCATCAGGGATAACAGTGCGGCATGTATTCCTCTGTTGTGACATTATTATTGCTATTTCTAGTACTGCCAATACGCGGGGAATATAGAGATTATGTAGAGTTTGTTTGCAAAAACCGATAAGTCCATTTTTGAAGATTTTGAAGTACGATCTCTGTCATAAAGTACAAAATAATACCTTTTAAATGATACATTTGTCACTACATATAAAGGTACATTCTTGAAGTTATGGTCAAAAGAAGCAAATATTTCTTATTATTTTCTTTATTTTTCTTGACCTTTAATCGCAAATATCTCCATTTGGCAAATATGGACTTATCGGTTTTTGCGAACAAATTCTTCATATATTGGCATATATAGACAGATTCTTGGATAATGAGGGTAAAAAAAAAAAAAAAAAAAAAAAAAAAAAACACGGGAGGGAGAGGGCCAACCAAGCTCCATCAAAGATGCAATACTCCATTTCAGGAAATAGATAGCATCATAGTCATTTGGTTCGTGCATGTGAGATAGATGTAGAATATAGATATAGAACATCGCAAAGTTAAGGTAAGTAATGATGTTAAAGATCAGTATATTATATAAACTAAGAAAGAGAAAACTCCTGCAGAGGACGTTAATGCAAATAAAAAAAAAGAAGTTTTATGAATGGTTACTTTTTGAGGTGAGACATGGATACCATGTTATACGGAACCAATAGATTTAAAGAATTAAAAGACATAAACATCCAAGAAAGGAAACAAGAAATCAAGATAGATTTACATAGTATCATAATCAAATATGAAAACAACTTTTATTGCCTAACTTTCGAATTGCATATGCGTTTCTACGCATTCCAGCAAAAATACAAAACGTTTACACACCCACATCCAAATGTTTCATAATACAAAGACATTACTACCGACGAGACTGTCTAACTGGCATTTTCCATGAAAAATAGAAAATACTGCATAGTTGACCTTGTTCAGTTAATCCATCATGCTGTTTGTCTGCGTATCCTTAACTGTGCGTTTTTATACAAGCAGAGTATTTTCAGGTCTGGCAGAAAGTCGAACTCTTTTATAAGCTGCACTTAGATTGAACACGCGACTTTCCACCTTACGGTCCATTCGCCCACAAGAAATTCAGTACGCCCTGAAGATTTGACAAGATGCAGTTGAGGTATTTAGTACTGGAAAGAAAATAATCGATTTTTCAAACGCACTGACATTTCCTGAGGATCGCAAATCTGATGCTCCTTTAGCAGAATATTTAGGGATGGACGACTTGACAGATTAAAGAAAATATAAATGGCGAAACATATCTCCTGTGTATGACATTAACACATTTTATAGCTTTTTATGATTCGCTTTACCGACCTGAACTTTAAGTTGTTTAACGAATGCTACATCAAATTCATGGGATGAAAGAGACACAAGTTGAAAGTTTGAATTGATAAGAAAACGAATGTATCACGGGCAGATTAATCCCTTGTGTATGCAGTTGGATACATCATGAGAGTGATGCCATATAAATAAAGACACACGCTAATAATATCTTTTAAGATATTATGCTTGTTTGCTTGTTTGTGTGTTTGTTTAAGTTTGTTCAAGAGTGTGTTCATGCCCGTGTGTGTATGTATGTGTATGTGTCAGAGAAAACTGTGTGTGAACATAGTGTACATCAATCACACCCAAATTATCTTGAAAATCCAAAATCTCATTCGGACTGAAAATAGTATGCCCAGTTCTAAGGAACCCTTTAGTGTATAATGCATTGCAAATATTAGGATATTGCAGTGTCCGCTGTAACCATTGTTCTACCAATAATGCTTTTGTTGTTGCCTCTCCCCTCCCGATTCTATACACGTTCATGGTTGTCAGCCAATCTCCACTGAAGCAAAATGATCCAGATTTCATCCATGAATTCTCAAATCCTCCTAGTCGTAACTTCACGCCGCTATGGACGGCTGTTTCATTCTTGAAATCAGAAAACAAAATCCCCCGTATTTTTCTCGAATTTACGCCTGGTTTGTTGCACCGATTCTTTATCTTGGAAGTGATGGCAAGGGGGTATTGATTTCCAATCTGAGAGCCTCAAGCTCTTACCTTCACGGTTCATGCGAGGTAATTCTCGATAGACGGAGAAACTGCGACCAAGTTATCTCATTCGAGTGTACTTTCCGACCCCTCAAACTGTTGCTTTGCATGCTTGTTGTTGCCATGGCAAATTCGCATCAAAACCTTGTAGTGCTGTGGTGTTACATTTGTTGTGTTGGTATAACTTTGTAATTGTTATTTTCATGTTATTATTAAAATACTGTAATCATAACAAATATTATTAATCTCTCTCTCTCTCCATCTATCTATGTATGTATATCATTTATAATATTAGATTTATAATATTAGATATTTATTAAATATGATGTTGCATATTTTGATACTATATAATACACTATATTTCATATATGACAAGTTGATGTATATACCATCAATAAATGCTTTTAACTAAATGCTTTTTTGATACTGGAAATGTTCTTTTTTTTTTAATCCAAAAGCAGGAAGTGTACAATATTATTTCTGTATTTTTTTTTCTGATAAGACCACAACGCCTCATACAAATCTAGTAACATGATTGCATGAGACGTGCCACCTAATAAAGTCACATTACTTTGTAATAAAGGTCAATAAAATGAATATCGATGTAATTGCATTATATTGGAAAAATTAAAGATATATATACTCAGCATTGTGCGTAAGACTTCTTATTGTGTAACAAAGACACAACATAGTTTTGTGTCTTATGCAATTATCTATGAATAATCGATGGGCAAATGCTTTCTGAGTTAGTGAAAGTCTATGAAATAAAAATATTAATCAGTAATTCAAAGGCAATAATAATATCAATTTAGTTCATTGCATCTCACAGAAAATTAGATTAACCTTACGAATTAAACTGTATTACAAGCAGAAGAGGAATAGTACAGGTAAGATATAAATACGGCAGAAAGAATTAAAAACGCAAAAGAAAAACGTAAAAGGCTTACGGGAGTATATAGGCAGACTGAGATCGGGCGACATAGAAAGAGAGAAAGAGAGAGAGAGAGAGAAAAGGGAGAGAAAGAAAAGCAGGAGAGAAGGAGAGAAGAGAGATAGAGGGGGGGGGGGGTGGGTGGGTAAAGTCTCAATACATGAGCGTGCATGTGTTGTTGTGTTGGATTTTTATTTTTACCACACATGATGATTACATCTGAGACGCGCGCTTTTTTATTCATCCACGCCCTTGGTGAACTACTATCAAAATGCTCGCTCGAGCGTGATATATGTAACAGAATTACCGACGAACCTGTTACAGCCTTGCTAATCAAATTTTTGCCTGGAAGAAAAAAAAATGAAATGAAAATAAGAGAGAGCTCCGATGGGCTCGAAGCTACAGAAAATAAAGAGATAACGAAAAGATGAAATGAGGGAGACAGATATTTTTCTTTAATGAAATATTGAATTGGGCGAAGTTAGTGAAAGAAGTAGAGACCTTTCTCCTTTTTCGCTTAGTCATAATAATTATTTTCTTTCCGTCCATTCTACCATCCCCTCACTCTTTCCCTCATTCCCTTTACTTTCCTATTCTCCTCTTGGTATAAGACAATTAAAAAGTGCACGAATAAAGATTGTTCAAGAATACTGCAATATTTGCGAATATGGTTGCTTTTGTAATCAAATCATTCTAATAGGAAAAGTGCAACTTCGTGAATTATATACCCTGAGTGAGTGATGTGACATTGACCTCGGTTTCAATATTATGAAAAACACACACACACACACACACACACACACACACAAACGAACAAATAAGCAAACAAAAAAAAACAACGAACATTACGTGTTTTTTTTTCACAAGAAAATATTGCAGGGAGAATTGAAAAAGAACAATATGAAGGACCTATATATGTATATAGAATATACATAGTGAAAACTTTGAGCAAAGACAATTGATTTTCATCGTTTGTCTTTTCAATGTTTATCATTCCTTTCTGGTCAGTTTTCCTTTTGTTTCTTTTCATAATATATATGAATTATATATATATATATATATATATATATATATATATATATATATAATATGTGTGTGTATGTTTGAGAGTGTGTGTATAATGTGTATATGAATATAATATATGAATATCCATACATATATATATGTATAACAACAATACATGAATATAAAATTATAGAAAACAACTGCATAATATACCTGTATATCCATTATAAATGTATGTGTTTCAAGGTCATTTGATTTCTCTTCTCCTGCAATTTTTTATTTCGTTTCTTTCTTTACATAAGTGTACATGTAGGTGGACGTTGAATAATTTTCAATAGAGAATTATCATATGTTCAAATAAGTTCCTTATTCAAAGGATGTAATACTTGGAGAATTTAACTCAGTTGCCCTGAAAGAAATCTCAAATTGCCATACATTTTGACCTAATTTACACAATTTGCATTTGAGCAATTTCTTGGTTGGGCAAAATGCATTGTAAATTCTGTTTAGTGCAGTAGACACTTCTGAAGTTATTCCAGGTCAATTTTGTGGGGTTTTTTTTGTAATATATTTTGTTTATTTGTAAGTGTTACCACAAGGTGCCTATTGCGTGAGAAATATCAAAAAGTTTAAAGTATCACTTTCAACTGTTCGTATTCACTCTTCAGACAAGGTCATCGGAGTTTCAGATGTACGTCAATTTTATTTCATATCTTACTTGTACTCATTGCAGTAGGACGGACGAAAAAAAGATAAGCGGGGTCATTTACAATTTACTCATTGATACTTCGGGATTTAGTAGTATGTTATCTGTAGAAGGCTTTTGTTGAATTTATATCGATATGCAATGGGACATCTATAGCAACTACGGTCACAAACACACACACACACACACACACAAACACACACACACACACACACACACACACACAAGAACGTATGTCCACGTACAGCGAAAAGATACCAAAAATCAAATCGGAACAACAAAAACAACAACAGAAACAAATCTCCATGCGATTCGATTTATGGTATCAATTGTGAAGCGAAGTGTAAATTTATAAAACCAGGCATATCTAATACGTTTGTTACGGAATCTGAAGACCCGTGATTGCTTGCCTGTCTCATCTTGAAATTCATCTTTATACTGCCGTACCGCCCATAAGGTATATCAAAATTTCATGCAAACCCTTCAGACAGCGGAAAGCTTTATACTTTGACATTGTGTCATGATTTGGATGTCGTGAATAAAATGTCGAATAACCCCTTTTAAGTGAAAAAGAAGAAAGCGGACTCTGCACAACTGAAAAACAATAACAGCTGAAAACTCTAAACCAAACTTAAAAGCCGATGATTTAAATTTGTAAACAGCCCTTAAATATGTCTAAACAATTTGTGGGTTGTATATAAAAAAGAATACACGAATTCATTAAAAGGTCAAAGAATTAATGTGTGAGATGATTCACAACGCATCCAATCTCTTGTCTGTTTACCATTAGAAGGAAAAACAAATCCATCTAGGTATGTGCTGTAAGTCTTTAAGTACTGCTAAATTTTGACATATTCAATTACAAATCAACAAATTACGGAATGAGTTCCCGCACTTATCATCACTTTGAATGCACTGGAAATGATTACTCGTATAATGCATATAGATTATGTGTGTATGCATGTTTGCATTTTTGCATATGCGCATGAGTTTTCCTGACTAAGAACGTTATACGAGGACAAAGATAACAATTCTCCACATATAATTTCATCTATAAAGCGTCAAGCACTCCAAACTATTCAGTCAGACTCGAACAATTTTGTTCTGCTTAGTACCTTAATCATTCTCCACTCATGGACAGGATTGTCGTTTCAGCGATGCAAAATACAATTGCATGTTGATTTTCAAAAGGGTTGTTAACTTATGTGTTCCGCATTTATTTCCTTCCATTGTTTTGTGTAGGAAAATTTGCGCATTTGACACATTGATACTGAAAAGGTTAAAATAAAACTTCCCTGCAAATTTTGACTCTCTGTGAGCAGTCTCAGTTTTTCGTGATAATCGTTTGGACTCTACCCAAGAGATTTCAGAAACGATAGTACATTACGTTCCTAAAGGATTTCAAAAAAGTGCCCATCATGATGTTTCAAGGGATCTTTGAACACTCACCCAAGACTTCAGCAGCGACGCCAACGATCTGGTAAGTGATGGAGTCAGGATACATGTCGAACTTCACGAAACGGTCGTCGACACCGGCTTTCAGTCTGCAAGAAAGGATATTGAAAATTACTTAACATACATTGTAGTTTGTTTCACATTAAAAATGATGCCACATTGCAAGATGATTTTCAGTAAAAAAAAAATATTTACTTTAATATTTTGAAACACAATCATAAAAACAAAGTCATTTGATTTACTTGGGATCCCCTCATTACATAACTCACATTGTATGAAATAACATCATAACATAATAGAAATATTCTTTCAGAAAGTAACTTGACATCACCTCCGGACAGCTGATGCTACAATGATGCCACAAAGCAGTCAGTCGGAAAGAGTACAAAGAACCAATACATGTCGCCCTTTTGGAATATGAAGCCTTACAGTCGTATATTGTTCACCAATAAGTCGGTTTCATTTTGCTGAATGAAGCTATGCCGAGGCTAGATGTGATGAAACTTTCAGGTTTTGTGTATCACTTCATGTGTATAATATGTGTGTTGTCATGGTTTCCCTGATTTTTATATTTTTCTGTTGATCCAGCGAATGAATATTGAAACTCAGACTTTTTAAAGCCTATTAAATTCTCTTTACCTGACCCTTCACCAGTTGTTATATGGGAAATTGGAAATTGTCCTTATTGGAATTACTGTAATCACTCATCTCTTTGATAAGTCGAACACTCATCTGCAAGTCATTCAAAATTGTTATAGTATGTCGGTCTCTTCCTTTCTTTCTTTCTTTCTCTAGAAGGGCCAATTTTGCTGTGCCCAGCCACAACTCAGGAAGTTTTCTGTCAGTTTTGCCTAAACAGACAATGACCATGGAGACAAACAAATATCTACACACACAAAAAAAAAACACACACACATACTCATACACGCACACGTCATTATCATTATTTAATTATTACTATTAATGGAAACTTTGAAAAATCATATTTGCCAAACTCTATCGATTCATACAGCTGTCACAGTGAATGCATTAACCGAATGGCAAAATGATGAATGAGTTTAAGGCAGCAAGTTACTCTGACATCTATTTAGATTAGATGTCCCTCGATGAGTAAGGTCATCACGTTTTCAAGTTTTATGCTAACGATTGTTTAAAAAAGACGGAGAAACTGTGAAAGCATGTCGGTAGAAAGGGAAAAGAGAAAATAATAGTGATCATTGCCCTCACGAGGATTGTTTGCTATCGCCTTCTACTCCTGACATCACGAACCAGCATGTGGTCTCTACAATAATGGCAACTGTCGTATATCAAAATGGAACACCGGATAATTGGTCGACGTAATTACTATCAATTCTTTATAAGGTCAGTCTTGCGCGGGTGAATACCGCTATATCACCTCTCAGCTGCAGATTGCACGCTATGCGGAAGAGCGAGGCGTTAATAAAAGGGAGAGTATCCGTCAATCACGGGGGGGGGGGTGGAGGGGGCATACAAAGGTCTATTGCTCATTTCGGAAGGAAATTCTTTTTAGGAAACAAATCATCATCCATGACACTATTGCGGAAGAAAAAAAAATCGACATTCGTTTTCATTTGTCTCCAATGGCGACAAAATTGCTTTGTAAACAACGATTGCTTATTTATGTATGTTATATATTTCATCAAAATTAAAACTGAAATCAAGTTCATGCTGAAATCAACAAAAGTTTATTTCGGCGCACAAATTTTCAAACGATTTGCTCTTTTTCAGATGTTCTGACAAAGAGCGAATCGCTCAAAAATGTGTATGCCGAAATAAACTTTTGGTGATTACAGCATGAACTTGGTTCCAGTTTTAATCTTGATGATATTATATATATATATATATATATATATATATATATATATATATACATATATATATTTATATACCGGTATATGTATGTGTGTGATTGTGTGTGTTTGTACATTTTACAATCAACGGTGTGTGTACACAATCAAAGAAGAAAATGAAAAATAGAATAGAATCAAAGAAGAAAATGAAAAATAACACAGAATGCTATAGTTCATCGAAATCTTATAGATCATGGTGTTTTTTTTTATGTAAGCTTGACAAATCAAGTCCCACATGCACAGTGTTATCATAAACTGAGATATAGCACCCATGTACTTTCATTTGTTCGTCTATTTATCTATCCGATGCATTATTGCAATTCAAGGCTATCCGTTTTTCGATAAAACTCAGTTTTTGTCACTCTCTTCCTAGAATGTTTCATGTACGTATTTTTACATGCCTTATTGTGCTACTCCAAAATGGCTTGTTTATGTTTTTTCTTTCCATGCAACATATTTGATTTTGCAAATAAATGGGATGGAATGTAAGGAAAAAGGAAATGGCGTTTATTCATCATCAGCGACAAAGGGATGTCAAACATTGCACATGTAGGGCAATTTGTCAATCAGTTGCAATGAAAATATCTCGATGGAAGAATTTCATGAATTTGAATTATTACACAGAACCCGCTGCATGCTATAGGAATTACAACAAACACTTGTTCCCGGGCGGAAGCTCAGTGGTCTAGTGGAGATGACGCCTGTCAGGAGATCAGGAGGTCGTAGGTTCGAATCCTGCTCCAGTATTTACGCCCATGATTTTTTATCATGATTACAACTAAAATCAGAGATCAATTCAGTGCCTATAAACGTCAATGTAGGGCAAGTTGTCAATCAGTTACAAACATTTCCCTCTACATAAAAGAAAAAGGAAGTATGTTGCAGAGTTTACCGTATCTTTTCCCACGTCTCGTTCCCCCATTTCTCCGTCACCAAGTCCTTGATACTGACATTAACACTGCCGTACTGGGTTACAAGAAAGGGAGCAAAACAAAGAAAATCTCGACGTAATTTCATGTTCTACCTGAAAAAGTAAGTTTTATTGTAATACTATATTGTGACAATTGGATAGAATAGGCAAACATTAAACGTTGTTTGTTCCTGAGGCTTTTTATCTTGGTGAAAAATCAACAACACATCGAACATGTAATTAATTATTAAGTATTGGAGAAAACACACATCCACAAACATCTCTCTCTCTCTCTCTCTTACTGTAATATATGCAATCATATATCTATATACCTATTCGTCTCAACATCAGCGGTACCCCGGTGGCTGGGGCCACTAAGAGTTGATAAACATTGCAAAGCTGCACATACAAATAAAACATGAGTAATTTTTTTTTTTCATATGCAACAAAAGTATGAAGTAGAGTATAGCATTTGCATGTACATCGCATTTACGAAAACTGTTTGAAATAAAGGTAACCGCTGTTGACGATCAGTATATGGCTTTATATGTTATACTTTATCATGAATGTGGAAAGTATTATGCAATTATTTCATTGTGTATGTGGGTTTTTGAATTTGAATATAAATTTGTCACACCCGGTGACGATCACGGTATATCATAGCAGGATAACTCAGTATTGTATGAGAAACTCCATAGCAACAAATACGTAAATCGTCAATACAACCAACCATATCCGGTCTTGAACAAATGAAAACAGTGCGTAAATTGTAGAATATGAGAAAATAGGTATTGTTTGATGTTGGTATCACATTCAGAGCAATGGCAAAAGCAATTTAATTCGATCTTATCCCTAGAATCACATGTTAAAGCAAAAGGGTCAAGATAGACGTAATCCAACTGCAGCCACTATCCAACAAATGATAGATGAAGTTTGGATATCAACACACAGTTAATTATCTGCTGTTTCTACATTCATGCAAGCATGGTTTGATTTCGAGAGATACGTGTTGCTTTGGCGAGATCTAAGGGGTAATCCTGATAGCAACATCACAAGTTACCATCATTTCACCTCGATTATGATGAATGATAATAAGACCAAATATCGTAGTCAATAATCATAAGAAACGAGCATCGTACATGATTACAGCACTTTTATTTTTATTCTACAAAATGATATTGGAAATACAGGGAAAAGGGCAGCAAAGCGATTCACACAGATGATAAATCAGAAAGGCTCTACAACTTTGAAAACTTTTAATAGTTAAGAAATAATTTAAGAATATTTTCTTTTTAATCACTATCAAAATTAAACATTTTGTAACTAAAATACATGTTTCAGCAGATCTATTGATCAAATTCAGAATGTAATCACTTGACAAACAAGCTTTGTTATCTGATAAATTCTGTGAAATTCAATGCAAGTTGTCTAAATCCTGCAAATTTTTACCAGATTCTCCAAAGATTTGCAGTGTCCCCCCCCCCCAAAAAAAAAAAAAAAAAAAAAAAAAATCTCAAGTGCCAACATATCAAGCAGATTTCATTCTTATATGAGAGTGGTCCTGTAAATATTTCCTCGTTAGATGGATTGACCGGACATTTTTAATCTTCGTTAAAAATATTTGAGGGAAGTCAGAATATGCTAGTTGAAGCATTGAGTTAGCAAATCCTTAATACGACCACACTCCGAGAAAAAAAAAAATTACGGGCAGTTCACAAATAATTATTCAAACTGCTTTGCTTAACTCTGTTCTTGTTGATTTGAGATATTTCAAATTAAAGCTGCTATCATGGAAATAACTATGATAGTAAGACAGTATATAGCAATTTTCTAATCATGAACTCAAGAACATTCCTAGCTATACAACAAATGAGATATCACAGGGAAGGGTTTACTTTGCTCTATCTGATAATAGACTGCCTTAAAATATCAAGCGATGGCACCAACCCCTTTTGCAATCAAATTCTTCACATGTTTATGCCGTTTTCCTAAATACTGGTTACTCATCAAGTCTACTGTGAATACTAAATTTGCAAAAGTAACAACATACCCTCATTTTGACATAAAGTTACACTACTTACCATTTTTGGGAGCTGATAACAGGTATCATGCAACAGGTGAAATCAGTTAATGTGTTCTCTGCGACGGACTGAGGAAGAGATGAAAGCCGTCACCGCCACCGAACAACTCACTGGCAATATAACTGGAATCTGATTGGGGGTCCAGTTGAAGAGACATCTGACCGCGCCACTGCCGGGCAATTACAGACAGCGAGAGAGGGGAGACGGAGGGGGAGAGAAAGTGCGAGGAGGTTGGAGTAAGAGATAGTGATATAAAGGTCATACACGATCTCTTCTCGTACTTCTGCGCACTAGACTTTGGCGCAAAAAGCGGATCGTTGCCATGGAGATAATCAGAAGACCTCCCTTGAGAATAATTCAGTGACGGCGGCACGAAACTTTTCCTTTGATTAAGGTATATGCCAAACCTTCATTGAAGGATGCATCCACGAACTAAAATCATATTCGATCTCGGATTTTGACAACACATGTGGTCATTTCAAGGGAGTGTAATCATCATCCATCCATCTTTGAAGAAAATGAAGGCATGAGCTTTTTCACTCTTTATCTCACTTTGCTTCCTTTTTTCTCTCTTTCTATTATACGTCTTTCCCTTTATTTTCTTAGGCCTATATATATTTTTTTTTCTCCTTCAATGTGCATAGAAATGTTATTTCATTGTTGTGTATGCGCAATAACAAATATTCTTTTCTTCTTTTCATGGTTATTGTTATTATTGTTATTATGAATATCATCCGTAATATTGATAATACAATTGCATATGTAATTGTTGAGTATAACATAATATGTATAATGTAATTGTAATTACATATATATATATATATATATATATATACATTTATTTATCATTACAATAACTTTTATTAGTCATTAGCATCATTATTATCATCTTCATCATTTCTATCATAATCATGAGTAATATTTGTTTCCAATATCACACAGTATATGCGTTCAATCATTTATATATTTGAAAACTAAACAGAAAAATAAGCAAGTGCGTAACCTATATAGATATCAAACTGTTTGAACGAAGTATTTCTACTGCAGGAAAAAGAAGATCACAGAAAAGTCAAGCTTGTACTAATGTGGGCAACTCAATTAATTGGAATTGCAAAGCAACAAAACGTGTGATAACGTGAGCACACTTTCATCTGACCCTGAATGTCTAATGAATTACGTTGAAAATAGGACGGGCCTTGAACTCCGATGATTCTCCCTAGACAAAGTCCTACGGCTTTGAAGCTGAAAGGAAAATATGTAACAAAAGATAATGATACTCAAGCCATTGTCAAAACTGATAAGCAATTTATTATGTCCTTTGACGCATGCGCAAAAAAAAAAAAATCACAGACGAACTGCAAGGATAGGCACGTAGCCGAGTTCATGAATGAGCAGCATCTTCTACACAGCAAGTCAAGCTGTTTGTTGCTTGTTGTTTGTTTCTTGTTTGTTTGTTTGTTTGGTTTTTTTTTCTTTCTTTATATTAGTAGAGACCTTTCTCTGTTTACTTGTTGCATGGCCATTTCTAATTTCCTTTTTTTAAGAAAAAAAAAAACATCTGGGTCTTCCTGACACATAATATTTTTGGTCGTTGCAGTGATTATATATATATTTTTTTTTCATTTTGAAATTGACTTAAAAAAAATGACTGTTAGATTTATAAAGAGGTGATATCAGTTTGGACATTAAATACGAAAGCTATTAAAGACATTTCAAAGTTTCAAATGTTCAATGGCATCGTATGCTCAAATTCAAACATTGTGAGGGAAGGTTGGGTAGGGAAGCTGTTATAACTTTGAAAGTAGTGACTTCATCACTTAAAGGGAAGGTCCTGTTTTGGTTGATGATGGCACGTCGGGATGAAATTTTTTGGCAAGATAATGAGAAACTACTTATGAAATATGAAAGAGCATTGAAATTTATGGGGAATTCAAAGTTTATTTGACAAAAATTGGTCTAGAAATGGCTGAGAAATGCAAAAATACGTCGTCCGATAAAAGTGTGGGACCCACACTTTCCCCCGTGATACGACCTTACCTCCCTCTACCGTTTGAATTTGACTACATTGGTCTTGGGGCTTTTTCAACCGTTATCTTCCGCACACGCGAGCGATGTGCACCGCACGGCTTGGTCTGGGAGGTTGACCTTTTCACCTCCGTGAATTTGGGAGAGAGACGGCGCGGCGAGGGAATATTGCGTAATCATGGGGGTTCATGGCACATTTGCAGACCTGTATGCACGTTGTGTGTGCGTGGAGTTCTGTGATCGCACTGCGCTATCAGCCGTCGCGTCGTTCCGTTTGTTTACTGGAGGACACATAGTCTCTTTTCCTCGGTGTGATGCTGCGTATAGAGCTCTACGGATTCCGACTCGAGAGCAACTGAAACAGTTAGGTTTTGCAAGACGAGGTATGCATACGTCTCCGACCCAGAAATCTCGCAAAAGAATATAGAATATTTCGAAATGAGGCGTAGGGGACAACGAAGGGATCGCGATTATTGAAACTGGACAAGATGCCTTCATCCCGTAGAAATGGACAGACGCGACACCTGGATCTACCGACCCCAGCTCGCGATGTCCTGAGTGAAAAAGTGAGTATACAGGCATTGAGTGTAGAAGTTAGTCAGTCCGACCCATCTTTATCCGTAAGTGCATGATGTGAGAGCTTGAAGTTTATCTCGTGAAGAATATCCTGTGCCTGCTAGAAAAGATGTATGTAGGATGACCCACAAAAGACTTGATTACTTTATTTTTTCACCTTGATTTTCAAGGTTTTATGCGTGTAAAAAGTTCAGAAAAATAGATTTCTGAATAATGAAATTCGCAAGGGGTAATCGGCCAAACGAGAATGAAAGGTCCCTTAGTGCCGAGTGTTCGTTGATCTGAAAATGAAATAAATTTCCTTATTCTGAAGCGTCCATAGTATTCTCAAGATTATGTGTATCGATCCGAAAACGAAATAAGGCTCGTTATCCCAGAAAGGAGATTCGTTAATAAAAAATGAAGGAATATCCGTTATTAATTCTAAAAGTGAATAATATGTGCCCAAAGAGAATGGGGTAAGGGGTGATCATAATTTCTGTCGAGTACAGTTTACATGAGATTTGGAAGGGGATGATCTACACTGTATACTACTACTAGGTAGTATCAGAAACAGGGGAACACAATGGCGCGGCAGCATTACACCCTCGTCGTGTCATTTTCTTTTCCCTACCTTTGAGTAGCCCCTATTTATAATAACCGTTTCTACATCACATTACATAGCTCATCCTTATGATGTAATTAATCTGTCATATCATAATCATAAAAATGAAGTATACAATACCTGCAACATAACGACTAACGCTGGCCGTTTGGCGGAGGTTCAGTGGTCCAATGCATCATGATAATGTGCGTGTGTTTGCGTATCATTGCGTATCATTTTCATTCAATTTTCTCTGCTTAGTATCCTATATACTTTTTTATATGTATTTTGATTTGTTTGCTTTTGTTTTCAAAGCTCTTCAATTACTGTTTTTTATTACCAAATTGACTGAGACTCTACATGTATATGCCGTAGAAGACTGTAGGTTGTTCATTCACTGTGTCAGTTTTGTCCATCTATGTAGATGGTACATATTGTACGTAGATCCATCATGATGAATTGCTGTTTGCTTTGATGTGCCCTTTTCTTTGAAGTGCTGAATAATTATGAAAGTTATAGTAAATGGAAATATGAAATAGATTTTGTAATTTGACAAGCTATAAGATGATTTGCAGGTTGCATAATTCCATTTCCATTTCATAATTTGTTATCACAGTCAGTGAGAACAGCTTGATGTCAGGTTCTAAAACTTTTTAGGATGCTATGATTATGTTCCCCGGATGAATCCCTTCTGAGGAAAAAAAAAAATCTTCAGATGTATTTTTTTCTTTCTCAAAAGGCATTCATCCTGGGAACAATGCGTGCATAATTTTTCATAGATTGTCGGTTATGAATGCAACCAATGTCTTTTCCTTTTACACTTTCAGTAGGCTATGGATACTCTACATCTCAAATGGCACTTTAGTGGTTTCTCGGGACCTCTGAAAATGAAATCAGACCACCAAACTTCTAAACAGTTTATATTTTGACGGTTCCATCGGAGAACTGTGTCGAAAAAAAAAATGTTTCCTTTCATTGGTAGGCCACGATACATTTCTTTTTTCGGGCCATCAAAATTCGAATTGAACGTTTTTGTAAGCGATCCGAACAGGACACCAAAAATAAATGAATAAATAAAACTCAAGTTTGTCTCGGAATTAACTTGTGAAAACTCAATTGATTCCATTAACAGGGAACGCGGGATATTGCGATGAATCTAATCAGGTAGTCAATGAGATACGTTGTATGACCCGACGTTACTCTTTCAATATACGTTTACGCGTGAAAAAAGAATGAATCTCTAATTCCACTGTATCAATTTTGTTTTATAGATCTCAGGAGCAAATCGAGAAAAAATAGGAATGCGCATTGGAAGCCAGTCAACAAAGGTAATGTTATTCTAATAAATATATCAACAAACGTGACCTGTTCTTTTTCGCATTGTGTGTGTGTGTGTGCATGTGTATTTGTGTTTTTGTTTTATTTTGTTTTGTGTGTGTTTTTTTGTAGAATGTGAAAACACGTAAGGCCTATATCGGCCTATATGACGCTTATTTTTATTCCGCGAATTTCTTATTAGTCAGAATGGAAGGCATTGTGTGAATATCATTTTACTCTGGTGCATAAACTATACGGGATGTGCAATTGAATCGTATATTAGTTGAAGAAAATCTCTACTCATGGAACCATGGTAATGATAACATTATATATGAAAATGTTTGTGTTTTGTTCTTTATTAAACAGGCAGATGTGTTCAACAAAATAACAAAACCAAAACCAAAAGCACTAAAAAAATTGGAGAGGTTCGGACATGCCGATTTTCTATTCCCGGCCACGAAGTATCACCAGAGACAAGTCGCTTTATCCATCTGTCTTTCTTCTGAAAAGTTTCTTCCTCCACCTCTCCGAAGTTCGGCTGAGCCCCTTCACAGCCTGAACGTTCCTGGCGAAAACCATGCCCATCCCGAGGCCTGTCATTTCATCTGGCCCGCTGCTACCACTGCCCACCTGTCTAAAGAGTTGAACATTGGGGAACGACGTTGATGGCATCACAGCGAGTAATCACGGTGGTTGTTCAAACTGTGTGAACAGTTCCTTTGGTAATCTACTCTGCTGTGGAATCGGCAGTAGACTATATCATGGTGTACTATTAGGCCGCAATTTTTTATTTTTTATTTTTTTAAATACAGTGTACTGTACATTGTTCTAAGTTTTGCACACAACTATTAGTGTTCGCGCGTATGCCAAAAAGCGGGATACAAATCTCGAGATTTACATGACCATCGTAATCTCGAGTTTTTTGCAAATGTGCACACAAAATCTCACTAATTTGCGCGATCAGCATCGCGACGGTACCCCCAACAAATCTTGGACTTGATTTCTGAAATAGTGCGCTGATTTGCTCCCGGTGACCGCGTAAACGGCTGACCGAAAATACTTTGCTCATCTCCAGATTTTATATTCCATCATTCAAGCGAGCATCACAATAATGGGTAAATGACAACATCACACTACTGTGTGGCAGCTGCGTAAATATTGCCGGTACATGCAAACGCGTGAAGAGGGGGAAAATCTCGAGATTTGGAGTTCCATTGTCATCCTTGGTCGTCATCCCGCTATGTTGTTATACAGTGTACGTGTGGATCCGGCTAATGGCGCGTAGATATTCTACATACTGGAAAGATAGTAAACACAATATCAAGACATGCATAATCATGAATGCGAACGATCCGGATGAACAAGCGCATGTTGTATCATTGTACTGATAGGGTATTATGAAGGAAATTGTACGTATAAGGTCTACGAGTGTTACTTAGTAGCCGCGTTTGTACGTACCATATAGCGGGTTACCAAGCTCCCCGAAACTTGAGTTTTTATTTTGTTTTGTTTTATTTGTTTTCTTTGTTTTTGTTGAAACCGTTAATCGACACTCTCCAAATTAATTGGTTAGTACTAGTATACTATGCGCTCGGACACTAGAGTTTGTTGGGCTTTTTGTCTGTTTCTTTATTTGTCTGTTTTTATTTTTGCAGCCTTTCTCCCTTACAGAAATACTAGTAACTCGCTAATTGCCTATCGATAAATCGATGAAACTACAAGTATTGTTCTTGAACCTCACATACATTGTCGAGTGCACCCCGTTGTGGCGTGCGCTATGAATGATGGGATATGAAAGATTCGAGTTTTTTGTGGTCGACCGTTCACACGTATCTGCGGGACAAAGATTAGCGCGCTAATAACAGCAAGATTTCTTGGGTTTAGCATTGCGCTGCTGACCGCACTTTGTTGGGTTTTTGTCCACTCGTGCAAAGAACTCAGTTTACTAGCGGGTTACAAATTTCTCGTTTTGTTACCCAGTAAATTTTATACGTGTGAATCCCCCTATAGGCGTGTATAGATGGGTAATGAATGCCAGCGCGTTTTCACTTATTTTTCATGTTTATTTAGGCTGTATGTTTGTTTATTAGTGCCCTCGTCATATTCAACAAAACAACAAATTACGATACAAAATAACAATATTATACTCAGTATACATTACGCAACAGTCACTCCAAAGATATTACCCTGAATGCCCACCCCCCCCCCCCGTCACATGGACGTAGGGCCTAATTTCCACTGTACAGTGACGTTCAAACAGTAAAAACATTGACTCAACGATCAATCATTAGTTCACACATTGTATACACACATGTTTACATGTATGCTGGTTAATGTCTTTGGTAGTGCAATACGCTGTACAGGCCTGCTGGTAAATTCCCACAAGATGTTCGTAATCTGTCCTTTTTAGTACCTCGGATAAGCTTGATTTTCAGACATTTCCTTTTTTATGTCGAAGGTATATTTTCTCTCTTCCTTTTCTCATATTATCCCTGTGAATTATCCCTGTTAGTATTTTCTTTGCAAATGTATGTGGCTCGACCGTAAGTTTCTTATAGATAATCTATTACATCGGTAAGTATGTAAATTTTGCTCTTAACAAACAGGCAATGTTCGCACCTCTTTAAAATAATGGCAGAGAGAAGTTTAAATTTGTGCTTTCAAGCACAGCAATATGCTTGACGTGGAATTATTATAGGTGATATATTGAATACGACTGGGAAGAACACTGTCGAACCGAAGATAATGATAATTCACATGTTGCTGCTCAGTATTATCAGTGTAATTCATTTTTGTGTAATATTCACATTATTAGTACTATGTCTCGCCATCGTCGTTGTTCCTGTTACTGGTCATTGGTCATTGGTGTTTTTTGTTTTTGTATGTGTGCTATATGCCTATATATCTTGCGAATCGTGAAGAGGCTAATGGCTGGGAGCCAAATGATATCAGATAATTATTGTCGATAGCATTAGCATTAACTGGAACGGATTCCACGTACTCTGGCGTTATGAGCATCGTCAAAATAATCTTGACAAAACATATTTTCTCCTCAATCAAAACAGAGGTTCTCAGGAGGTTTGCAATGACAACGTATATAGAGAATGAAATTATTTGTGATGATGATAATAGTACAGTATTCATGATAATCATTACAATGGTATAAAAAACGGTAACAACAAAGGCAACAATTTCAAGCGGCAATACCAATTCCAGAAGTTAGCTGTTTTGTTTAGCAATAGCCTCGATTTTTTTTAATACCACGAACTGCGTGTTTGTGATTGATGAAAAAAAAGTGAAGTGCATTAATTACTTCACGCAACCACATTGGCCTCATTAGCTGTTATACGAGTTGATAAGAATAATCACAGAAATATACATTTTCAAAAGTGATTGACACTTCGTCTTGTAATTGTACTTACATTTCCCTTGAAATGTTGGTATGTACGGTCCGATATCACCATCTCCGGTTCTGTCCGAGGTCATAATGTGCAGTAATCGTGGATACTGGTTAGCTCGGTTAGCTTCAAGAGGGATGATTATAAAGCGAGATGCTGATCCAGAGCACTTGCAAGATAAACTTTATACACTGACGAGAAACTAACTGTAAACAATCGAGGGAACTTGATTAACCACAACTGAAATGCTCTTCCAGGGAATATAAAGCATATGAAAATATGTATGTAGGGTTCACCTTCAAGATCAACTCTTCTTGTTTTGTTCTAATTTATTTATTTTGTAATTCAATTATTTTTTAGTGTCTTTTTATTGCACTTCATTGTACTTGAATTATGATGAATAAAACTAGACTGAACTAAACTAGAACCGAGTTTGTAATCCTTGACAAGATCAACCTTGTTTCGTTATGTTCGTCAAGTTCACAGCTTTGTCGACCTCATGTTTCAGCAAGGAACTGTGAACGGAAAGATATCCCATCCCTCTCTCTCTCTTTCTCAATGATCCAGTCAGCAGGCTGATTGTAACCAGGGAGGTAGTCTCACCTCCCCGTTGTAACTCACTGCCAAATAGCACATTGTCAGCACCGGCAAACTGGCAATGCTCTCCTTCTTATTCCTGTATTTTCGTTATTTACGGGTCAATTTTTTTCGTTCGAAATGTAATATGGATGACCATAGAATTTCTCAATAGAATATAAAATTGAAAACTTTAGAAAGGATAGAGAAAATTGAGTTCACTTTGAATGGTCTGCCACAGGCAGATATCCTTATCATGCTCTTACGTAATACGACAGCTGCTGGAGTCATCAAACCCTGGCTTGGCCTCCAGGTTTGTCACACCGAGCAGAAAGTTTATTTGCAATGGACAAATACTTCGACTCCCAACTCCCAAACGAAAAGTCTTGAAAGCCGTATAGAACCCCACTTTGGGGACCCCCAGTTGGGGACTCGCCTCAAACGAGGGATTGACGGCTCAGGCTGAGCTTTTTACAGTACAGTATTTGACGATAGAGTTTTAAAGTCAGTTCTCAGAATACCGATTTACATCTGTTTTAGTGGTGTTGTAACTCACAGACTTACAACAGAAGTTACAACAGAGATAAAACGGTGTTCAGAATACCACCCCAGGAAAGCATGGAACGTGCATAACTATGACAAAACACCAAGTCGAAAACTCTGTCATGCAGCGCCATCTACATTTACGTTTGACATTTTCCCCCTATTTTTTCATCACCATACTTTACTTTCAAGAAGAAGGTAAGAAAGAAATGAAAAATATTAGTGACATGTTGACTTACCAGTCTTGAGAATATGGTTTCTCTCTTCGGAAACATGTCCTTTCATTTCCTTTGACATGTTATTCCATTTTTTTTTTGTTTTCCTACTCTCCTATGAAGAATGTTCCTTATTCCTAATCACCATTTAGAACAGCATCATCTGAGTCCTCACATATTTTAGACATATAAGATTACAAGTGCCTGATCAGTAAAAGCCCACATCTGCCACTGGTATGTGGGCAGTCAAGTCTGTTTGCCCTGCAACTACACTGCCTGTTGCTGACAGCCTGTCTTACAGTTACACCAGACTTCGTTCAGGAGTTCCTAAAGGTCATCATTGTCATTCAGAAGGCGTATGGGTTCAAAACAGTCATGGGGGATGAGTACAGGTACAAGGTGCTTCCCTTTACCTAACTGGTATGGGATCTTCATGTTCTTTACGATCTTTTGTTCGGCCGGGTTCAGGTCTTCAATGTTTGCATTTATCCATGTACCATTTTCCGCTTCCATCCATTCTTTTCTGCTCAAACGACATGGCTCCCCATGACTCCTGGCATTGTAAAGAGTAAGGCATGCGACAATCAAGTTCCTCAGCTCTTTGAATCCTTTACCTTCAGCTGCATCATAGCACTTCGTGGGAGTGATTTCCTCCAGTTTGGTGAGGGTGTGATTTCTTACAAGAGCAATATCATTCTCAGGGGAAGAAGGTTTGGTTTCCTAAGTTTCTCCTTCCGAATCTTGTTTGTTGCATACACGGCATCACCAAACACAAAATCATGGTTGACTTCCAGAACTTCTACAAACTTATCCAGACCAGCTGCTTTGCTATCCCTGTCCTCAATGAGATAGGTCCCCTTCATAATATTGCATGCACTTTTGATCAAGTAATAGAGGGCAGTTTTTAGACCATACTTCAGGTCATCTCCTGGAAGGTTTCCTTTTGATTTTTGGCAATAGGTTCTCACAGCATCTTCCAGATGTTTGAAATTGCCCCTGGAAAACATGTCAACTGCGCATCCTACCGATTCATCAAATGCACCTAACTCTTGCTTTGTGTTTTGGAAATGGACGTATACAAAATTAATGTGCTAGCCGCCTCATGGCTGCCATGACACTTTTTTGAACTTCTGATTTCTTATCAAACTTCCGCTTTTCTTCGTGCCACAATCTCCTCCCAACAGTAAGGATCATACTGTCTGTACGGCAAATGTTGCTAATATCATCATCATTGAATGAACACAAGATGTTATGGAAGAATGATGGATCTTCTGCTTCATCTTCTTGCTTCAGAACATCGCAGGCTCTGGTAGAGGACTCATTCTCACAATGTTTCCTATGCCTACCAAGGTATCGACTACTGTAGAACCCCATACAATTACCACACGTAACGAGTTTACTCTTTGCCCGTGATCTGCGCTCTTGGTGAAAGCTTGGGTCGGTGTCCCCAGCAGTCATTTTATTTGCCTTGTAAATTCCTTCCTTTTTGAATCTACTGAACTGTTCTAATCGCTCCTTTCTTGGTGCCTGCAGTGCTTTCTTCACTTCATCCCTATCACCATGCTTTATTCAGGGTTCATACGGGTCATGGAAAACCTGGAAAGTCATGGAATTTGGCCTAGTCTTTTTCCAGGCCTTGAAAGTCATGAAAAACTTGATATTTTCATCAAAAGGTCATGGAAAGTCATGGAATTGCAAAAATTATAGAAGTTTATCTGTTGTTTGTGTGAGATGTACGTGTATATGTATTCCCTTTGCTTCACTTTGATTTGAGATCAAATTTTCAGTTTAATGTCTTAAAAAAAGAATTGTGTAAAAGTCATGGAAAGGTCATGGAATTCTGGCTAAAATGGTCATGGAAAGTCATGGAATTCAATTCAGGGCTGCCAACTCTCACGCATTGAGCGTGAGACTCACGCAATTCAACCAATTTTGACTGTCTCACTCTGATAAACGAAATCTCACGCTAAACCCCCTAAATGGACTGTACATGACTACAAAAATAAATATATCTCTAAATTCTCTGATATTCCGAATATCGATATGCCCAAGCCCAAAATGTCGAGATTTTCCAGCGCGGGTGTAAAGCTTAACCAATAATAATCGTTTTCGGTTCGCGCGCAAAGACGAGCTATTGGATTACGATTGGCTTCTACCTATACCACGTGAGCGTAGCGTGTACTTTTGGCAAATTACAGTACATATTGTATGGCTATGACGTGTGCTTTACATCGCTTTACATACACTGACTGTGTACGTAGTACGTACGTACGTACGTACGGCCGCACAGCAGGCCGCCAGGTGCTAGCCAGCGAGGTCGCTCCGCTCCCTCGTAGTGTCTCACGCCAAACTCTCACTCAAGGTTGGCAGCCCTGCAATTCATGAGAAAGAGTATGAACCCTGTTATTGTTATGTGACGGGAAAGCTTCGCTGGGTAATTCTTGTTACAAAATGGGCATATTCGCTTCAAGCTGGGCACTCTCTCTCCAAAATGCACACTTTGTTTTGGACTTGTTTCTGTGCCTTTATTCAGATCCAAGTTTACTGTTTTCCAGGTGTAATAGTTGCTTTGTGGTCTGTACTCCTCTTTCTTTCCGTTTGGTACGCCTGATGATCTATCCCATCATCTGATGGCACAAAGTCAGGATCATCTGAATCGTCTTCAGGAGACGGAAGATCACTAAAATCTGCATCAGAGGAATATTCATCAGATAGGTTTTCTGCCTTACGCTTTTTACTTGCTTTACGTTTTTTACAAACAGGCTTCATTTCCACTGCAGTATTTCTACCTGGAACATGGCCAACCACAGTGTCAACTTGTGAAGTTGCAAGAGACACAGCAGTAATACCTGTCGCAGATTCAGACGAAGGCAATTCATCATCACGTAGGTTGCGATCATTATGTTGTTCAGGTATTGGCAATTTTTGGTTTTGTGAAATGACCATATGATTCCTACAGTGCGGCAGCATTTCAGACTGAAATTCATCTTCCGATCCTGCAAGTGAGCTTGGTACAAAGTCATCTTCCAAATGTTCTTGGACTTTGTCATCTTCTTGGTTTGGTTGCTGTCCTGTTGATCCTGCAAGTGAGCATGATACATGTTCATCTTCCAAATGTTCTTGAACTTTGTCATCTTCTTGCAACATGTGTAGGTCTTGCCACGCAGTTTCATGATTTTTTTTTTCTTGTTGCAACGTGCATATTTTGAGACCAAATTTATGACGTTCTCGCGTGCGTTCATGAAGTTAAGTGACTCTAAATACATGCGTGTCAACCTGAAAATCGCTGAATTTTGTGATTTTGTGTAAAAGGCCAATGCAATTTTTCAAGAGTAACCAGTATCTTCTATACATTTATTTACATTTAATCACCATTTATGTAAATGATCTTCTGTATTATAACATTAAACATAAATTAATTATCATAGGCCTCTGTCATTAATCACAAAGCAATGTGTACCATTGCACTGCATATGATTTACAATGAAAGTAAAGCTTTAGTTGGAAAATGTTCTCACCACTGAGAAAGGCAGTGACCCTCATCCAGTGCCAGGAAGGAATTTTCAGTCCGGTGATCCTTCACCCAATCTCACCTGACACTAGATGTTATCGTCTCGGTGCTAGAGTATATGAGGCAAAAGTGCCCTGTCTCCATTCCCGCTGATTTACAATGAAAGCAAAGCTTTAGTTGGAAAATGTTCTCACCACTGAGAAAGGCAGTGACCCTCATCCAGTGCCAGGAAGGGTTATCTCAGTCCGGTGATCCTTCACCCAATCTTACCAGACACTAGATGTTATTGTCTCGGGAATAGAGTATATGAGGCAAAAGTGCCCTGTCTCCATTCCCGCTGATTTACAATGAAAGCAAAGCTTTAGCTGGAAAATGTTCTCACTACTGAGAAAGGCAGTGACCCTCATCCAGTGCCAGGAAGGGTTATCTCAGTCCGGTGATCCTTCACCCAATCTCACCAGACACTAGATGTTATTGTCTCGGGGCTAGAGTATATGAGGCAAAATTGCCCTGTCTCCATTCCCGCTGATTTACAATTAAAGCAAAGCTTTAGTTGGAAAATGTTCTCACTACTGAGAAAGGCAGTGACCCTCATCCAGTGCCAGGAAGGGTTATCTCAGTCCGGTGATCCTTCACCCAATCTCACCAGACACTAGATGTTATTGTCTCGGGGCTAAAGTATATGAGGCAAAATTGCCCTGTCTCCATTCCCGCTGATTTACAATTAAAGCAAAGCTTTAGTTGGAAAATGTTCTCACCACTGTGAAAGGCAGTGACCCTCATCCAGTGCCAGGAGGGAGATCTCAGTCCAGTGATCCTTCACCCTCTCTCACCAGACACTGGATGTTATCGCCTCGGGGCTAGAGTATATGAGGCAAAAGTGCCCTGTCTCCATTCCCGCTGATTTACAATGAAAGTAAAGCTTTAGTTGGAAAATGTTCTCACCACTGAGAAAGGCAGTGACCCTCATCCAGTGCCAGGAGGGAGATCTCAGTCCAGTGATCCTTCACCCACTCTCACCAGACACTGGATGTTATCGCCTCGGGGCTAGAGTATATGAGGCAAAAGTGCCCTGTCTCCATTCCCGCTGATTTACAATGAAAGTAAAGCTTTAGTTGGAAAATGTTCTCACCACTGAGAAAGGCAGTGACCCTCATCCAGTGCCAGGAGGGTTATCTCAGTCCAGTGATCCTTCACCCACTCTCACCTGACACTAGATGTTATCGTCTCGGGGCTAGAGTATATGTGACAGTGCACCTCAAAACGAACATAAAGTCGCACACACTGATTTTGCGTGAGGACTGAAAATAAGTGAAATGGGTCAACCTAGCCGAACTTGACTTTTTCATATTTTCTGAAAGAGCGGGTCTTCTTTTACATTATGCTAAAATTTGGTATCATAAAACGGGCAGGAAAGTGTGATTTTTTAGCAGTTTATCTCGAACATTTTTGGTAGAATAGTGTGATTAGGTGTGTCTTTCGAATCCCTTTTTCATTTCTGAAAAACCTTGTCCACACTCTTTACTTTCAATTCTAATAACTTTTGAAAGGATAATGCTACTGCTTTGAAAGTTGGCATTAATTATGGACAGAGTGTGTTAATGAGGCATGCTAAATTTCAGTTTAATCTGATAATCCCTTCATTGTTGTTACTCTGGTGGTTTACTTCCTGTTTTTTGTCCCATTCATCGCACAGCCAGGACGGTTTGGTAAAGATTAAGCGCTTGAATAGACACTGTACTTCAGAGCCTCTTTTCTCAGTTCACACTTTTCCTGAGTTTGTGCTTTCTTTCCAATATTTAGATAGGTTAGGAGAGTCCATTTGATTTGAGTTATACATCATTTTAAAGCTTAAAGTCTGCTCTTACAGAATATGGTCTTAACTAAAAATTCATGTCTGGCGACTTTTTGTTTGTTTTGAGGTGCAGGGTCACATATGAGGCAAAAGTGCCCTGTCTCCATTCCCGCTGATTTACAATGAAAGCAAAGCTTTAGTTGGAAAATGTTCTCACCACTGAGAAAGGCAGTGACCCTCATCCAGTGCCAGGAAGGGTTATCTCAGTCCGATGATCCTTCACCCACTCTCACCTGACACTAGATGTTATCGTCTCGGGGCTAGAGTATATGAGGCAAAAGTGCCCTGTCTCCATTCCCGCTGATTTACAATGAAAGCAAAGCTTTAGTTGGAAAATGTTCTCACCACTGAGAAAGGCAGTGACCCTCATCTAGTGCCAGGAAGGGTTATCTCAGTCCGGTGATCCTTCACCCAATCTCACCAGACACTAGATGTTATCGTCTCGGGGCTAGAGTATATGAGGCAAAAGTGCCCTGTCTCCATTCCCGCTGATTTACAATGAAAGTAAAGCTTTAGCTGGAAAATGTTCTCACCACTGAGAAAGGCAGTGACCCTCATCCAGTGCCAGGAGGGAGATCTCAGTCCAGTGATCCTTAACCCTCTCTCACCAGACACTGGATGTTATCGCCTCGGGGCTAGAGTATATGAGGCAAAAGTGCCCTGTCTCCATTCCCGCTGATTTACAATGAAAGTAAAGCTTTAGTTGGAAAATGTTCTCACCACTGAGAAAGGCAGTGATCCTCATCCAGTGCCAGGAGGGAGATCTCAGTCCAGTGATCCTTCACCCACTCTCACCAGACACTGGATGTTATCGTCTCGGGGCTAGAGTATATGAGGCAAAAGTGCCCTGTCTCCATTCCCGCTGATTTACAATGAAAGTAAAACTTTAGTTGAAAAATGTTCTCACCACTGAGAAAGGCAGTGACCCTCATCCAGTGCCAGGAGGGAGATCTCAGTCCAGTGATCCTTCACCTACTCTCACCAGACACTGGATGTTATCGCCTCGGGGCTAGAGTATATGAGGCAAAAGTGCCCTGTCTCCATTCCCGCTGATTTACAATGAAAGCAAAGCTTTAGTTGGAAAATGTTCTCACCACTGAGAAAGGCAGTGACCCTCATCCAGTGCCAGGAGGGAGATCTCAGTCCAGTGATCCTTCACCCACTCTCACCAGACACTGGATGTTATCGCCTCGGGGCTAGAGTATATGAGGCAAAAGTGCCCTGTCTCCATTCCCGCTGATTTACAATGAAAGTAAAGCTTTAGTTGGAAAATGTTCTCACCACTGAGAAAGGCAGTGACCCTCATCCAGTGCCAGGAAGGAGATCTCAGTCCAGTGATCCTTCACCCACTCTCACCAGACACTGGATGTTATCGCCTCAGGGCTAGTGTATATGTGACAGTGCACCTCAAAACGAACATAAAGTCGCACACACTGATTTTGCGTGAGGACTGAAAATAAGTGAAATGGGTCAACCTAGCCGAACTTGACTTTTTCATATTTTCTGAAAGAGCGGGTCGTCTTTTGCATTATGCTAAAATTTGGTATCATAAAATGGGCAGGAAAGTGTGTTTTTTTAGCAGTTTATCTCGAACATTTTGGTAGAATAGTGTGATTAGGTCTGTCTTTAGAATCCCTTTTTCATTTCTGCAAAACCTTGTCCACACTCTTCACTTTCAACTCTAATAACTTTTGAAAGGATGATGCTACTGCTTTGAAAGTTGGCATTAATTATGGACAGAATGTGTTAATGAGGCATATTTAATTTCAGTTTGATTTAATAATCCCTTCATTGTTGTTACTCTGGTGGTTTACTTCCTGTTTTTTGTCCCATTCATCGCACATCCAGCATGGTTTGGTAAAGATTAAGCGCTTGAAAAGACACTGTACTTCAGAGCCTCTTTTCTCAGTTCACACTTTTCCTGAGTTTGTGCTTTCTTTCCAATATTTAGATAGGTTAGGAGAGTCCATTTGATTTGAGTTATACATCATTTTAAAGCTTAAAGTCTGCTCTTTCAGAATATGGTCTAAACAAAAAATTCATGTCTGGCGACTTTTTGTTTGTTTTGAGGTGCAGGGTCACATATGAGGTAAAAGTGCCCTGTCTCCATTCCCGCTGATTTACAATGAAAGTAAAGCTTTAGTTGGAAAATGTTCTCACCACTGAGAAAGGCAGTGACCCTCATCCAGTGCCAGGAGGGAGATCTCAGTCCAGTGATCCTTCACCCACTCTCACCAGACACTGGATGTTATCGCCTCGGGGCTAGAGTATATGAGGCAAAAGTGCCCTGTCTCCATTCCTGAAAAATAATATTTGTGATATAAGAGATTAAATTTGTATTGGAGCAAGTTTGTGCTGTTCATTATATATTGAATAATTAAAAGAATTTGTTAGTTTATTTTCCTTCATATTATAAACATCTACAAAACAATATGAAAATGAAAGCTATATTTTGTGATTGTTTTATGGGAAACTTCAGTGTCCTAGACGGTTGGATGAGCTTTTACATGGGTATATTAAACATATTTTATTCATAATGTGGCTTGCTACATACACGATAGGGTAGTTAATGCCCCCAAAAAGAGGGAAACTTTATACTGCTTACAATTATATATAATTTAATTTGCACATGAACAATTAAAACTGTGAGTTTGAAAACAAGTTATTTATACCTTCAAGGTCAGTTTTGCTCGTGTCTTTCTTGGACATAAGTGCCACTGCACAGACTCCCATGGCTCTCGAAACGAGACACCTGGTCCAGCATAAGGGACTTGGGGGGGGGGGAATGACCAGGGTTTTGTGGTGTACATTAGGGGGTAGCTAAAAACATGAGAATAGAGAGGTATGAGTTCAGTTGGTTGGAATCAAAACACAATAAATATGTGTATATTGAAAGTATTGGGTGATTCACAGCTTAACACCCTTTATCCATACCCTGCATGATCTCTTGGAATGAAGAGTTTTAATATTGTATTTCGGTATACAGCTGATGTCCGCTTGAGGTATTTTCAATATAAGATCGTAAATAGGGTGTTGTTTCTAAATGAGCAGCTGTTTAAAATGAAAATAGTAGACTGTGAAAATTGTTCCTTTTGTTTGGAGGAAATGGAAGACATGGAACTTTATATAAATATGTAATTTCAGTCAGGAAATATCGTCCAAAACAATGGGGGTGGATGTTTAGTTTTACTCAAATAGGTGTTCTTTTTTCTATGGAGAATAGTTTATTCGCTTTTCAAGAACAAAGAAATGATGCACTTAACTGCATTCTTATCATCATTAAGTATCAGCTATTCTGGCATAAATGGAACGGCAAACTACCAAGGTTTAAGATGGTCAAACAAAAGGTTATTCAGATTTACAATGATAAATATATTTTTGATGTGTCTGGTAAACAGGAAAAGTTTGATAAAAAATGGCTAATGCTCCCAGTATTATTTTCTTGAAATTTTATGAGAGAAAACTGTTAAATTGTATTGTCAAAATGACAGTAAAAGTAATTATATTTCGTTGTAAACCATGTTGATTTATGATCAATAAAATAGCCTGTGGAGGGCTAAAAATGTTTTTAAAAAGGTGTTTTCTTTAATTCCTTTAACATAAATCTGAGATACTAAGAAAGATATGTATCAAAAGTAACAAAAACTTCGTTGTCAGCCAAAATCAATCGCTCAATAAAAATGAAAATAGGTACTCATGGTAATAAAGTTATTAAAAATGAACACCTTAATAATTATGATATGTTAACTTGTGCAGAAATGTAAAATCCACTTGTGCACAGATAGCATTTTTTTTAACAGATTAGCTAGAGGTCATGAAATATTCAATATGTAAATTTGCTGTATTGCATATAGAACCTTATTCATCTTATTCATAACCATGAAAAATCAGTATGTGCACAGATATAATTTTATTTTGATAAAATAATTGCTGAACCATGACACATTTTTCAAGAAATATTCTCCCATTTTATTTATCACAACAGGGGTACACATCCTTATATATGGGACACCCTTTTGCCGCAGGTGACAAGCAAAAAAAAAAAAAAAAAAACATACTCTTAACCTGATTTTTCAGATGATTTGCAACAGTTTGAAGGAGGAAATTATATTTCTTCTTAAATTACATATTTTTTGCCTTGACTTTTCATTAAAGCTTGTTAAAACTTAGTTGAATTAAAGCACAGGGATAGGTTTGGTTCAGACAATTGAAAAAAGTTAAAACTCCTATATTTGATAAAACACTGTCCAGAGTATTTCTTAACTACTTTCATATGCTTTGAACCAAAGTTAGATTTACGATTAATCATAATTAGTTTAATTACCCCCTTGTAAAATGCAGTTAATAATGTGTATAAAACTATATATTTGTTGAGAGGGCCTCCAAACAATTAAAGAATAATCCAAATAAATTATTTTTAAAATAAATGAAAGGGATTCAAAGTAAACCCTTGCCTTTATAGTCATAATCAAGTACTAGAATTGCTGTGGAGAATATTTTTGAAAAGTTTTTTCTTTAAACCAAAAATATTGTACTTTAAGTTTTAATCCATATCATGTCACGTTCGTTATTAGACCTAGACTACCCTTTTTAAATTTTCTGTTAGCCTATTGAGTATACTTACTTTGTCCATCATCAAATGGTGCAGGGCAAAGCACAAACTCTTCCCAAACCCAGTTGGGAGAACATTGAACGTGTGGTTCACTATGGAATCGCTCATGATCTGCTTTTGTTCCATCTTGAACTTGAACCCCACCTCTTCCTCTATTTCACTGAAAATGGCATCCCTGATGCTGTGATTAAAATCACAGTTCTATATAGACTAGTAGTAGGGATGCAATCGGGATCTCTTAATTTGCATAATAGTTCAGAGCTTAACAGAGCCTATCAATGCACAAGAGAGCGTGATAATCGTATCAGAGCGTTATTTAAAGCGTGATAAGCGCATCAAAGCTTATCAAAGAGTATTAAACCATATCAAAGCGTGATTTAAAGCGTAACAAATCCTGATCAATCGGCATCAAAGCGTGAGAAGCCGTAGCGATTCGGGAAATAATTTGTCGCCCAAAGCGGGAACGAACTTCGTATCAGAGCGTATCAGAGCTTATCTGAGCATAATATATCTGAGGAGATCGTGAGATTTTTTGAAAAGTAAACAAAAATGACGCCGAATTGATCACAGATCTAAAGCGCGACATTCGGCGTCGGTGTGAACATAGCCTTAAATACAATACACCTTGTTCCCATATTACCCTTTAAAATGTGTGTAAATGAATGGACTAATGACGAAGTTGCCCTTTTTGACTGTGGGATTGGCGAACGTAGCGTGTATACCCGCGCGTTCAAAAGGGCAATATGCGCTTTGCCCTTTTTAGACGCTTCTGCTTCGTCCAGAATTGGGCAGTAAAAAGGGCAAAACGAGAAATATTGATTTACTTGGAATATAAGCCAAAAATTGCAAACAAAACAAGAGCATAAGGTGTAAAATTGATTTTTGAACTTCAACACATCAAAAACCCCGATAAAATTGTGAATAGTAAAAAGAAATAGGCGAAAAACATTCTTTCGTCTAAAAAACATGTATCAGTTTTGCTATCGATAGCGGCAACTTCGCCCTTTTGATTGCCCAACGACGAATTAATGACACCAAAACTCTAACATCAACCTGTAATTGAATGTTTCGACACCAGTTGGTGTGATTCTTTCTGAACGGACCTAAAATCAACACCAAGAGTGTTAGTATTTGTCTATTCTGTGCTGGTGTTAGATATTTAACACCCTAGTTTTTGCAGTGCATTTTTTTTTTTTTTTGGGGGGGGGGGGTCTGTCAAATGAGGCATTACCATGATAACCACATCTTAAAACATAAACCTTGTGAATGGAATGACTTCAAAAGCTCTCTTGCCGTTCTCATGAAAAATGAGTAATACAATAAAAAAAGATTAACAAATGTCAGACTGATGTCTTTGCAACAAAAAAAAAAACAAAAACAATGCAAGATATTTTTTTCACGTACACTGCTGCTAACATCCATGTACTAAAATATATTCCTGTGCACTAGTGCATAACCATGGAAATAGTATGTTTAAGCGAAGACAGTGGTCAAATGCAATTCTTACATTCAATAGTACATCTGAATTTACTGGGAAGTGCACTCCACTTCAGACATTGCTTAGACTTTACAAGGTTTCATAAATTGACCCTTATTATGTTAACAGAAGAAATGTTCAAGACAAATGTATTTTATCAAAAGAAGCAGTTAGAATCGCTCTACCAATATGGCTATAGAGCCGACAATTTCACCCACCCGTATGCTCTAGCGGAATGCCAATGAAAAGCCATAATTGTTGTTGTTTTTTGCGACTCATTCTAAAGTAGCAATGAGAGTCTAATTGAGATTTTTAAGAGCAAATCAATTATCTCTTCCAAGGAAATCACAGAGAAGAATATAATGTCTTACATTTCAGAATCCCTAAAATATGTGATATTAAATGCATATTGTTTGTCATTTATTCATGGTGATTCCCTATTGTTTGAGTTTGTGATCCTTTTTCTATTCATGAATTTAATAGTGGCAAAGATACAACCTTCAGTCTCAAGGCATCAATGAAGTGTTCATACACACTGCACAGAACATGACCAACATGAGTGACAAGATATGGCGTACTTTCACTGTTAGTAAAAGCATGTGAACCATTACTTTTTCTTTGTTATGTATTCAAGTAATCTTGCCTTCGTAATTTAACAACATTTTTGCTTCTTGAAAATGAGTGAATAATACTTATTTCTTTATCCGTTTATCTTCTACATAATCACACTTTAACCATTGTAAATGTTGTCAAACAGATCCTATTCACAAGAAGATAAACAAAAATTTAAATGTATGACTTTAATATGCCTTCTTTACTCATATAAACGATTACAATATGGTTATGAAAACATATAAACCATGAAGTGATACATATTGACATTAGTTAATTTGTACTTTCATGATTTAATTTGCCACTGGTAAAACCATATGATTGGAACTGATGCTGGACTGGAAATAAGAGCATACATCGGCGCTACCACTGAGAGCAGATTGAGGATTGGCCAACACAAATCCCGTTGTTACTTTGAAAACAAGTCGCTTGAGATGCCTGAGATGAGAAGGGGCTGATGCTTTGGTATCCGTCTCCATCACCCAGCAAGATATGCAAAGGAGACGTAGATGCATTAGGGAAGAGGTCCTGAATGACCTACTGCTCTGCATGGCAATCATCCACCATAAACAAAATGGACCCTTCTCCCTTTCCCCTCCCTCCAAGCAGCCGTCAGGAAGGAAACCACAGTAGAGTTGAAAAGCAGCCTTAATGATATTTTGGGTTTTTTTATGTGGTGATAAGAAAACCCAGTGGAAGTTCCCCAGCAAAGCTATGTGTAATGACCACAACGCACTATACGACTTTGTCACAATTTACTGGTCATAGGACCTTAGACCACAAGTGTGGCGTCACCAGCCCTGCAGTTTAGAGTTGTGCGACTGGGTCTTTGTGCCAGTCATAGAGATTTGACTTGTCAAAATTTCACGACCGGTCATGGGCGTTCAACCAGTCATCCCACTGTATGGTGTACTTAAGCCTAGCTGTGTAGTCTGGTCATAATAGTATGTGGTGTCAAGTTGCATGACTGGTCGTATGACCCGGCTCATACTCTGTCTAGTCTTGCGACTGGTATAATCGTATAATGCGGGGTAGGCTTGCGGATAGCGAATACACTGCAGCCATAGTGATCCATATCTGACGAAGACTAGCTCACCTGTATGCCATAGGTCAGTATGGACTTTTGTCATTAAAGATCTGCAAATGGCCATAATCAACTTTTCCTCCACCATGTCCATCGCCATGCATGATGACCCTACTTTTGTGTTGAAGTCTTCTATGAAACCTTGAAGGCTCGTCAGCATTCCTTCCCCTGTGGAATTGTCATTCAAGACATTTTTTTCGATGGCTTGTTTTCTTGATAACATGTTCTCTAGAGCCACTCGTCCAAAACGTTTGATGACTGTCTCTTTTTTTTTTACTGCGACCATGAAACATGGATTTACTTCTATTTCAAGTCCTCTCTGTTTTCGCCTCTTGTGCGATTGTTCTGATTGTATAGTGTACGTAGGCTTGAGGATGATGAAGACACTGTAGCCATAGCGATCCATATCTGATGAAGACAACCTCACTTGCATGTGGGGATTCAGGAGAGGTTGCTTCAGGAGAGGTTGCTGCAGGAGCAGGGGTGGATGATGGTGGTCCTGCAGGCAGTGATGATGAGGCTTTCACTGAAAGTTTTGGATCCGATGGCACTGGAGAAAATGTGTAGTCCTTTCCCAAATAATGCTGGCTTCAGGCGATCAATACTTTCCTTTTCTTGCTTACGGTCAATGTCTATGCCGAAAAACTCGTCAATACGACGAAGGACAAGGAAAGGGCTTCGGAAGGGCGGTTCAAGGGGTTTACTTAATACTGCGTCCTTTCCTGATGAACACGTGACTCGATGTAGAAAAAAATCGGAGTTCGCATAGTTTATGGTGTACGTTGTCTGCGCGTGGGGATGGGGCAGATTTTTTTTTTTTTTTTTGCGTGAAATCCTGGAGTTATGCACAGAGTTGTCTAGATCAAGATGTGTTGCACTTTCTCGTCCAAAGGCCTGATTATGTGTTCGTCGACCACATGGTTAATGACGATGCCGTATTCCTGTAAGTCGTCCAAACACAAATTGCAGTCCTCTCACGACTTCGTCCGTCAGCCGTTGAAATGATTGTGCAGCATTCCGAAGTCTGGAAGGCATTCGATCAAATTTGAAAAGTCCAAATGGTGTAATGAGTGCAGTCTTCGGTATGTCGTCTGCTCCACAGGATAAGCACGAACAAGATCTATCTTTGAAAAGACTCGTTTGCCGCTGAGATGTGATTTGAAATCTTGCAAGTGAGGTGTTTGGTAACAATCTTGGGGGGTGTTTCATGAAGCTGTTCTTAAAGTTACGAACAACTTACGAGCGACTGGTGATTAGTTGTGATGTGCTATACTTATCAGAATTTCAATAATTCAGCATAAGAACTGATCACCAGTCGTTCATAAGTTGTTCGTAACTTTACGACCAGCTGCATGAAACAGGGCCCGGGACTTTTTATTTATTATGTGGTTCTTTGGGTTTGTTTTTTTTTTTCCAAATTTGCCGCCCTCACGCCATGGCCTCATACAGGCCACAAAACTATCATTTTTATTTCAAAAATCTTCTAAAAACTAAAACGAGTCCTTCAGGAATTTTCGGAAGTGTTAACTTGTCAAAGAAAAATTTTGAAGGAAAAAAAAAGAGACTGAAATGAATCAGAATGAAACAAAGCAGAGACAGAAGGCTACATATTTCTCAATAATGACGTCGCCATCAGCACAGCGTCGATCAATATTTCATCGGGCGAGGAAATGCCCGAATCGAAATTCAACTGATTGATAAAAGAGTAAAAGTTTGCGTATGTTTTGTTATAACTTCTGGTCATCTGTTGTATATCGCTGAATTCCGTCACTAAAATACGCTTTTTGAAACAAATAAGATACTAAACATCACCATGTCTTATTCACTGTTATTCATAGAATAGTTATGACGCAAAATCTTGGAGTCAGACTGTGGGATGTTCATAATTTTGGACAATTTTAGCTCTGATTCCTTTGTTTGTTTGTTTTGGATTTTGTTTTGTTTGTTTGTTTGTTTTGGATTTTGTTTTGTTTGTTCGTTTTTTGTTGTTTTTTGACAAGGAGGCTTCCATTTTGTTTCTTCATATTTCTATGTTCCTACGATACTTTTAACCCTACAAATGCCTTCTAAACTATGTAACACATAATCCTTCAAGTGTCCCACTTGCCCTGGTGTTTCATTTACCCCATTTTACCCTTTGGGTTGAAGAGCCCAATACTATGTACATACGTTATTATAAAACAAATGATTCAAATTACTATATCTGAACAAACATTGTTATCGCAATTTCTTTAAGTACTGTTCGTTTACATACTTGGTTGCCTGTGCTTCACTATTAGTGTCCAGTCAGTGGTGGTGTGAAGTACTGTACCATTAGTCGTATCGTCGTATGAGTTGCAGCTTGTAAGTTCTCCTGATTAGTCAGTCGTAGTTTAAACCATGAACACAGGCCGTAGTTGTCCCCGCCGAACGAGTTCGAGCAGGGGACTATGAAACGGGCTCCGTACGTGTGTGTGTCCGTGTGTCCGTCCGTCCGTCTGTCTGTCCGTCCGTCCATCTGTCTGTGCGTCCGTGTGTGATCAAAATGTTCAATTTGCTACTTCTCTGTCATTTATGAGCCAATTTTGATTCTGTTTGCTTTATATGATAGCACTACATGGGAGCTTTGAAACTTCTACACAGAATTTCAGTTGTGACCTTTGACCTTGACCTCTGACCGATATTGTACATTTTGCTTCAAAATGCTACTCCTTCGCCATTTCTAACCCGATTTCGATTCCGTTTGCTTTATGTGATGGCACTAGGTGAGGGCTTCAAAACTTCTACACAGAATTTCGACCTTTGACTTCTTTGACCTTTGACCTTGATTTTTGACCTATATTGTACATTGGCTACAAAATGCTACTCCTTCGCCATTTCTAACCCGATTTCGATTCCGTTTGCTTTTTGTGATGGCACTAGGTGAGGGCTTCAAAACTTCTACACAGAATTTTGACCTTGATTTTTGACCTGCCTTGTACATTTTGCTACAAAATGCTACTCCTTTGCCATTTCTAACCCAATTACATTTCCGTTTGCTTTATGTGATGGCACTACAGTCTGTAGGTGAGGGCTTCAAAACTTCTACACAGAATTTTGACCCTTGACTTCTTTGACCTTTGACCTTGATTTTTGACCTATATTGTACATTGGCTACAAAATGCTCCTCCTTTGCCATTTCTAACCCGATTTCGATTCCGTTTGCTTTTTGTGATGGCACTAGGTGAGGGCTTCAAAACCTCTACACAGAATTTTGACCTTTGACTTCTTTGACCTTTGACCTTGATTTTTGACCTATATTGTACATTGGCTACAAAATGCTACTCCTTTGCCATTTCTAACCCGATTTCGATTCCGTTTGCTTTTTGTGATGGCACTAGGTGAGGGCTTCAAAACTTCTACACAGAATTTTGACCTTTGACTTCTTTGACCTGTGACCTTGATTTTTTTACCGATATTGTACATTTTGCTACTAAATGCTACTTCCGGCGGGGACATATTTTACGCACCGCGTAATTTCTACTTTTCCTTGTTTTGTCTGGGGCGCCAAGTGTCGCATGTCCTATTTCGTTAATTCGGGCCAAGGTGTTTGTGGTAGTGACAGTGTAGTGGAGTGGCAATGAGGCTGCCTGAAGCATGGAACTTTGACCCTGGTTGCGCGTGTCATGTGACACCACGAGGCGCTTAGTATAGTGGTGACTGTAGTTTGCATATTGCGCGCATGTGCTGATTGTGGACTGTTTGAAGCGCAGTGGTGAATGCCAAAGAGCCGGGTTCACACGTACAAAATAGCGGGATGACGATCGCGATCCATATCTCAAGATTTTTTGCAACCGTTCACACGCTCCAAATTAGCGGGACAGCGATCGCGCTCGAAATCTCGAGTTTTTTGCAAGCGTCCACACGTACAGAATTATCCCGCCAATTGCTGATCGAGATAACAGCAAAGCCTGCAAACTGGGTCACACAGCGCCCTTCTCTATCACTGCCTGGGCGCACTTCCCTTTGTCCATTGCTTTTTGTGTTTTTTTTTTTTTTTTTTTTTTTTTGTTTTTTTTTTTTGCGCGTCAGTAGCCGGGTTCACACGTACAATATAGCGGGATGACGATCGCGATCCATATCTCGAGTTTTTTTGCGAGCGTCCACACGTACCAAATTGTTGGGACAGCGATCGCGATCGGTATCCCGCTAATTTGGCGAGCGTCCACACGCACCGAATTATCCCGCTAATTGCCGAAAGAGATAACATACCGATCGCGATCGCTATCCCGCTAATTTGGTACGTGTGGACGCTCGCAAAAAAACTCGAGATGTGGATCGCGATCGTCATCCCGCTATTTTGCACGTGTGAACTAGGCTAATGTATGTGCACACAACATGACTTGTACATGACAGGTAGACATACACGCTGCTTTCTGTGGCCAAATTCATGCACATTAGATTTAGGGGGCCTACATCATTATCATCCTACTCACCGTCTTACAAAGTTGGCCTGATGCTCCACTGTAAGGATAATATTCGTTTTGGCAATCAGTCATTTTGATCACGGAGGTCATAACTACTAAAGCCACGTAGTGGCAGCAAACCAAGACAAAGACGGAGAATACGTTCGAGTTACATTAAAATTGAAACAGGATAGTCCCAAACACCGCTCTCTTCATCATCTCTTCATCTCTTTCACCTTCCGGGGAGCGGAACGTGAAAAGGGGTATGAAAGAATCGTTTCAGAATCGGGCATGCTTTTGCAATATTTATGTATTTATTTATATAGCTTATCCCGGTCAATTCAATACCTTTGTCATTCAAATTCAAAATCCGAGCGATCAATTTCATTCATGGGAGTTCTATTTCGTTTTCATCTCACCCAATCAGCAGTGCATCCAAACAAGACGACGACAATCTGATCATATATCTTGATTATTCTTCATGGTGACAACGCCCCAACGCAAACTACATAATGACAATGCATCAATCTAAAGACAAACTGAAACAAAGATCTCACATATTCTCGCAAAAGTAAACCAATAAGACAGCAAGAAACAACAAACAAGACGTATATTGTAGTCGAAATCGTTTGTTCGTTTGTTTGTTTTTCATTTTCTATTTAAGAAGACGGCTGGTTTATTCTTCCATGAGGTGCAGTTGGAAATTAGGTGGCACCATTTCACCGGGTTAAAAAACAAAACAAACAAGCCCCCCCCCCAAAAAAAAAAAAAACAAAAACAAAAAAAAACAAAAAACAAACAAACAAAAAAAAAACAAACAAACAAACAAACGAACAAACAAACAAAACACAAACAAAAAACAAACAAAAAACAAAAACAAAAACAAAAACGAAACAAAAAACACTGGTCTTTGCGATGAATAAGAAGTGGGATCTTTTACGTGCATGAGTTGTGACTCTCTCACACATGGTTATGGGACCTCCATTTTATGTCCTATCCGAGGGACGTGTGCCTGTATATTCCTTTTCGTGAAGCTAAAGTTCAAATTTTTCAATGAACAGGTGGACCTCCATACTGCAAAATAAATAACCTTCATCATAGAGTCAAATGTATTCAATGCTTAATGTAAAAGACACATAATAATACACTACCCCATACCATGTTGCATACTGACTATATTCAGGACTTTTTTTGAATTGAATGCACGTATTTGGAACATGGTTGCCTATTGACGACTTTGAATGCTCATTGCTGAAATGCGTGCTCCACTTTTGAATTTGAATGCTCCGATGGTAAATTTGAATGCTCCGACAGTGAATTTCAATGCTCCCATAGTGAATTTGAATGCCCCCGTAGTGAATTCGAATGACCGGATTTTGAATTTGATTCCTGATTCGGTGCTGAGAGCGCGGAATGAGTGAAACTGAATGCTCGGAATAGGAACTTGAATGACCAAAGTATGAAATTCACCGGGAAAACTTACATTTATATAGAGAACGAAACAATTACATATTGTGATCATATTTATGTGGTTCTCTTTAATACAGATGCAAAGTAAAGCATAAAAAATAGATCAGATATCGAAAATGTATGCACAGGCGTAAAAGATATGTCTGTGACACGCAGTGCTTGATATGTAAGTGTATATATATTTGTTTATATACGTTATATATATATATATATATATATATATATATATAGTATAATTATTTGTTCAATAGTAGACGTTTGTATATTGAGCGACTCGTGTCCCCGTTACAGGATTTTCTTTCAGTATGAAATGAGAAAATAAATTGAATAAATCATAACCCACACTGTCAAAATGAAGCAATAATTACAATAGCAAATTGTAGTAACGCAATATCTATCTAAGGGTCTATTTTTATTTCGTTTTAAACTTTGATGGTCACCTCTTTTTTATGAAACGTGACCACAGAAACACGAAGATAGTTTTATAGATTTTAGCAAAATAAAACGAGAAGATAGAGCACATACAGGTACACACTGTGGTGGTGAGAAAGGCCAAGGGTCCCAGCTCAAGACACCAGTGAGGATTCTCAAATTCGCAAATTATCTCTGTCTTTCAACAATGTTGTCGTCCATTCAAAAAATATGTGCAAAAAGTGAAATGTTCTCTTGACTTAACCGCATTTCTCAAATATTTTTCTACAGACTCATTGTACAGTGTATAAAGGTTTTATAGTTTTAAGTGTAAACACTTTAAGTATCGTGAACAAGACATTAGAATCAAGAAAATATAAAAGAAGGTGTCAAAGCAGAGGGAAATGTCTCCTAAAACAGATTTTTAATGTGACTTATTAAAAAAAAAAATCGCGCCACTGAGAAATCGCGAGTTAAAACTTACTGATTTACAGTACTTCACCAATTTTCGCTCCGGAACAGCCGTCTTTTTCGACGCTTTTGTTGAAACTTTTGCACTTACCGCAATTCGTTTCCACTTGAGTTTTATTGACCATACAGAGCTGACTTGAGCAGTACTGAGTCGTACGGAGCCGTACTGAGCTGATCAGCTGGTTCTAACAGCTAACTTCCTTGGTTGCCTTGAAAATCAATTTACTGGTATTCTGCGCATACGTATAAAAACGGCATACGTTTGCTAACAAAAACAAATAAATAAATAAACTTGCAAACGTTTCCCAAACAACACTCGCTGATTGGTCAATTAGCAAACGTTTGCTAAAGGTAGTTGCATATGTATTCCCGTTTCCATACGTATGCCCCAAACGAATTAGGTCCTATGTCCGCAACGGCTTTCCATAGACGGAGCCCACTGTGTGGATGGGGTGTGTATATTTCGTGGCGTCATAATTCTGGTCACCAAAATTTCGCCGTCAGATCGGGTTCAGGTGGTCAAAAGGGGTCTCAAAACACCATCTCTTCATGTTTCTGGAGACGTTTTTACCTTCTGAAAGATAATCATTTATATTCCTAGAGACTTAAGCTTTCCAGAAATGTATTAATCACCTTGTTAATGAACATCGTCTTTCTTTTTTTCTCGTTCACCATACTTTATAGAAGTTATTTCTAAGGTTCGTCTCCGTATACATGAAACAGTGTGATTTCACGAATAAGTATTGTGTTTACCTGAGTGCTATGATTTATAGCATTGCTACTTTACCTTTGACCGAAAGCCCCATTGACGAATACTTTCGAAAATGCTCATGTGGTGATATTTTTATACCGTATAAAGTTTAATGAAATGCCCTCATATAGGAGTCAGAGATATGGGGGTGTAACGCTAGTATTTTTTTTTTAACTTTTGACCTTTGACCATTAGCGCGTGAGCCCACAATGCACTTCACTTCGTAGAGCGTGCATATAAAACTAATATATCTCGCTCTGTCTATAATGATTCATCTGAAATTACCGTTTAAATAAGTATTCTGTTATGTAAGAGTCCTTATTCTAATGAAGTCAGATACCAAAAGAATCTGCAGACCACATAGGTAAATCGGGAGTTTTAATAGGAATTGGTGTTTCTATGACTGACTCACATTTTAGAACTACATGCATTTTTGAAGCACTAAAGCTGGGTTTTTGTTTCATCTGCTAATGGTAAATAATGTCTTTAAATAGGTTTGATGTTGTTCAATGATCTGTGTGGATTAGACTGCGGAACAAGCCCTAAAGGAAATTCATCTGTACCACGCTAGGCTTTTTTTTTTCTTCACGCTATAGAGTTTACATTCTGGAGGAAGTATTAAAGCATTTTCTATCACTACTCGCATAAATTATTGATGGATTAATAAAGTGCAATATTCCATTTGACTTTTTTTTTCAGATTACTTCTGAAGCCTATAAAAGCTCTTAAAGTTGGAAAGTAATCCCACATGACTATTAAATGAAAACATTCACAATATTGAATTGCAGCACATTTTCAAAAAGTATGCGGTTTTCTGAACGACTCTTTCGAAAATTATATAGCGTGCCAAATATACAAAGTCTATGTTTGATAATGTTCGTAAGTTGATCATGCCATTGCTGGTAAACATCAGGAAAGAAGGGCCCCGAAAGTGACGAATGATACACCATGAAATTCCAGCATCCTTAAAAGACATACTCCCTTCCCTTCCGTCAGAATAAATCATGTAAATCCGCACTACACCATTAGCCGCAGTGCATCGGTGGACGCGCGTATCTGAAGAACAAGTATAAAAAGAGAGCGATGGTTATGTATACAGGCTAACATTTACCTTGATCTTTCCTTCAATGTACATCGCAGATATATTTCAGTCATATAAATTGAGTGGTGGTTTTGTCATAGCTGTTGTATGTTGAATACCGCGAAGCGCGGGAATTCATCCCTGCTGAAAAGAACACAGTGCCCCATCGTGTGAGAACCACAGTGTTAACACATTGTGAGTCGTCAATTCACAGTGTGAAACACAGCATTAGTATAATTTTTTATGAACACTCTGTGAAAACCACACCACAGTGTGAAATCATCTTCACCCGTTTAAATTCGAACATTTTCTTATAGTCGACTATACGAACACATCATCGAACACACTCTGAACACACTGTGGGACACTGTGTTCTTTCCAGTAGGAATAGTTGGCCCGAATCATTCTCAAATCCCGACGGCTGCCCATTCGAAAAACCACCACGTATAGCACCGGTCCACCAATTTATGAGCATTGTTCAAAGTGTACACATTTTATGCTCATCGGTAATGGTCGACTGCAGACTACAGTCGGGATTGTTCGGCTGTGTGTGTATTCCTTACTATAACACAGAGATCAGAGATAAATGTATACACAATTCATTACGAAGATTCTCGAGCATAACCGATCCGGGCCAGTCTTCAAATCAGTGGTGTTCCCACATTGCAGGGTCTCTAGAAAAAGCTACACTTGTATAACGTCGGCACAAAAGATAAGGGCGTGAAGGTTCCCATAACCTATGGCGTAAAGCCCTCCGCACACCATACGATCCGACCAGTCGCACAACCTTAAGACCGGAAGTATCATACGACTGGGTCTTATGGCCAGTCGTAGAGATTTGACATGTTGAATATCCACGACGAGAAATGTAATTAGCATGCACAAGAAATGAAAACTCTTTTTTCTTTTTCTGAGTATTTGAGACCCCCCCCCCCCCCATAATTACATAATAGGCCTATACGGTCATCTAAGTACAACAGTTTCCTCAGTACACAGATTTTTTGTAAGCGGTCGTTTGTTTCATATCTTGAAATCGATCGAAATATTGTATTGTATTCTAAGCATTAACACTGCAATGAGGAAAGGCTGCAAAGCCCTTGAGTGCCACAAATATTTCTACCATTATGTCCAATTAACTCTATCATGACGTCAGATAAGACTTTGTGTAACATTGCACATTGTAACAAGTACCGTCTCTTCGTTCGATTTCAATGCTGTAATCGAACAAATTCGATGTTGCAGGGATCTCATGCTTGCTGCGTCCGTTCAATGATACCCCAGTGATTCCGTGATTGAATACCGCATAAACCATCCTGTGGTAAATGAAAAAAATACGATAAAAAAAAGAATGCGAGTCATATTGAAAAATCGAACAAATAATAGATTTTTATATATGATTATTCGAATACTCGAGCTAAGAGCTAAAGTTTTAAATGTTAGCATTTTCTAATTTTATTGACCCAGTAAACGCTCACACCTTTGCGGTTTTAGCTGCGTATAGCTGTGTCAGTCGAACGCAGCCTTAAAGCAGCCTAACGCAGCACTCCGCGGCAAAATATTTTGTAGCAGTCACATTGTTGCGTTGTAGCTCGTATATTTTGTACAAAATGGTTGCCTACGGTTGCCTGAGTTTGCTTTTCACCTCGCTCCAGCTCGCTTTTGCTCGTAAAAGTACGATTCAGTACGAAGATTGCTCGCTCCGTTGCGCGTGTACCTCGTTCGCCACTCATTCGTTGCTCGCTGGCATCTCGCACTAGCTCGTAGCAGCTCGCATGAACTCGCTTCTCCTCGTTTCACTGCTTATCCACTCGACTGTTACTCGTTCCGGCTCGATCCGCTGCGTATCAATTCGCCCTGCTGCGTATAAGCTCGTATAGAGAGCTTCACTGGTATAAAAATTTTGACATTTTACAGTTACGGGGGGGGGGGGGGGCACAAGGACTTTTTGGTTCAAATTCTTCAAAAAGCAGTAAATTTGGTACACGTGTTGCCAAAAGCATAATAGTGTATTTCAATTTTTTATGGGCGCCAAGAAGGGCGCCCTGAGGCCATATTGGCCAAATCCAATATGGCCGCCATCTGAAATTCAAAAGTCACTTCCATTGTTTAAAAAAGTAAACATTTCACAATAATTTTCAAAATCTGTATTATAGGTTTTCTGGGTCAATGAAATCGATTCTGAATGTTGTTTTCATGGTCTGAAGTCAACTTTTCCTTATAGGGTCACCCTTAATGTCGCTTTGGGTCAGGACATTATTTTCACTACAGGTTATTTCAAAAGGGCTTGCCTACGGTCACTATAACAGGAATGACAACCTTGCTCATTACCTGCAGTTGTTGAGGACTAAACAGAGCATATTACTGTGTTAAAAAAAATTACTTTTCAGCCATATACATTGAGTGGTAATACAATTCTGAGAAAAAAAAAAGATTTTCCACAAAACCTACAATAACAGCGGGAAACTCAGTTTGAGGTGTTTTTAAAAACTGATATGTTTGAATCTGATGTTGCTGAAAGCACACAATCATTCCAAAAGCTTCATGATTTGATAAGCATATTGTGTTTCTTAGTCAACTAAGTGAATTCTAATTAAATCTAACTAGATTTTGTATGAACAGATGTATACGCAGTCATAGCGAGCTAAAGCGAGCAGCATCGAACAGGATCGAGGAGGAACGAGGTAAGGCGAGGATGAACGAGGGGGAGCGAGCGACGGACGAGCTAGATTCGCAATGAAGCGAGTTACATCCGCAACGGTCCTTGCTAATGCGAGCAGAGTACTAGGAGTAGAGTGAGGTGATGCGAGGTAAAGCGAGGTAACGCGAACGAAAGCGAGGTAAGTCGAGGTGAAGCGAGCAGGTATCGTAACCATACGCAGTGAAACGCAGTTCAAAGTAAAGCTGCGTTGGCCTGCGTTAAGCAGCTCGTTGTCGCTCGCCCTTGCTCGTCCTTGCTCGCACTAAATGGTTGCCCCTCGTCTTAGCTCGTATGAATTTTGATCTTGCGTTCAGTTGCGGATGTTTGAAAAAATTTCAAACTAGCGAGCTAGAACGCAAAGCCTCTGCGTTAGTCTGCGTATTAACCTCGTATTAGCTCGTTTCATTGCGTAGTGCTGCGTTGGGCTGCGTTAGACTGCGTTCGGGCAATACGCAGCTGAACGCAAGCTCGAAACGCAAAGGTGTGAGCTAGGCTTTAGTGATCCATTGATGTAGCTACTGCTGTCATGACATCCTGAAATGCTTATCAAATTACCATGTTTAGTGAATGGTATTTCACTACTTTCAAACAATTGAATGTAATTTGAAATGTTAAATTGAACAGTGCTGACCAAAAACAAAAATCACTGTTTAACATTTTCTAAAATGCTAAATTAGAAAAAAAAAAAGTTTATCAGTCTTTCAACCTCTGCTAAATGTAAGGGTTAATAATATGTTGGAATTCACCGTTTCAATTAGAGTACACACGCATTAACTATACAGTGCACTCCCGTAATAACGAACACGGTTATAACGGAATTCCGGTATCAACGAGGTAAAAATTCAGGCTGCAACATAATCGCCTCAGTTTATCTATTTTCATTTGTTTTCTGTTCGGTTGTAACAAACCTTCGATATAACGCAAGGAAACTACAGGTCCTGAGTACACTTTATAATATTATGTTAACTCACACACACACAAACGACAAAAAAAAAAGTGAACAAGATGAAATGACAAAAAAAAAAATACAAAAATTCAATTCTTCTATCAGTGAAGCCTGAAACATGATGTTACTCCTGGTTGAATAACTTCAGAATATTTACCATGTTTAGTGATCAGTTAGATATATCACGATTTTAGTCTCGGGAATGATTGCGTTAGAATGAAAAAAAAATAGAATGTAAAAATTTTCTGAACAAACTATCTGGCAAGTTAAGGGATAATGCTGACTTTGTTATTGCAAATTCATATTGACCCTTCAAGAAATGTTTGCAGAAAAAAAAAAACCGAAAGTTCAAAATGTCTTCCTTATTTGTAATAACTTCCTTATTTGTCATTCGATTTCAATCCAAATTTTACCTTTGAACTCGTTTTATTTTACTTTTTCTTAGCAGACTAGCTTATATTTGGACTGGATTTCCCCTTGAATACACTTCTTCGTTAAGTTGCGATCTAGTGAAAGTGAATGATTGATAATAACCCAGAGCAATTTCGAAAATGAAATGGTCGCAATTTCGATTAATACATTAACAACTTTGCTTCACAATAACAAGAATGGAATGTAAGGACAAAAACCTGTTTGTGGGGTTAAGATGCATTCTCGGGATCATGCCACGGTTACGAAGCCTCAGAATAGTACGTATTGGACCCCTGCTCATTCCGGTACGCAAAACTGTCGAGGTATCGTCAATTCCGTTGTAGGTCAGTAGATAGATGTGGTGGTTCGTGTGATCAAGACTCAAGGCGAGTCCTTTGCCCGGCAGACCTTGAAACGACAATAATAGTTGTAAAGCCCGCCGCACAGTATACGACTCACGACTACACGTCAACTATACGACTGACAGACTTTGGATCCGAGATAAATCATAATATCCTCGGAATAAATACGTGTGTTTATTTCAGATCTATTGTCTGTCAGACGTGTAGTCGTAAGTCGTATAGTTTCCGGCGGGCGTGTGGATTCGCGGAGTTGGAAGGTTGGCCCAGTTCGGATATTATTCGAAAATTTCCGTGGTCAAGAGTCGACCGTTAACGATGAGTGTGAGCTTCAATGCACACAATAATAGTATTCAGTGAATTGTGGCTGACGGGAGCCATTCGTGGTTCTCGAATTCCCTCGGGGGCATCGAATCCAATCAGACCTCCTGACCATACTCTGCGCTATATTGGACAGCCGCTTTAACTGGAAATCCCAAGATTAATTGTACGTTTGACTACGGAGTTTGAACTCATTGGTTTGAGTGAAGAACTCAGTGAGCAAGATATACAGGGAGACGGGTAGGAAGAGAGGGGAGGAAGAAAGGGGAGGGGAAGAGAAGACACGCGGTACATGGAAATAAAAAGAAATGAGTTCCACAATGCAACTGTTCATGGAGAATACCGTCTGTGACGTAGTTTTGTGAACGCTGAGTTAATCATGACACGCATTTTTATTTATTTATTTATTTATTTCTAATCTTTTGTCAGGGTAGTCCATTCACCAATAAATAGTGGTCTTCCATGGAGCCCTGAATAATATTGATGAACATATGTACATTCAATAGCAAAACGTATATACAGAAGATGACATAATACAGTGTAGATACATACCAGCATACTGTACATTGCAAAGTAACATAAAAAGTACATGCCACAGCAAGAGTTCACCAGAATGCCGAAATAACAATTAAAAACGCTATTATACAGGAATGATAAAGCCCAGAATGAATTTCGTGTGTTACTTACAAATAGCAACTTTGCTTAAACAATCTCTTAAATGAATATATGGAAGAAGCTGATCTAATTGAATGATCTAGCCTGTTCCATTCAAGTACAGAGGATACGATTGGGCTGCACTTGTGACAATCAGAGCGAAATCTTGGCACACATAGATTTCCACTGTCTATTAGCCTTGTATGATGTTCATGTACATCACTAGGCTTAACTAAGTGCACCTGAAGGTACGAAGGTGCTAAGTTATGGACGCATTTATATATCATCATAACGCGGCTGAAATCAAAACGTTTGTCTAGTGTCATCCATTTAAGACGTTTGAATAAATCAGCCGACGGTGTGTCATATGTTTTGTCCAAAATTATTTTTGCTGCCCTCTTTTGAATTTTTTCTAGCTTAGTTGTATGGTATTGAAATCTGTTTGACCAAACAACAGAACAGTAATCAAATTGTGGTAACACTAGACTATTATAAAGTAATTTTAGGGATTGTTGGGGTAAAAAGGCCTTCGCTCTCTTTATCATGCAGACACTTTTTTGGGTACGTTTACATACATTTTCGATTTGTTTAGACCATTTCAGTTCTTCATCTATTAAAACACCTAAACATTTAGTGAACTGAACTCTTTTAATCCGACTACCATCTAATGAAATACTGAAATTTTCAATTTTCCCGAGATTAGCACGGGAGCCGATAATCATGACAGAAGTTTTGTCAGTGTTAAGGACGAGCCGATTTTTCTTAATCCACCCCATTACTTTATTTAGTGCAACAGTTATCTTTTCTTCTAAAACTGTTGCGTCATTAGCACTGACAGTGAGGGTCGTATCGTCAGCGTACATATCTATAACACCATCTGAAGTACACTCGGGTAGACTGTTGACATATATTGAAAATAAAAGGGGACCAAGAATTGACCCTTGAGGTACACCCAATTTAATAGTTGAAGGGTGGGACTTGGCTCCTTTGAATTGCGTCACTTGCTGTCTGTCACTTAAATAGGATTTAAACCAATCTACAGTCGTCTTACTACACCCTATACACTTAAATTTATGTAAAAGTAGGTCATGATCTACAGTGTCGAATGCCTTCCGAAGATCTATGAAGGCAACTCCAGAAATTTGATTATTATCTATATTCAAAGACCACTGATTCACAAGTTTTGCAAGAGCAGTTGATGTGGAATGAAATGGTCTAAAACCAGATTGATTAGGGTGTAGTAAATCATTCGCATTCATGAATTCGCTCAGTTGTTGATGTACGGCCCTTTCGATAATTTTACTCACTGTTGGTAAGATTGAGATGGGGCGGTAGTTATTCAACGAAGAAATATCTCCTGCTTTAAATATCGGTACTACCCGAGCCTTTTTCCATTCACGTGGAACAACTCCCGTAGACAGGGATTTGTTGATAATATCGCAAAGAGATTCTGCAATAACATTCTTTGTCATCTTTAAAAGTTTGCAGCCGATGTGATCTTCTCCGGTTGCTTTATCTATGCCAAGAAGCTCGATCTGTCTCAATACAAAATCTCTCGTTATCATACTTAAATTAAATTGAGAATGAGATGGAACAAAGCCTTTGTCCTCATCAAATATCATTTGCGAAGTATTCCTCTGCAGGTCTTTTGTAATTTTAGTAGCATTAGATATTAAAAAGTTGTTGAATGCTTCAGCAATACTTGCGTCGTCCGATACTTCTGCATCATCAACCTTTATGGTATTGGGAGAAATGGGTGATGATTTAGGAGTAAGTTCCCTCAAGCTCTTCCACATTTTCTTACTGTTGTTACGATTTTGTAAAATTTGGTCAGTGTTATACTGTTTTTTTCTTATTCTCATGAGATGAGTAACTTTGTTTTTTAGATATTTATAGGTATTCCAAAGATCATCACTATTGTTAGATTTAGCAGCTTTGAGAACTTTATCACGTTCCGTCATGAGCTTAACAATCTCATCAGATATCCATGGACATGCATGTTTTCTTATCCGCTTTTTGCGCAAAGGTATGTGCTTGTTGATAATATCATTGAAAAGAGTCAACCACATATCCCACGCATCATCAACGTCGTCTATATCTTTTATGACCTGCCACGGAGCACTTCTCAAATCACGATAAAATTCCTCCTCATTAAGATTTTTGAATGAGCGAAATTCCGCACATTCAGATTTTTGATGGATCTTTGCACTGAAGTCCCGAATAGCATATACCAAATAATGATCGCTAATGCTAGTCTCAAATATTCCCCATTCACTGTAAAGTTCTTTGTCTGATACAAATATCAAATCAATTAAAGTAGAAGCAGTATTTGTAACTCTTGTGGCAGTATCAATTAACTGACTTAGTCCGTACATATTTGTATAAAACATAACTTTTTCGGCATTCACATCATATTGGTGTGGCATATAATTACAATTGAAATCACCTAATATAATACAACTCATATGTTCCGAGAGAGCAGAATCCAAAGTCCTGTCTAATTCGTCAAAGAAATCGACGTGAGAATTCGGAGGTCTGTAAAATTCCCCTACAAGGATGGATGGCTTATTTGGATAATGCAATTCAAACCAAAGGCATTCTAAAGTAGATGCATTCAAATCGTCTCTTATTTTATAGTTGAATCTTTTTGAAATATATACAGCCACACCGCCACCATGTCTTGTACGGTCTCTACGTAATAGGACATAATCATCGATATGCAATTCAGAATCATCATTGTCATCATAAATTTTGTTTTCACCTAGGTACGAGTAAAATCAAACCTGTTAGCCTATAGCTTCAATAGGTTTTGGCTGTTATCGTCACATACCGCGGCCACACAGTTTTTTGTTGTTGTTGTTGTTGTTTTTTTTGCACATGAAAAGAAAGCTTTTAGCGCGCCGTTAAATGAACCTTTAAGAGTATAGGCCTAGTCATGGGCACTCATTTAAGTGCATGTACACGTATAGCATGATACATGAAGTGTAACTTCATCCTTTTCGGAAGTAAACCTGATAAAATTTTCCACAATTTCATGATACATCGGTCTTGGCAAAATTCGACAAAATTGTAGATTAAGAAAAAAAGTCAGCATCAAAGAAAGAAAGAGTGAAATACGATTTATGATTCGCTGGACCCTTTGATAAAAACCGATCATAAGATTGATCTTACGATTGATGAGATTTGAAGAAAGTTACTCTTGATCTGCTACTTAATCTATGCTTAAATCAAACCTAAATATCTTTATCAAAAAAAAATTTTACGATCAGTATTAATCAGATGCTCGATTTCATGAGTTACGCTCTAAAAATTAATCCTAAGACAAATTGATCGTAAGATCAATCGAAATTCTTTTTAAACGGCTTTAACGTCACAGAGTGATTTTATTCCCGTCGACCGGGGGGGGGGGGGGGGTGTTAAATCTTACCAGTGAAATGCAATTTGTACTTTCTACTAACCTCCAGTGATCTGGGCAGTTGTGTTATCTGGAAGAGAAGTTCGGGAGATTGCGTTTGTTTCCTCATGAATCCAGTACACAGCTATCTCAACAGGATCAAATACCGCAACAGCGCTTGTCAGTGAGGGCGCTATCCAGTTATGTGTACTCCACTTGCCAAAGACTGCAAAGTTTGCTAGTGTGACGTCAGCTGAGAGAAACGAATTGGCCTTCGATATTACTGCGTAAGAGCGTTCCATCAGTGGCGAATCTAACATAAAGCAGATGTGGAATTAGAGTGATTCTAGATGACTAAATGCGAGAAATTATACATAATAGGGCATCAGTAGTTAGCACGTGAACTCGCATCTCACGAAGATGTAGGTATGAGTTTAATACCTGGGGCTTCTAACCAGACGGAGCCAGGAGACAGTAGAGCAAAAGAGCAAAAAAAAAACAAAACAAAACAAAACAAAACAAAACAAAACAAAACATAAAATACAATGAATAATGGAAGTCACCTGACATTCTTCAAGGCAGAATATATTAAGTTCACCAGATTTGCAAACATTGCACAAAATATATTCTATGTGTATTCGACCCATACATATATCAGGTGATTTACACATTTTGTAAGATCCTACTGCGAAAATGATTTTTACAAAATGTGCGTTGATTTCATACGACAGCCAGGGGGAAAAAATGATACATATTCTGTTCGTATCTTAGCCATTTTCAACTATTTTTTTTTAAATCTGAAGCAAGCGCAATCTATGTACGACATTCTGGATCAGTAAACGTGGACATTTCGATTCCACCTGTTAACGAAGTTCAAAGCGCCATCTTTCCGGCTACCAATCTTCCGCTTTTAAAGCCCTTATGCCACATACCCCTCTATTAAACCAGCTAGTATTCCTCAGACATCTAACCTTTTGTCTCACAGAGGATCCACTGTGTTGACGCCGTTCCTGCTGACCTTGAAGATGAGTTCTTCGCCACAAGCTGCACGATATGTCCATCTGCCACCATCCTTCCCTTGCCGCAGGTGGTCAAAATTTCATTGCACTGCTGCGAGGCTTCACATTTATGCCATAAAAAGACAAATATATAGATTAAGAAAATTCATAATGATAATAATTATTCAAATACCGATAAACTTTAGCGTTATTGTCATAACAATGTATTTTCCATTTACTGAATTATTACTCCCTCGACTCGTGTAGATTATAAAGCTCTTTATGTGCTCAGACCCTTAGTACATCCGAATTTGTCAAACTTTGTCATCACCATTATCGATTCATCCAAAAAAGACCTATTTAGGTATAGCGCCCCCTCTCAGAATTAACAATGTGCCTTAAACTTCGATAGAAATGGCAAAGTGCCACTGAGGGATGTATAAGGGATTGGGTACTCTCCTTTAATTCAGAATTAAACCTTAAAGGGTGTGTACAGTTCTGGTCGAGGTGAGGATTTAGCTTTTAACGTTTTGCGAGATATTCAGAAACCACTCTATTAGATGCCAAAGAGCATGTAACTCTAAGGGGTATCAAAAGTTTATTTGATGAAAATCGGTTTTGAAGCGGCCGAGATATCCAAAATCAAGGTGAAACAAAGAGATAATAATAATGTTGTGGCCCGTAGTCTTTTATTATTTTTACTTTTTTGGATATCTCAGCCATTTGAAAACCAATTTTCATCAAATAAACGTTGAATCCTTTTTGAAATTACATGCTCTTTCATATTTCAAAAGAGGTCTCTCATTATCTCACTTAGGAATGTAAAAAACATGAATCCCCACCTCAACCAGTACTGTACAGCCCCTTTAATTACACCAGGGAGGTAGTCTCACCTTCACTTCAATTGCTGGGCTCGGCCATGTAATTTTGGGGGTTTACACCGTAGACGTGTCTTAAATACGCTTGTACTATGCTCTATGTATAGTTTGACTCCATGATTTACACCGACAAATCGGGGACCTGCCACCGAGCTTGACTTTCTCAATCCCACCGTTATAGTGGCGCGCCTTTAGTAATGCGGGAATATCTTTAACACGATTCTCACAATTCATCTATGTATACCTTTTTAAAATTGCTCGAGTGTAAATGATTCGATGTAAACTGGGTCTTAGATTAATACACATTACTGGTGTTTGCTCCAAATCCCTCTCTCCCTCTCGTTCTCCAAGCGTAGCTTTCAAGTGCATATCACTCTCCGCTGTCTTTAATCAAGACTTACAGAACAAGGAGAAAGCGTCTGAGAAAGGGACCATCACACAATATCAAAGTTTTTCGCTATTTTGTTTTGTTTTGTTTTGTTTTTGTTAAGGATTTGAAAACAGAAATGCATCATGCAAAGATGATGCACGCTGCAATGCAATTGAAATGCACTGGATTGAGTGTGAGGTATGATATTCCGGTGTCAGGTAATATCAGTGGTAAAAAGCATCAACTGTAAAATTGTGAGAAGCAGAGATGTCAGAGGAAAAATTGTAAGGGGTAAGATTATCAGGGGTAAGCGGCTGTCAGGGAAAAAAAAAAATGTCTGTCGCAATATGTTTTCAAGAAGGAAAGAAAAATATCACGTGTTCATAATTTGAGTTTAAAAAAAAAGAAAATGATATCTGGACAAAGCTATGATGAGGTGAAAATGTAGGTGTAGTGCGTCATTACGATGATTTGTTATTCAAATTTTTGTTTGTTTGTTTGTTTGTTTGTTTGTTTGTTTGTTTTTTCTCATTCTTAGATATGTCGTTATTCCGAAAACGAAAGGATCTGACTTGGTTTGCTAGTCTGAGACTATACGTTCTAAAGCGCTGTATTTTTTTTTTATCGACCTTTAAACTGTTTTTCCATGAAGCTTGATGGTAGCAAATGATATGTGGAAGTCAGGCATACCTCTCACAAAACAGAGGTCGTTAGATCGGGCCATCTTCCCCGACTTAAGCCAAGATTTGTTGTAAAACAAGGGGAAAAAAGCTAGGCTTCATTTTTTGTGCCTCTTTTGGCAACGTTGTTTAGACATAAAATACAATAATGCAAAACATAGCCAACGCCATTGCAGCACTAAAACATTGAAAACTGTAGGTGTTAAGTGCACATAAAATCGAATCAGAAGTACAATATACATCTCCATAAACACACAAGAAACAAGAAAATCCGAAAAAATGGCAAAAAAAGACTACTTTGTCACGCCCAGGGTTTATGTCAGCTTCACACTTGTCAAATATTGAAGATATTCCCCGACGTAACATCAAAATCAACTCATTATTGCAGTTTGATACGAAGCTTAAGACTACCATAAAATGATTTAATGACTGAATTGGATTCGAGATAATTATGTACGCTTTTCTTTTTACTTCTTTAAGGGCAGGGAGCGCGGAACGTGAGGGAAGGGGGGTAGCCGCAGACAAATAAAAAATAAATGAAATACTCCCTGCTGGAAAGAAGACAGTGTCCCACAGTGTGAAACACAATGTGAACCACAGTGTGAACACATTGTAAACACAGTGCGAACGCAGTGTACAAATCTTCACACTATTAAGTTCGAGCGTATTCACATAGCCAACTATTTACACACAATGTGGACATACTGTGAACACACTGTTGGACACAGCAAAGCCATGACTTTCTAAGGGTTCCTCCCAAAATTCTTCCTATTAAAAGTTTCCCAAGAATATTGACCCTTGACGCAACAACGAAAAACTAAACTACTACTTTTTACTTTTCATACCCTAAAGCAATCATCGGATGCTGCATTGAATCTGTTTGAGTTCGTTTCTTTTTAGGTATACAAGATTTCCCGGATTATATTTTGCACTTTAGTGCCTGAAAAGGTAGAGATACATGTATGTCATTCCTTTCCGCACATTGTGCATAATAATGTAAAAATAAGTCATTGGACTTGGCATTTTTAGCAGCCAAAATCTCAAATCAGCATTCATATTTGCCAAATGACTACCAGTGAAGGTTGACAAGCAGCGTTCACATTCGTACATGCTGTCACCAACTTCACTCGTAAAATTCCGAGCTATGAAAGTAGATTCATTATTTCGCCATATGCCAACCAATAATGCAAAAAGTGATTGTTGTCCAACATATATACTTTGTATTGTATATATCCTAAAACTTTTCTCAAGTTCCTACATTTTTTTTTCTACAGTCAGTCGCGGCTTGAAAAAAGAAGAAGAAGAAGAAGTCATATCTATCAGAAAACCTAATCAGGAAACTGTTCACACTCAGCTGCTTTAACGTCCGAATCTAATATTGCTTCACACTGTGTTATTGCCAGCATTGGTATATGCATATGTCAATACGGGTGCTGTTCGTTATTCCGAAGGTTCGATATTCCGAAGGTTCGTTATTCCGAAGGGTCGTTAATCCGAAACACACAAATTCCCTATACCTAGAGGTTCGTTAATCCGAAAATGAAAAAGGGTTCGTTAATCCGAACATTTGTGGCGTTATTCCGAAGGTTCGTTATTCCGAAGATTCGTTAATCCAAAAATGAAATTCGGAACAATGAGCCTTCGGAATAACGAATCTTCGGGCTAAAGAGCCGTCGGACTAACGAACCTTCGGAATAACGAGCTGTAACCGTAAATACTTGTGTTACACTGCTGAATGGAATGTTTTAGTACGAATATGTATACCTTTAGGCACAATAAAAATGCTCTAACTCCAGTCACGTGTCCTCTAGTCCTATATAATTATTAGAAGCACTATGGCGAAAAGAAATGGTATTTTGCTTTACCTGATTTTTATCCAGTTGTTTGTAACATCTCAACTGCTGGTCTAAATTGAAACATGTCGGAAAAGGGGTAGGACTCGAATCTGTCATCTATGAAAATGTTTTCCGGGGAGCGGCACTACCACAAGGCTAACACTGGCTTTGACTCGATGAATTTGGAACAAATACCCAGGCTCCAAAATTCCAACAATCTAATATCAAATAGTCCAAGGCCGGCAAGGCTTGTTAAATGAAAGACAGGGAATATTAACGCAGAGGGGTGTAATTTGATTTGTTATACATGTAATATGAGGGAATGCCATATCTTTCACAAAAACGTCTTCTTAATAGACTAGACTATACGGTCATATTGACCTGCCTGTATAGGAGAGTGACTAAATTATCGTATGCACCAGATAGTAGTTTGGCCAAGTAATTTGATCTGACACATTTAAAGGCACTCAATCGTGGCGAGTGGTTTGTGCGGCACGGAGACGAACGCAACACGCTGCCTCTCCCATTCTGTATCAAATGTAGTGACCCCCGAATGAGAATAGCGCTGGCTCAATGGGTCAGCGAACAAAACGCTAGGCTACATGAGAGCTCCCTGTGCTAATCTCCTAACCCAAAATGGCTGTCCCAGCGAGCCACGAGAGCTTCCGAATGGACGCACACTCTCAGCGCGCATGCGCATAAGATATGCCAAAAGAACCACGCGTCTTCTGGCCTCTCTCCTCCAATCACCGCAGCTCGCGGTGACAATATTTGTGTATGATGCGTACACACACGCACACACACACACACACACACGCGCGCGCGTCTTCTGGCCTCTCTCCTACAATCACCGCAGCTCGCGGTGACAATGTTTGTGTATGATGCGTACACAAACACGCACACATACACACTTGTCTCAGTGCTAGCATTGTCCCACACGTTTATGGATATAGCACCGAATCTGGCATTGCGCAATTGCATGCACAAACTTCGGTCGTTCGGAGTTTACGTACCATTAGGGATGGCGATCGGCTGCCTGTAAGTGATACGTCCATGTATGAAGACATTATCACATGTGCTTATAAAAGCAATAAAAAAAAAAATGATAATGTCTCCCATTGGCCTGAAAATAATCCAATGTTTTCCAAAGTCCATAGCTGTCGCTTAAAAATTTGTCTGATCATTTCAGTCCAAAGTTGAACGATTGCTTATGTCATGCATTTGAATGCAACACGAAAAAAAAAAATACACAATGCGTTTACCAAATCAAAATGAATCTTAACATCATGCTTTCTATCATCTTCAAACAAAACAAAACCAAGAAATATTATTCGGGATGGAATTTCATTTCATTTCATTTCATTTATTTCCACATATGAAGGCGAGATTCATCAAGACGTGGTGCTGTTACACTGGATAAAACTAGAATTCATAACATATCACTTCTTTTAAACACTGATAGTCTATTAGACGACTTTATTAGATTTGGCAAATCATTCCATAAAATAGGCCGGGTATATTTGAAAGTGTATCTTGGAATGCAGTATTTGAATTTGGGGATTTACAATTTATTCACCTGTCTAGTATCATAATTGTTCTTATTTAGGACGAAGGAAATATCAAGAAACTTTGGCAGAATGTTGTTCATATATAATGTACATAAAAACAGAATCAAAGATGATTAATCAAAATTACGTTCCTTAGCGGGGTCAACCCACCAGCAAGACAGCAATGAGTCATACAACCCACAAGCTAAAAGACATTGTAAAAAGGTTGACGAGTAACAGAGAAACCAGTCATACAGCCACACCTAGACACCAAGTAAAACAGACCCACAGTAGACACATATATTATGAACTAAAATGGGCCTCGAGGTAGACAAATCGATAATCATCCCATTTTATTTTGTAAGAATATGCATGTATTTATTTTTTCTTGAAGTAGTCGATTTTTTTATATAGTGTTTGTCTGTTTATTCTCTTTTTTGTACGATCACTGTATAATGATAATTGTTTGTGTTTTATAACCTGAATGTTTGCTTCCTTGACATGCTTGAAACGTTCTGAGTATCAATTCGAAGCTACATGAATGTACTTATGTTGTTAAGATGTTTCAATAGGGAACGTTTGACAGAACCTTATTTCAATAGCATACTTTTAACATAACGTGGACAAATAAAGAAATGAAATGAAATGAGGCCCAGGAGCTCATCGCTTGCCAAAGAAGAAAAGAAAAACAAATTGCTTCACACTTACAAACATTCAGGCCAGTGATGTAATCTCGCGCTTGTGGGCATATTATCAAGTTTATTGCCTACTGTCTACCTCATGGGCCTTATTAACGCCTAATATCCGGCGCGTGTCGAGATTGCGCGTTCAATGCAGCGACATTGGTCAATACAGTGGACTCCCGTTGTAACGAACTCCTCGGGAGCGGCAGTTTTCTTTCTTTATAACGAAATTTCGTTATAACCGAATAAATAAACAATAGAAATACAAAGAGTGGATAATGTTGGGGCCTGAATTTTTACTTCGTTGTAACCGGAATTTTTTTTGTAACCTTGTTCGTTATAATGGGAGTGCACTGTACGTCTATCGATGAAGTATCCAGATAACTCACCAGAGAGCTCGAATAACATGACAATCATTACGAGTCCTTCCTTCATGGTGGAGGAGTTTGCCTTCACGACGGCCAGCTTCAAAATGAGGAAGCGAAGAACTTCTAACCAATATAACAAGAAATTACTGGGACTGATACAAACAGATCTCAAGGAGCCAATTTTACCACTTTTGATCATGAATAGTTAATCACACGTTAATCACACGTTAGGAAGGAGACGTGCTCCGAATTTTTCACGAATCTGATCTTTCCTGGACAAGTAGCGGATCCAAAGCGGGCGCGCGTGCGCCCCCTCTTCATTTTTTGTTAAAACAAAAGAAGTAAAAAGAAAAAAATGAGGACTCTTGTGCCCCCTCCCTCTCTGATTTTGTAAGGGCGCCTCCCCTTTACGGAGATCCTAGAGCCGCCCCTGTTGGATGTCGCAAAACTTCAACTGCAAAACTTCAAGTGCATATAATATGAGCAGTAATGAGTAATAACTTGATCGAATTGTGGTTTCCTGTGAAGATGTGGCCCATTAATATGCCACTATAAAAATCTAACTGTCAATCTGTATGCTAGAATATTCATCATTTCCAATTTACCTCTGGTGTAAGTTGCCATTTTGTAAATGAAATTTCCATCCCACGTGGTTTATCGTGTACATGCTACAGATGTCGCTAAAAGGTCGTCCTATAGCATTGCTGTCATAAAACGGGCACTGTGCTTGCAAGCACTCTCGATGAGATACAATCATCGCAAAAAAAGTGCCCTATCCATTATGCAATGTTCATTGCAGAGACAAAACTCGCTTGTCTTTTGAGAAAAAAAAAAGATTGAGAAAAAAAGAAGAAGCCAAGATTCGATATTGAATTGATTTAGCTTCCTTCTTTTCTGAAGATTTTAGAGATACATGGAATTGGCATTTCAATTACGCTATCGTCACTTAAACTATCGTCAGGAGGTGGACTGTTTGGAGATTCTGTTTCACCCACTTCCATACGCGATTTCCGATTTCGGCACAAATCAACTATTAGTATCTTGTCTCAGTCTGATTACCATTCGATTATTGACCGATTAGTTGGACTGGGGTAATGCGATATAGACGGAAGTGTTGGGACAGTGTCAGATCATCCTCCAATCACAATCAGATAAGTGACAGATATCGGGCGACTACCAGCCTTTGATCTCATAATCCCGATTCACGTCAGGTCTTTGTTAGATTTGCAGAAAAAAAAAATCACATAACAACATTAAAAAACCCAAAAGATTACTCGAAAAAAAAAATCAGAAAGTAAATTTAGCACTTTGGGAATCAGATGAGACTCCGATGACAAATGAAATGGAGCCTTTGGTTCACCATCGGGCAGTCTTTCGAAGTCGAATTAGTGTCGGATGACTAAGTGTGATTTGTGTGTCAGAGTTGTGTCTTGCAGCTATCGAGCGTGTCTGGCTGATGTCCGATAACAATCTGCGAAGATTCCAATGATCGCTTTAATAGTCCATGGGCCAGGCCAGACATTGGTACCACTTGAGGTGGCAAAACCTTTTTTGGTGTCATTTTGTTTGTCAGGTATAGATATGCTTATCAAGCAGCATAAATAGCTTAGTCATGATAAATGAATTTTTAACCAATTTGGTCTCGTTGTTATATCCCTATACCTCTGAATCGAGACTAGCCGCTATACCAAGAAGAGCACCGTCTAATGTATGTCCACAGGTGTTCTGTTGTAAACGAGGTGCTCTTAGTCTTTATTCAAGGCAGCGAAGGGAATATCCAAAGGGTTATGGTGTCCACAGCGCTTAGTCTTTATTCAAGACGGTGAAGGGAATATCCAAAGCTTATGATACGGTGTCTGTCCCTTTATCTAAAAAAAAAAGCAATTCCTCGTGGATTTTGCCGTATTTCTCAATTATTCGTCATTTTCCGGTGAAAATGCTACGGTGAAAACGCTAATGCCATGCCAATGTCGGTTTATTTCCACCCAACAATGAAAGATAATGCAAAAACAATGTACCGGTACACTACAATACATTACAATAGATAATATTGTAAATGAACAGAGTGATTTTTTGTTTGAAACTGATGTATTTGTTGAGAGGGTTGTAAAAACAGAATAGATAATCCCTTTTATTAGGAACTTTAGATATGAAAACGGTAGGCCCCTACATTATTTTGTTTGGTTTGTTTTTTTGGCAGTGTTTAACAGAATATTGTTGTTAATCAGGCAAAAAACAAACACCAAACACACACACACACACATACACACGCACACACACGCACACATGGAAACAATTGTCAAATAATGTAAAGACGCAGTATTAAAGCAGAAATTAAGAACACATTGACAGGACAATGAAGGTCAGAGACACAAAAGAAGGGGGTGAGAAGAAAGGAAGAGAGACCTGATGCCACGCTACTCCATCACCAGCTGGAAGTACAAATGGAAGTCGTCCCGGAGATCAAGGTGAGTTGTTACATTTCACTGTGCTTCTGTTTTAACATCAGCGGTGAAATTTTGATGGTGTCATTGTTAAGAGCATCATAATTATGCTGAATATATGTGCCACATTTCAGAGGAACGGGTTTAAAAACCTTAAGATTATCAAAAGTCACACTCTGCCTATCTTTGATCAAAGAGCGTCAAAAAAAAAAAGTCTTGGTCGGGTTAATGGCTGGAATCTATGACTTATATGAATAGCTACTACTCTGGAAATGCTATTATATCAAAATATAATCCTTACAGATAATTGTGCCATTTCAAAATGCACAACTAGAACTTGCCACCTAAGGTGGTCCCAATAACCCATTCTTCGGGTCTTGGCCCATGGACTAATTATGTGAAAATTGTTTCCGTGTGTGCGTTTTGTTTGTTTTGTTTGTTTGTTTGTTTGTTTGTTTTTTGCCTGCTTAAAAACAATATTCTGGTAAACACTGCTAAAAAGAAAAAAAAAATCTCTACTGATCTATATTACCCTTTCAACAAATACATCAGTTTTAAGCAAAAAATCACTGTTCATTTACAATTTTATTCATTATTATGTATTGTAGTGTACTGGTACATTGCTTTGCATTATCTTTCATTCTTGGATGGAAGTAAAGCGACATTGGCGTTTTTACCGTAGCGTTTTCACCGGAAAATGATGAATAATTGAAAAATACGGCAAAATTCACGAGGAATTGTTTTTCTTTTTTTTCATTTTTAGATAAAGGGATATACACTGTATCATAAGCTTTGGATATTCCCTTCACCGCCTTGAATAAAGACTAGGCGCACCGCGTGACAGCTGTGGACATCATAACCCTTTGGATATTCCCTTCGCTGCCTTGAATAAAGACTAAGCGCACCTCGTTTACAACAGAACACCTGTAGACATACAGAATACAGTGCTCTTCTTTGTATAGCGGTTAGTTTCGGTTCAGAAGTATAGGGATATAACAACGAGACCAAATTGGTTAAAAATTCATTTATTTTGACTAAGCTACTCATTTGAAAATGCTATCATAGCTTGATAAGAATATATATGCCCGACAAACAAAATGACACCAAAAAGGTTTTGCCACCTCATGTGGTACCAATAACCCATTTTTCTGGTCTTGACCCATGGACTATAATCGGAGACCCATCTAATACCAATCTGCCTCTCCCCACCCAGCACAAACTCAACACTCATCAAAAGGTAAACGATATTCTGCATCGTGCCACTTTAACAAGCCATCGTAAGATAGAAAGGTTAATAGCTCATCAACTTAACTGTCACCCGACACTCATCGCATAAACCTAGTGACATTTGATGGCCAAGGGTCTCAAGATAAAATGAAGGTGATCTCAGTGACAGCCAACCGACTTTGCAGACTTTTATCGGACAATATCTGCATAAAGATCCTGGATGTGAAGATTGGTTAATGAAACAATGTTATGGGAGGCAAAGGACCCAATGCACATACATTCTCTTGGTAGTTGAAGGCCAAGATAAATCCCCTTCACAGTTTAAGAGGGGAACAAAACCTTCATTACGTATATTATAACATGTATGTAATGCAGAATCATAGCAGAACACGTGGTTAAAGGGGAAGGCTAGTAACTGATCAATGGGAATCAGTGGAAATGCTGGGAGATGATTGTTCCAATCCTTATGGGATTCATTCAAGAGTTCATTGTATATCTATTGTTGTGTGGAAATGATTTGCTTCAGAATGGTCTCATATTCAAGTAATGTGCAGTTTAATGCTTCCAGGTTGGCGTCCCTGGTCAGTGACGGAGCATTAATCTGCACATTACTTGAATATGAGACCGTTCTGAAGGAAATCATTTTCACACAACAATAGATGTACAATGAACTCTTGAATGAATCCCATAAGGATTGGAACAATCATCTCCCAGCATTTCCACTGATTCCCACTGATCAGTTACTAGCCTTCCCCTTTAAAGTTGGAGGAAAAGCTGACGATCCGTTCACAAGTTATCTTTTGGTCCATGTAACATTGAAGAATGCTGATGAATAATGTTTTCTTCTGTTGTTATTGTTCCAAGAATATTAGAAACCGATTTAATGTGTCTCTGTTATTTTTTTTTTCATTTCTACGTTGTAATAGAATTTTACCTGTCCATACAGCAGTGATTTATCATTTCTGTTTTATATTTACACATCAGAGTGTTCATTGTGTTATTTTTACTCCTTGTAAGGTAAACGGCAGTTCAGCTTATTGGCTTCTATGTTTCACTGTATAGGTGTGTGTGTGTGTTTGTGTGTGTGTGTTTGAATAATTATAAGCCACTTCAATTATATTCAATTCTGTTCAATTGAATTCAATTCGATTTAAAAGATAATGCCTCCGGTGGACGCATAATACATAATGCATACGTTTTTGAAGATGGCTTTTACCTTGAGAGTGCTTGTCTGCAAAGTGCACGTTTCATGGCAGCGATTTTATTGGCTCTACCTTTAAGAACATCTGCCATTAACGCAGTAATACCACGTTGTTTCGGGATTTCTTAACAAAATGACAACTTACCCCAAGTTAAAAATCGGAAGGAATAAGTATTCAAACACACGGATTGGCAATTAAGATTTTACGGGCATTTGAATGGCCCAACTCTAAAAAGAATATCACATTATCATCATCGTTACATGCTGCATTTTCCGTTATCCAGACAGATTCATGGAATATTAGAGACATCTCCCGTTTAACGTGTTATCAGATGAAGGAATATGTGACCTTGCACCTCAAAACAAACAAAAAGTCGCCAGACATGAATTTTTAGTTAAGACCATATTCTGAAAGAGCAGACTTTAAGCTTTAAAATGATGTATAACTCAAACCAAATGGACTCTCTTAACCTATCTAAATATTGGAAAGAAAGCACAAACTCAGGAAAAGTGTGAACTGAGAAAAGAGGCTCTGAAGTACAGTGTCTATTCAAGCGCTTAATCTTTATCAAACCGTGCTGGCTGTGCGATGAATGAGACAAAAAACAGGAAGTAAACCACCAGAGTAACAACAATCAAGGGATTATCAGATTAAAATGAAATTAGGCATGCCTCATTAACACATTCTGTCCATAATTAGTGCCAACTTTCCAAGTAGTAGCACTATCCTCTCAAAAGTTATTAGAGTTGAAAGTGAAGAGTATGGACAAGGTTTTTCAGAGATGAAAAAGGGATTCTAAAGACACACCTAATCACACTATTCTACCAAAAATGTTCGAGATAAACTGCTAAAAAAACACACTTTCCTGCCCGTTTTATGATACCAAATTTGAGCATAATGTAAAAGAAGACCCGCTCTTTCAGAAAATATGAAAAAGTCAAGTTCGGCTAGGTTGACCCATTTCACTTATTTTCAGTCCTCACGCAAAATCAGTGTGTGCGACTTTATGTTCGGTTTGAGGTGCACTGTCACATATACGAATTTGTATCAAACATTCATGATCCAAAGCTGTGCGCTTGGCGCCTTGGGTTCTTTCTTATATCTCCCCCAGACGGTAGAAGTATTTTACATCCTTGCTTGGAAGCTGGCCGTCATGAACACAAACTGTTCTGGTATGAAGGGCGGGCTCTTAATACTTGTCATGCTATTTCATCTCAGTGGTGAGTTTTCTTGATATTTTATCCATAGACGCCCGTGACTTCGTCTCTGAGCAGATAGGCTACCGACGTCAATTCGCGTTGCGTCTGCTATTCCCCATTTTGCTCCTTGCAAGCGACATCAAAATGCATGAAAATAATTATTCACTCCTAACCGTATGGCAAATCGTTGGCTATTGTTTAGAGTTACTTTGATTTAAAGTTGGTGTGATGATAAGCCTATGTGGAACGCTGGTTTTTGTAAGGAATAGAAGTCTAATGGGATAATAGTAACAGAAAGGACTTTTCACCAAAAGATTTTGGTGAACAGAACACAAGAAAATACAAGTGCGGTCCAAACAAAGAAAATGCATTCATACTGTAATGACTGGAAGGCAAGACGTGGGGACAAGAGTATGTACGTCAATATATATTTCAACATAAACCTAATCGAAAGCTTTTTCTCAGCGTTGTAAAACGAAACCTTTAAAGCCAATCTTCAATATTATAATATTTGTTGCCAAACAAAGTTTTACATGTAACTGATAAGAATAACACTCCTTTATTTAAAATAACTCCATTGAGAGCTGTATTAACTAAAATGCAGATAATGTAGGCCTATAAGAAAGGGGAACTAAAGATCAAGTAGAATATAAATCAGGCATTCATTTACAACAAATCAAATGAGTTTTCTTGAAATATTTGGAAGCAATACTATGAGTTATATAACAAGAAAAGCTATAAACGATTGTTACTCAACAGTTGCTTGATATTTAGTGAAAATAAGTGCATGTTATTCGTGAATATGATAATTTAGACTATTGTTGACAGGAATATCACATGAACAGATAACAGAAAACTTGCTACCAGAATATCTTCCAAAGGAGGATTAAAAAAATGCAAACTTTGTGAAATATTGATATCCTAAACCAGAAAGTATATGTTTCGGCAAAAGAGTTGTTGCATGAGTATTATGAAGGAAAGTAATAATAACAGGAATAATAATAATAATAATACGTGGTCAAGAGTTCGTGAGAATCGAGATTCAGCTTCTCATGTCCAGATTTCTGAAGGTTGTTCTAAAACTTTACGGGTTTTTCTTTTCTTTTAAAATCTGAGTCACGAGTGGTATCAACACTGGTAATTATGATGATCGAGACATTGTGAGCAGATAATTTAGGAAATGTTGCCATATTTTTAAGGATAAGTGTGGACAATATAGAATTCTGGAATGACTGCAAGTACTTCATAAACTAAGAGCTTGCAACACAAAACCAAACATGGATAGATAGAAACAAGGACAGATTCTAAAAGAGAAGACTCTAGGTTTTGAATCGATAAAGAACTCAATGCAACCTGACCTTTCTATAACTTGTATAAATTCTGCAAATTACGCACTCTGGAAAGTGTTTAGGGAGAAAAAAGTTCATTAAGTTTCTAGTCAATTCAAGAGCTTTAACTCATCAAGCCGTGATCTGTGCAAGGGATGGGACCAAAAGATAATGATAATGATAACAAATCGTTGATAACCATAATGTCGGGATGGCCAAACTAAAAAGATTCTTCTTTTTTTTTCGTACTTGTTTCATACATTCTATTATATCTATGACTGATACCAACTTCAAATAGAGTAGCACTATTCTTTCAAAAGTTATCGGAGTTGAAGGTGTGGAGTTTCTAAAGTTTTCATTTTTAATGAAATAAAACGGGACCTCCATAAGATATACCAATTTCTTGCGCTCTAAAACTACCAAAAACACCTTTTCCCAGTCGTTTTATAAATCCACACCTTAAAATTACATCGAAGAAGACTTACTCTTTCAAACAACCAAAAAAGATTTACAGGGTTCACAAATACGCCCTATTTTGAGTTCTCCCACAAAATCGGGCACGCGAGTTTGTGAATACCATAATGTGCAGGGAGACTCGCTTGATGCCTTCATGACGCTGTATATTTTTTGTTTTCAAACGAAACATGAAACAGGCAGAATATACCGTCGGTGATTGCTAGAGTATCAAATGATTTAAAAAAAAGAAATACAAAGTTTTAGTCCGAAAAAGATGGATCAAGGGTCAATTCTTCCGGATACCTTGAATGGTAAGACGGATTCTTTAGAGGAACCTCTGGAAAGTCGTGGTATTTCTTCTGACTTTTACCTGTTCCATTTTTTTTTTCCTGCGGCTCCAACCCCACAAAGATTCAACGGCTCCTCCTCTACTTCATGGCCCACGTACAAAAACCCGTTATGGTGACCGAGCCTTCTCTTCCATTGCTCCCACTCTTTGGAATAAACTCCCTCTTTATATTCAGAATGCCTCATCTGTCGAATCATTTAAAATTCTTCTTAAAACTCACCTGTTTATCAGCTGTATTTTTTTTTTCTGGAGGCGCACACAGTTATCAATTGTTGTACCATTGTATCACATGTATTTTTCTTTTCTTTTCTTTTCTTTCTTCTTCTTTTGTTACTGTTAACGTTAATTTTGTTAATGTTATTGTGTTTTCTAGTCTATTTGTATGAGTAGCAAAGTGCGCTTAGAAACGTCAGTATGAAGCGCCATATAAATGCAATTATTATTAATTATTATTATTACAAAGACTTATGCATTGAATCAGTTAATCATTAACATCCTTATGACAGTTTAAAGTTATGCATTGAACTGGAAGGATGAGCATTTTTTAATCACCTTCCAGAAAAGTGTTCTTAATATTTCATAGGCTTAAAGCGTACGCCCTTGTCGTGACAAGTTGGATTTGTTCTCGTCATATCAGGTTTTTATTTTACTATTTTGCATTTATTTGTTTGTTGTGCCTGTTCTTTTTATTTAGGGGGAGGCAGGAAGTAAACGTTGTACATGCTTCTCGTTCGATTTTAGGCACATCTGGGGAAACAAGTGACTACCGCTTTTCCTTCTTAAATTGCTTCAAAGACGCTAGATGAATCCCACGCTATCCGGTTTCTCATCGCTTTTATTACATGCCGAAAGCATTAAATCTTTCTTGTTTTATGGCAAACTTTGGTAAAGTGCCTGAAGATTGCCTCATCTGATGGTCTTCGTATAGATTACGCTTGAGAGGCACACTTACGTGGATTTAATGGTAATGACAAAACTTGGCTAGTTCATATGAACTGCAAAATCATGATACTATCTGTCAACTTTAATCCACATGCGCGTCTTTACTTCCTTTTAAGTTTACGGAGAACGGGGAAAGAAGGTTATGCATTCCTTCTCCAACACAAAGGGGCTTTCGCACTGTAAGAATCAAAAGTGTGCGATCTCGTGATTTGATGGAATATTAAGATTTGTTTTTTTGTATTTTTGTCAATCTTTTGAGCGCGTTAACAAATACAAATCTATTAAGAATGTAAAATGGAAAAGAAAAATGAGAATAACCTTATTTACCTTTAAAAAAAACAAGGGGCGGGGGGAACGGTCTCCCAGAATATCCTAGGAAAATTCGATGGCGGTCTCGTCTACTCCCCTCCCCCCTCCCCTCCCCCCTCCCCTCCCCTGAGGCTCTCCCCCCTCCCCCTCCCCCCACCCCCCCCCCCCGATTGTCGCCTGCGCATTACTTGGTGTAATAGTATGCGCTGGGCACAACATTTGCGTATGGCATATAAAACGTGAGTAGGGCGGGGTAAGACGTCAACGTATTGGATCACAAAGGCCTTTCATTTACTATTGAAACATGTTTATTTTAAAGTTAATTTTTGGAATAGTGTGTATGTAATGCTTATAATAAATATTATTATGCTCTTTTGTAAAAGTGAACCATTCAAACTTTCTTTTGAGGGGCGCCGCAGGTGTGTACTCCTGCCAGGGGTCTACTAAAAGCTACGTGAGGGAATCACTGAGCTCAAAAAAAAAAAAAAAAAAAAAAAAAATATATATATATATATATATATATATGTATATATATATATATATATATATATATATATATATATATATATATATGGGTGAGAATTTTGAACGATGTACAATTGCCAATTTTCGCACCTTATGACATTCTTTCCCTTAGAACACGCCAGGATGATCTAAGAAACCAGATTTTTTTCATGTCATCTCAAAGATTGGTAAATTTCCTTTCAGGAAATATATGGTTTGGTTGACTTTTGAATGATATTTTTCATTTGACAAGGACTTAAAACGTAAAAATACGGTAAAAACGCTATTTTCACAATAATTTTTGTTTTTCAAGCTAATGATGTGCATTTTTAAGCGTACGTGGCATCTAATATTTGACCATGGTCTGGATCTGACATATCATGGGTATGAACCACAAAATTATAAGAACTTTATGAGCACGTATAAAATCACAGAGAACAATTGAAATATCAAAGTCCTAAACAGACGAACGTCCGTGGTGCTTTTATTTCTATCGCTGCTGCAAATTCTACTTTGTTGTCCCAACTGTAATGTATACGAAAATTTGGTGTTCCACCTAATCAACATATCTTGCAAAAATTGTACGTCTGCTGGCTGTACTTGGGACGTAATATTCTTTTATGCAAAATTATACTCAGTTTTCGTCACGGACGTGCTTCCGCTATTTTCTAATAAAGATCGTTTCCCATTAAACGCTATTGGTGATATTGTTCTGAGTCGTAATCAACTAAGATTTAGCCACACGATAATATGTTTGTTTTGAGTTTCTGTCCATCCTTTGTCAAATAGAAACCGAAATTATATTTTTAGACGAACCTCCGGGAAAAAAAGAACGTCCGTGATGATTAAAACGTTTTCGAGTGGGACACCATCTTGCTTTGATGACGAAGGTGCATTTTACCTTTGGCTCTCTAGCCGAGGAGCTGTATGTTATTTTTGGAGCGGACTGAGGTTTGTCCGCAGTTTTTGGACCATGCAATTCACCAAAAACCAAGCAAATAATTAATATTTTCTCTGAAAATTCACCCCCTGATCCCCTCTGAGCAATACATATGTTGTAAGGATGTCAAATTTCTTATAATTTGCATTGACAATACCTTTTCAAATTTTTGAAAGAGTTAGGAAGGCTAGGTACTCTCTGCCGATTAGTTATCCGTCCGGGAACATGACCCTATCAGTAGAACGAACGTCCGTGACAATTCCAGCGAACGTCCGTGACGTATGCAATCCCTTCGATACACTCTTAGAAAAAAAGGTTCTTTTGAGCACCATTAAATGGTTCTCAGCACTGTCACAATAGCGACACCCTTTTAGGTGCTCGTGAGAACCTTTTTTAAATGGTGCTTGTCGGCACCTTTTGCAAAAGGTGCCCATTAGAACCTTTTTTCCCGATGAAATGGTGCTCGTGAGTACCATTTAAAAGGTGCCCATGGGCACCTTTTTGACTAAAGATGGGCACCTTTTTGACTCTTTTCAAAAGGTGCTCATGGGAACCATTTCATTGGAAAAGGTTCTAATGGGCACCAATGTTAAAAGGTGCGGACAGGCACCATTTAGAAAAGGTTCTCACAGGCTCCAAAAAAGGTGTCGCTATTGTGACAGTGCTGAGAACCATTTAATGGTGCTCAAAAGAACCTTTTTCTTTTTTCGTAGAATGTAGTACAATGTATGTATGTGAATTGATGTCTGTGTATTTTTGGTGTGTTTCACATGCAGTGCTGGTAAGGTGCTTCACTGGCACCATTCTTAAAGGTACATTACCTATCTGCATTGAAAATGTGTATCACAAACTCATTTGAAATGAAATGAATTCATCTGAATTTCATCTCATCAGTCAAACATACGTTCAAAACATGTATAATTGCAATACATTAGCATGTCATACATTATCATTGACACTGGACAAAAAAAAGAGCAAGGATAACACACCCATGCACACACAGTTTCACAAGCATGAATACATGTACATGACATTCACCAATGTTTTTTCGTGAAACATTACTCAATAACTGAAAACCATAGAAATTTGCTCTTTCACAAATTCGCAGAAATGCATTTATTCACCTTCACTTTTACAATCTAAAGGTGAGGTTTGTATTTGTCATGTTATAATCAGTCAAATATTCTTAACAAAATATTTTCATTTGTTCACTAATTTTTTTTCCACAATATTTGTCATTTGTGTACCGAGCAGTTCTTGAAACACCATCACACATCTCTGTACAGATGATATAAAATAGCAAGAGGTGCATCAGGCTTTTGAATGGTACATAACAAAATTTCTAATTCTCCGTGAAATAATTCCTGCATGGATGAGATACAGTAATTGTGTCAGTCCTAAGATAGGCAGAAGTCAAGTACATTACTTAAGTAGTATGAGGAACTTTTTCCACGTATTTGCTAGTTTGTTCGGTGTTGTTATTTTTTTCTTTTAAAGCATATTTGTCCTAAAAGCAACTGCAAAGGGCAGGAAAACAATTCCATTAAACAGGACCTATGGTATTGTCACAGAAAACATACATCATATTGCTGGTATGATACTTGGGATAGGATAAGCTTTACACTTCTTCGCTTCATTTCACATTCATAACGTCCCCGTCGAGTACTTGAATTAACTTATCTTTGTTTGTTTACGAGTGACTTTTTTTGTTGTTGTTCTGCAATTTGAAAGCACCATAGACACATCTATACAATTGCAAATACAAGAAGAGTATCAATTCAGGTTAACCATGACTTCTGACAATTTACAGCATGTCCTACGAAAACACATACACACACACACACACACACACACACACAAAGAAAAGAACACATTGTTTTATAATGTGAAGGATAATAAGAATCCCAAGGGGAAAAGAGCTAGGATACCACACCCACACAGTTTCACAAGCATGAATGAACAAAATTCCTCAACCATGATCTAAAATATGTACAAAGTGTAACATTGGGAATCAATAAAAATTTACACTTTTTTAAAAGCAGAGCAACTAATTCATTAAGGTAAACTATATACAATGCAGGCCTAAAGCTAAGGTTTGAATTTGCTGTCCTATAACCTGCCTATGACAATAATATGTTGTTAGCATTTGTCATTTTGTTCACCAAATTTGCCAACAGTCTTTTAAACACCACCACCACGTACATGTACATTTTGTATTTATGCAAAAGCAATATAAACTGGTGACAAGAGGTGCATCAGTGCTTTGAAATAATTTACATAATCTTCAATTCTCTACACAATACGTAATTCCTGCGTGGGTATAAATGCAATAAGTTTTACCAGTCTAGGTGCAAACTTTAAAAGTGTGCAGAAATCGACCACACAATGACTGGAGAAGTATAAAGAGCATTTTCCGTTTGCGCTTTTAAAGTTTAGAACTATGAATGACTCCACTTCACAGATTGGCATCTGGTCTGATCTCATTACGTCTACCCCCCCCCCCCCCCCCATACAGTTGATTCAAAGCTGCTAAATGCAAATTATAGTGAAACATTATCACTGGTACATTGTAAGTTGCAAATACTGTATTGGGATCATAACAAAACATATGTGACCCTCCATCACACAAACCAACAAAAAAAAGCGCCTGACATGAATATTTGGTTGACGGCAGATTCTGAAAGAGCAGCTATAAAATACACTATAAGTCAATGCAAACGGACTTACCTACCCTATCTACATATTTCTCAAAGGTTTTCTCTGGCAGCATCAGTGTTTTTTCTTTGACTCAGCTCATTCTTGGATAGCGTAGGTTTCTGGTCGATGCTGTCACCGGGCTATCGGGCTAAAATTGTCGTTCTGATCGATGTATTCTTTTGCTCACCCAGATCATTCTTGATTAGCCCAGGGTTCTGTTTGATGCTGTCAACGGGCTATCACGGGCTGTCATTCTGATCGATGTATCGTCTTTATAGCCACACAGCTCATCTCGACTAGCCCAGGGTTCTGGCTGATGCTGTAAATGGGCTATCCCGGGCTCTTACTAGTATTCTGATCAATGAATTCTTGTGGCCACCCAGCTCATTCTTGGCTAGTGTAAAGCCTACGGTTCTGGCCGATGTTGTCAACGGTCTGTCACGGGCTGTCTCTCAGATCAATGTAGAGTCTACCTTTTTTTCCCTAACCGCACCAGCGACCCAAACACGTACGTTCTGCTTCATCGTCCCGGCCGGAGTTACTTGTTCCCTGGTTTCTGTGCATGTTGGTGTGTCCACTTCCCTGACATATGAATTGAAGGAAACAATAGACCTACACAGCGTTAATAAAACAAAGTCATTGCTATATTATTCGATAAACAGAACACGGCATTACATAACGGGACTCCTTGCTTAGAACAAGCCTGAAAACATACTGAAGAGATTTTGACCTAAAACTTAACAGTTAGGCCTACTGGGCTGTAGACAGACCTCTATTGGCTCTAACGTTAACACTGACTGTTATAACTTAGACTCTAACAGTGGTCCATAGTCGTATAGAATAAATTTTCTTATTGCATGTACAGTGTGCCGTCCTGAGACCTTACCCCGGGGCGCTCCTTGTACACAGTTATCTTTGCGTTCGGCGTTCGGGCTGTGTTTCGGAGTTAGTAGACTCTATTTTTTAGTGAAGTAGGCATATAAACGTTACATGCAGGCCTAGCCAAGTAACTTAGCCCGGCCCAGTCGCTGTAAAAACGTGACTCTGACAGCCATGCTCCGGCCCCGCACGGCGTCTGTTCGCGCTAGCCCATGGGTCATTGCTATGCCAAATTTCTAATTGTAAAGACTAATGCACTTGTCAATGTAATGACGCACCCCACTACCCCCGGACATGGGTGCGTCATGGTCATTTTTTGACTGACCACACGGGGTTTTTGACGGACACCACAGTCACTTTTTTGACGGACATAACGCTGCAAGTGACGAACACCACAGTCACTTTTTTGACGGACAACACGTTGAAAGTGACGCACACCTCGGTCACTTTTGTGACGGACATCCTCGGTACATTTGACGCACCCCCGTAAATACTGAAACGATTTTTGCATACGTTTTATTCAAGCAATTTCATTTTCTTTTGGTTCGTACACGTAATTTGTAAAAGTTTCGGCAAGTTTCCCTTACCATGTAAGCACCGTATTGTCATTCACCGTACATCACGCTGCTGCTACGATATTCCGAATAGTAGTATGTACATGTGTATTCTGTGCATGCAATCCATACATGACAATCACACCCAATCACATGTGTGCAGAATGCGCTGTGTGTGCGCGGCCATTGCTAGTGCGGTGGATGCATACTGCTGCAGCGCAGGTAGGTACACACCACGCCACGGCATTCATATTCCCGCTCGAGTACTGCGTAACTACAGCCTAGTCGCGGTACTGTACGTAGAGATTCGCACAGCTAACAGCGTCGCGCGCGCGTCTGGCCAGCTGGTCGACGGGCTATCCCGCGAGCAGAAAATAGCATGCGGCAGGCAGTTCTTCTGCTGCCGTTTCGACAGGAAAGATTGAACTAAGTTGTTACATCGCTGAACAGTCCCTGGTTTGAGATTGATTATGCATGATTTCATGGGTTTGTTGGAGGGAAAATGTAAGGAGAAAGGGTGGCTTTTAAATTCTTTGCTTGCCAGATTCTGGCAAGCATTTTTTCCTCTTATTCCAAAACGCTTCCCGACTTTGATTTTCACTTGCCGCGGGAAAGCGCTCACTGTAATTTCACTCGCGGTACGTGTATCCGGTGCGGTAGCGTGCAAAAATGCGTGCAGTTTTCCATAGCCAAGTAACGTACCATGACGCACCCCTCGGTTCAAAATAATGCGTGTTATTTTCCATAGCCAAGTGACGTACCATGACGCACCCCTCGGTCAAAATTTTGACCGACAATGATGGGATTTTGACGCACCCCTCGGTCAAAAATTTGACGGACAAAGCTGGTAAAATGACGAACACCTGGGTCACAAATTTGACGGACCAAACGAGGAAATGACGCACCCATGTCCGGGGGTAGTGGGGTGAGTCATTACATTGACAAGTGCATAAAGTGTTAGGTCTAACATGTTATTGTTAAATCTGGATCTACTGTACCTGGTAAACATCACACAAGATAGCAGCTTCGATCAAATTAGATCTAACAATAACATTAACGTTAGGATCTAGCTAACCGTTATGAAAGGTTTGACTGACTAAAAACGAAAACTGAGTGATGAATCAAGACATCAAGTTAACTTGATTTTGTACCAACGGATGTCATCTAAAAATGAGATAAAACCACGTTAAAACTAAAAATCTTACCTATTCTCCTAAATTGTGATGACTGCCATGGCGAAAATGGAATTGACAGTGACACGTTTCCAGTCCACTTTGACAAAATTAATGTCTAACGTTACCGGGTGCCGTTCGTTGGGTGTGATACTGACGATGCATAGATATTGTGTAAATGTACGTGTCTAATACGTCTGCTGCGCTGCTGCATGCATAAATTGCATTGGCAGTCTCCTGCTGCCGCTGTGGTGGTAGGTTTGCATAGGCGCAGGCAGGCAGCACAGGGGGCTACATAGCCGCGGCGCGTGCCGCAGCGGTTCCAGTGCAGTACTAGTATGTGGACGTTTACGCGTACGCATATCTGATCGAGCGCTAAAATTGGATCGTGGCAGCTGTCACTTGGCACGCAGCCAAGAGAAGTTATTATACAACACCTCAGAATGATGTCGAATTGTGATTGGCCAAGAACATGTCACATGACATTCAATAGAAAATACCTACCAAACTCATTGAGAGTGACAGCCATACAATAGGCCCCTGGCATGGGCCTATTGCATGGCTCGAAGGTACTATAGCACGGCTTCGTGGGGGGCTACTAATGCATGGCCGCTCACAGAGTTCTGTGGCTCACAGCAGCAAAGCGCAAGCAAACTACATTGTACGTGCTGGCCGGCTGCGCTGCGATGCGCTGCCGGTAAACCGACCAGTCGCGGCGGAGTACTGCAACGTTAACGTGTACGCGCAGCTACTTTACCTAGCTAGTTGCATGTATTGCGGCCTACCTAGTTACCTACTGCTGTGTTTTTAGTTTTGACTCTGATCTGCTACGTGGACCACAGTGATTCCAAAATCAAGACTTCATTTCAAGTTGACAAACCGTAATTTGATTATTTTTCTGTGTTTTTATACAAAATCATTTTCGGAAATAGAGAAAGTCTAGACCTACTACTAGATCTACCGACATCTCAGGTAGGCTTAACAGTCAGGCCTAACTCGATCTAACGTTAGCGTAGAATGGGTATAGACCCTGCGGAGTTTGTGATTCCTGTGACTGTGTGGTCGAATCATGACGAGTGTTTGAAAGCAGTACACAGGGTGGTTTACAATTCTCGGCCTAATTGTTACATTTATTTTTGGGCCTTCCTGAGTTAGCGGTCACTAATTTAGTACTGTGATTGTGGACAAGGTGTTGTATAAAACGAATAATTTATGATTTTGTTCGTGCATTGGGGCACGTAATACCACACTCGGCGCGAGATTCGCCACTGGTCTATTCAACGCGGCGCTACGCGCCTTGTTGAATAGACCAGTGGCTTATCTCGCGCCTCGTGCGATATTCGTGCCCTATGCACTCACAACTCATAAATTATTCGTATATTAGTCTACGATAAAAACAATATGTACTTTTTATTATACCACAGCAGTAGAAACACATACAATATTTTTGTACCAATACCACAGTTTTGGTGATTCTTACATCTGGCATTTGAATATACAGCAAGGGGGAAAATGAAAGTGAACCTAAAGATATTGTTTGACCTGCAAGAGTACCACAAATAACACTCGGGGACTGGGTCACATACTAGCAAATGGTGACGAACGGAACCATTTCGATTGGGAACCATTTATAGGTGCTCATCGGAACCATTTTGCGAGAACCATCTGATGAGAACCATTTTGGAGCCGACGAGAACCATTTGAGAACCTTTTTTTCTTAGAGTGTAGGGATAACTTGTCCCGAAAGTGTCCTGTATTCTTTGAAACTTTTAGCTCCAATAGCCACAAATAAAGTTTTACAAAGTAAACAATGAGTTTAGGGCAGTAGTTTCAGAATTTTTAAGGCGTTATGTGATCATGATGAAGAAACAGTTGAAAATTTACTCACAATTTTACGCTTGTTTTCCCTCTAATTATATAAAAACAGCTAAACACTGAAAACAAAGTTATAGGAAAACGGAATTTTGCGTAATCTGTAATTTCTGTGCATTTAAATTTCTTTCTGATGAGGATCTGGAGACAATTTGTACTGTTACAGGCTCTGAAAGTTTCGCTCACGGACGCTCTGTCCGAGAAAGGAAATTGCTGATAATTACAAATATATCACTGCACATAAAGTTAATGTTAGTTGAAAATATCACCAAATCACCGAGCCGCTCATACCCAAAAGTGAATAATGTTCAGCACTCAATTTTCTTGTAATAACAAAAGGAAAACGTTTTGGTTACGGATGTTCGTTGGTAGAATAAGTCAATGGATTACATAGTAGGAGAAAGAGGATCAGTGCCACTTTTTAGTGACAGGTGCGCCAAGTGTTTATCTTTTGAGTATGGTAGCTGCCGTCTCAAACAGAACACATCCAGTTTGGGCCTCCATAACGGACGTTCGCTGTAATTGTCATGATATTAAATGCCTTAATTCATTCTTATTTTTCTCTTCATGACGATTTTTCTCTCATTCCCCCAATAGCCTGGACATGCTGCGACCAAACAGAAAACGGAAACAAAACAAAACAAACCAAAACAAATCCGAAAAGTGCTACGTAATCACATGCAGGATAATGACGGAAGAAGTCTGTAATGGGCATGTGTTGAATAAAAAATGGAAAAGTTTCAAAAGGACGTGGAAGCAGTTGAATAAAAATGACTGAGAAACAGAGAAGGGATCGAGCTCCAACACACAGAGAAAAGAATTGCAAGTGCACTCCCGTTGTACCAAATTCCTCTGGAGAAGTTTTTATTTGTTTGTTTGTTTATGTTTTTTATTCATCGAAATGCCGTCACAAGCGAACAAAAATAATGCAGTATACAATTATTGTCTGATGAAAGCAAACAAATCCTCCGCTTATCATCACATGGTGTTGTTTTATACTCATCAATGAAAAGCAATGTTCATTTGTAATTCCTTCCAAGATTTTTTTTTTTCATTTTACATTTAAGAGACTGAGAGATCGTCAATTTGTTTGTGCTTTTGTGCTTACTTTGAAAACATATTGTTAACAAAAGTAATGATTAAGAATAGGTTTAAGGTTGCACTTTGATACGTTCGCTCTTCCTACGATTCGTTACTCCGATGTCCAAAGGTTTGTTATTCCGAAAATGAAAAAAAAAATATTGAAGTTAATTAAGGAGGTTTGTTATTGAAAATGTTCTTATTCCGAAAGTTTGTTAGTCCGAAAAATAAATATTAAGGATCATTATTTCATGTCCGTTCTTCTGAAAGTGGAAAGGGCCTGATATTCGTTTAGGTGAAAACGGTTATTATGAGGTTTTGAAATTTGGAGGATTTCAGTTGTTAACTTGTTTCTCCACATTAGGATAAGCGAACATGATTTTCCATGTTCCGAGTAATAAACCTTTCGATTAACCTTCGGAGATTCCTATCATCTACCGAGTAAAAAAGCTTCATAATTATACGAACTCTATCAATTTTCGTATTGACAAACTGTATGAATAACGAGCCTCCGAAATGACGCGCTACAAAATGTTTGTTATAACAAACCATATTGTATAATATCGAAGTCACAAACATCCATCCAAGTAATATGGACTTATTGTGTCTTGTTATGACGAAACTTCGCAGTATCGAACCTATTATCATTTCTGACTAATATAATAATACAAATTCTCCTCGGTAACTGTGTGTAACACAAGGAGCAAACATAGAGGGATTTCTTCCCAACGTATTCGTTTTCCCTCCCCAGCTAAACTTCGTATTTCTATAACGGAGCACATTTCTGTTGTCTTTCTATGTTAATTCTTTGTCATAATTTTAGCTGTGACCATGTTCGTTATAAGCAAATTTTGCATTGTAGACTTTAGACAACAAATTTAGGACCTGAATCTTTACTTCATGATAACGAAATTTTGATAAATATATTCGTTCTCAAGGATGGACTACGTCACTGAGATTACACGTACGCTTGTACGTTCATTTACGAGAGATGAAAAAATTGTTTTCTTTGATTCCTCAGTGTGGAAAGATAAACAAGCTTATATAATTGAGAATTGGTAATATCTGTTCAGAATTTTGCAGAGGAGTTTGTTCTCGACATGAAATTGCTGTTTGTTGTGAGTAGAATGCGTTTCCAACTCAAGAGAGCTGCATCTTGTTTGTTCCGAACGTCCGTTAGCTACATGCGAACCTCCGTGATGAAAACTATGCTATGTTCGTTGGGTTATAGAAACTGCCTAGATCAGATACATCTTAAAAAGGTATGTTATTATTTGGGAGTGGGGATTGAAGTATGTGATAGTGAAATAAGAGGTCAAAATATTGAGTTTCTGTAAAATGCGCGTAAATCGGAGAAAGTGTTTAGCGGAAGAGCAATATTTCAACAGAAACGACGAATTTAGTTAAATCATCAGTTGTCTACCATTACGTACAGGTTAAGAGTACAAGCTTAATATTCTGCAAGCACGTAAACATGTCTCTTAAGATATTTTGTTAGGATTTTGAACTGAATCAGATCTTTGCAAACTATGTTAAATGGTATTCAAGTGTATGTGCTGTACTATTCCTCACGGACGTTCGCTGCTCTGGACATGGTAAACTTCAGCGGTGAATAAAAACTTGTTCCTCTGGGAAAATCCTAGTATAATTGGGTTCATATTAAAGCTTGAGTTATACTCTCTCAGGTAAGATGAATAAATTGTAGAATTTCCTACTTTTTAAATTTTGCCTTGTTTTGGCTCAATTGTACATCGTTCAAAATTCTGACCCATATATATATATATATATATATATATATATATATATATGAAGAGTTTGTTCGCAAAAACCGATAAGTCCATTTTTGAAGATTTTGAAGTACGGTCTCTGTCATAAAGTGAAAAATAATACCTTTTAAATGATATATTGGTCACTACATATAAAGGTACAGTTTTGAAGTTATGGTCAGAAGAAGCAAAATTTTTTTTATTATTCTCTTTATTTTTCTTGACCTTTTATCGCAAATATCTCCATTTGGCAAATATGGACTTATCGGTTTTTGCGAACAAACTCTTCATATATATATATATATATATATATACATTGTTGCCGACAATCACTGTACAGTTTAACAGTATTTGTATTTTGTTGTTTTTAAATCTCTATCCGACTTTTTATGACATGATTGTGTAGCCTCGCAGCATTGCGGTGAAATTCTGACTATCTGCGGCAAGAGAAGGATGGCTGATGAACGTATCGTGCAGCTAGTGGTTAAAGGCTCAACTTCAAGGCCAGCGGGGACGGCCTTTACATTGGCTTCGCCTATAAAACAGTGGGTCCTCTGCGAGGAAAGGGGTAAGATATCTCAGGTATACACGGATGGTTTTGGGAAAGGTTGGTTTGATGGTAAAAGCAGACGATCAATAGTGGGAAAAGAGGGTGCTTTGGATATTTGACTGCATTTTTTTATAATTTGCAGAAGGAAATGGAAATTGCATGTTTATACTGGCGTGGTTTGTTTCATTTCGAACATTAAAAAAAAGAAGAAAAAAATCCCGAAACGTGCGAGACGAGTGACGCGAATTTAAGTTATGTAAATATCTTATATTCTTACAACGATCCATCACATTTCTTGTAGGTAGTCAACTAGAATTCTCCTCATTCCACATCTGCTTTACTCTAGATTCGCCACTGATGGAACGCTCTTACGCAGTTATCTCTAAGGCCGATTCATTTCTCTCAGCTCACATCACATTGGCACATTCAACTCCAGTCTTTCGCAAGTGGAGTACATATAAGTGGATAGCGCCGTCACCGACACCCCCTGTCGCAGTATTTGACCCTGTTGAGACGGCTGTGTACTGGATTCATGAGGAAACAAATGCGATCTTCCGGAGTTCTCTTGTAGACAACACAACCACCCACATCACTGGAGGTAAGGAGAAAGTAAAAACTTGCTTTAAAAAGCCCCTCTACTATGCTGCACAGCTAGTAAGGTTTGACACCCTCACCCACCCCCCTCCCACCCCCCCCCACCCCCACTTGAATTCAGTGGTGGCATAAAGTCTCAAGTCGCATTTCGTTTTTCTTTTGTTGTTGTTGCTGAATATATTATGTTTTCATTATCATGATGTCTCTTTTTTCACTGGTCTGATTAGTATGGAATTTAGAAATACAATACAATACAAATTAATGCAATTAATGCTTTATTCTGTGAGGCTGAGAGTGCTCAAAAAATTATGGAATAAAGGGAAACTTTATCCCAATGTAGAAATTATAAATCAAAAGGTGTTTTTTGTCAACATTTGAAATATCATTATTGGATAGAGTACAGTAGGTCCACACAAGCACATACTGTACGCATATCATTTGCACATTTTCTTTTCTGGAATCTTCGCGATAATACCACATACACGATCGAATTAACGAACCTGTAGGCATGCTAGGTATACGGAGTTTGTGTGTGTGTGTGTGTGTGTGTGTGTTAATATAAAGAACCTTCAAAATAACGAACTTTATTATATTTTTTTTTTTTACGAACAAACTTTTGGAACAACGAAAATCACCAATCGTTTGAAGGTCTACCGGGCAAAGGAGTCTCCATTAATCTTGACCACTCTAATCAACGCATCTATGTGCTTAATTATGACAAATACGGTGATACCTCGACAGTTTTGTGTACTGGAATGAGAAGGGGTCCAATGCGTACTCTCCAGAGACTTCCTAGTCGAGGCATGGTCCCAAAAATGCTTCTTAACGCCATGAACAGGTGACCTCAAGTTTTTGTCTATGTTTTTTTTTTCTTCGTTAAGCTGCGAAGCCAATTAGTTGACAATGATCATTATTTTATCATGATTAATTAAAATGACATTGAGCAACTAATATCTTCGTTATCACCAACAATTTACTTTTATAGTCTGCTTTATTACACAATTTGGATCCAGTAGATTGCAAATATTTAGAGAAAAAATCCCATAATTCTAGAAAATGAAAACTAACTTGAAAAAAAAAAAACAAAAATTGGAATATGCCACTCCCAATTGGAGACATGATTATAAATGGAAGGGATACGCATTGAATAATATGACTTGTTATATTGTGTAGAGCATTTCATATCAAAAGGTCAATTATGCCCTAACAGTCAAAAGAGGAATCATATTACGTCACTTCATGTTTTCCTTCTTTTGTTTTTTTTATATTATGTACTTTTAAGCATGTACATTGTGAGAGATCATAAAATTCGCTTAAAGCCGCCGTTGACTGCTGCTTTAATATTTTCCTATTTTTCTATTATTCATTTGCTATATTACGTGTACTTAAGTTTAATAAAGTAGGGCAAATAACATATTACATGAAAGGTTTAAAGCGTAATAAATTCTAATATGTCAAAAAGAAACAACAAAAATATCGTGATGACTTTTCACTTAAAATTTGTTCGATTTCTGCAGAAAGAAATGAAGGGTTTGACCACAAAACGTCTTTGAGTTATACTCTGGTTTGCTTTTGTTTTTGTTTTGTTTTTGCAATTAAAGTTGTTACAAAGAAAAATAAAAAGAAAACATCAGGCATTTGTCAACATTTTTTTTTGGAGAATATTCCATGTTATATTACAAGTTGAATGTCACTGAACAGGTTTTATGTTGCTCTATGTAATGGTGGACTTTAAGCTTACAGTCGGCTCTTAGCTTGTTTTACGATCTAACTCTCCGAATCATCAGGACGGTTTACGTGGTCTTTAGTAACACGATCATTGGAGTGACATTCAACGGACGCATCAAGCATGAGATCCTTGTAACATCGATAGGGTTCGATTACAGCATTGAAATAAAAAGTAAGAAATAAAGTCATTCGAGAATGATTCAATTTTACACACCATGCTCAATGAATCGAAATATGTAATGCAAATACATTTGCATCGATTCATTCCACCGTGCATGATCATTATTTTTTAATGACCAAAGAAATATCAGAATATTTGCCCTGCATTTTTTCCAACAAAAAAAAAAATCTACTGTTCTTTCAGATTTATTGGTTGTATACATTATTTAGACAAATAAACTAATGTAATGAAATAGATTTTGCAAATGAATATCATCAAAAAAGCTAAACTAAAAAAGTCTAAACAAAGAATCAGCCAGGAACATCATTTAATCACTGGTATTAAGTATTAATATCATTAAGAAAAGACATTAAAAAATACACTTTCCCCTAGACCGAGCATAATCTTACTTCCAAAAAAAAAAATTCTGTAGGCGTATAATATCCAAGAATTAATATGAAATATATCATCGATGTAAAGGTGCACTTATGAAGAAAGCGTCTGTTGATTTAATATGACTGAATGATTTTGTGATATGTGCAAGTGATGAGTCACAGCATGAACGAAGAATTTGAACCTAGATTGGATTATGCTTCTTTTTCAACATTACAAGGTAATCTATCATCCAATATCTAGATCTAAATGAAAAAAAAAAAATCTAGTGAAACTTCACATGTTGCACAACACTGAGTATTCTTGACGTTATGAAATATTCCATATGTTCTTATTTTCTTTGTTTTAGTAGATTTAAACGTAAATACTGCAAGGGGCAAGAATGGAATCGAACTCTTTGACGATCAAACTTTTTCAAGTTATATAAAAAAAAAAAAATCTAAAAACACTTCAATGTTCTCTTTTTTATATGCTATACAGATATGAAAGTGTATCGGTGCACTTCGCCCTACGGTAAAGTGCGAGTCTACATAACTGGACCTGATGGAGGGGAAGGAATGACGTTTTTCTCCAATCCCGGAGTTTCATGGTGTTTCATTTGCCATTTTCGGAGCCAATTTCTCCTCTTGTTAACTAATAAAGCCATGATGAGCATGCGTAAATATTCCAGCACAAAATATATATATGAGAGACGCGATATCATTGTTAAGGGTGGTACAAACAACCCCGCTCTTTTTGAAAATGTGGACAAATTTGATGTTGTAAATGTGTTTATTTAATTGTCATGCAGGATTTATTTCTCAATGGCAGGGTGTTTATAGACTTCTGGATAGAAAGTAATATTGGCATCCCCCATGCATAGAAAGCTTTAAAGTGAAAATTTCTTTCATGTCCACAGGTCGATATCATTGTGAAGATGAAATGTGTTTATGTCAACTCTCATTCTCACAAAACAGTAACACACCTTTAATCTCCCGCAACTTGATTCCAACGACAATACTTGGTAAACCTACATAATAGTTTTAAAATCTAATCTGTGGACCGATTGATTCCTGTATCTGTAGAGCGGTCTCCCATTGAATGCCTCAGAGTGACAGGCAACAATGAATACTTTATCAGAAACTAACAACCATACCCCTCTCCTCGTGCACTTAGTGTCGTGTTACACATAAAATATTTCTAAAATTCTTTATTTCAAAAGTTCGTTAATCTGTAGATGAAACAAACAAAAAAATATTCCGCAGATTTGGTAATTAGATGAAAATAAAGTTATATACAGTATATATATATACATATATATATATATATATATATATATATATATGAGCGTGCATCACAAAACGAACAAAAAGTGGCACCCTTGATTTTACGCGAAGACTAAAAAAAGCTGAAATGGGTCAACCTAGTCAATCTTGAGGTTTTTCATATTTTCTGAAAGAACTTTCCTTCTGCTGCGTTATTCTTAAGTTTAGATAAATAACATGATTGGGAAAAACTGTTTTGCGCAGTTTTTCTACAATCCTGTTTTGGGGGAGAGTAGAATGATCAGGTACGCCGTAGGTGCCCCTTTTCATTTCTTGAAATCCTTTGCATACTCTTCACTTTCAAGTCTAATAACTTTTGAAAAGATAATGCTACTGCTTTGATAGTTGGCATTAATCAGAATGTGTTAATAGGGCAAACGGAATTTCAGCTCAATCTTATAATCTCTTCATTGTTGTTACTCCGGTTGTTTACATCCTGTGTTTGGTCCGTTTCAGCACACAGCTACGACGGCTTGGTATAAAGATTACGCGCTTGAATGGACTCTGCATTTCAGAGCCTCTTTTCTCAGTTCAAACTTTCCAGAGTGTGTGCTTCCTTTCTATTATTTAGATAGGTTAGGGGAGTCCATTTGAATTGAGTTACACATCATTTAAAATCTTAGAGTCTGGTCTTTCAGAATCTGACCTTAACTAAAAATCCATGTCTGGCGACTTTTTGTTGGTTTTGTGATGCAGGGTCACATATATATGGGTCAGAATTTTGAACGATGTACAATTGAGCCAAAACAAGGCAAAATTTAAAAAGTAGGAAATTCTCCAAATCATTCATCTTACCTGAAAGAGTATAACTCAAGCTTTAATACGAACCCAATTATACTAGGATTTTCCCACAGGAACAAGTTTTTATTCACCACTGAAGTTTACCATGTCCAGAGCAGGGAACGTCCGTAATGAATAGTACTGCACATACATTTGAATACCATTTAACATAGTTTCCAAAGATCTGATTCAGTTCAAAATCCTAACGAAATATTTTAAGGGACATGTGTACGTAATTGCAGAATATTAAGCTTGTACTCTTAACCTGTACGTAATGGTAGACAACTGATGATTTAACTAAATTCGTCATTTTTGTGGAAATATTGCTCTTCCGCTAAACACTTTCTTAACTTTACGCGCATTTTACAGAAACTCAATATTTTCACCTCTTATTTCACTATCCCATACTTCAATCCTCACTCCCAAATAATAATATACCTTTTTAAAATGTATCTCATCTGGACAGTCTCTATAACCCAACAAACATAGCATAGTTTTCATCACGGAGGTTCGCATGTAGCTCACGGACGTTCGGAACAAACAAGATATTGAACAATGCAGCTCTCTTGAGTTGGAAACGCATTCTGCTCACAACAAACAGCAATTTCATGTCGAGAACAAACTCCTCTGCAAAATCCTGAATAGATATTACCAATTCTCAATTATATACGCTTGTTTATCTTCTCATACTGAGGAATCAAAGAAAACAATTTTTCCATCTCTCGTAAATGAACGTACAAACGTACGTGTAATCTCAGTGACGTAGTCCATCCTTGAGAACGAATATATTTATCAAAATTTCGTTATCATGAAGTAAATATTCAGGTCCTAAACTTGTTATATAAAGTCTACAATGCAAAATTTGCTTTTTATATAACGAACAAGGTCACAGCTAAAATTATGACAAAGAATTAATATAGAAAAACAACAGAAATGTGCTCCGTTATAGAAATACGAAGTTTAGCTGGGGAGGGCAAACGAATACGTTAGGAAGAAATCCCTCTGTGTTTGCTCCTTGTGTTACACACTGTTACCGAGGAGAATTTGTGTTATTATATTAGTCAGAAATGATAATAGGTTCGATACTGCGAAGTTTCGTCATAACAAGACACAATAAGTCCATATAACTTGGATGGATGTTTGTGACTTCGATATTATACAATATGGTTTGTTATAACAAACCTTTTGTAGAGCGTCATTTCGGAGGCTCATTATTCATACAGTTTGTCAATACGAAAATGGATAGAGTTCGTATAATTATGAAGCTTTTTTTTTATTCGGTACATGATAGGAATCTCCGAAGGTTAATCGAAAGGCTTATCGATTGGAACAGGAAAACTTATGTTCGCTTATCCAAATGTGGAGAAACAAGTTAACAACTAAAATCCTCCAATTTAAAAACCTCATAATAACCGTTTTCACCTAAACGAATATCAGGCCCATTCCACTTTTAGAAGAACGGACCTAAAAATAATGATCCTTAATATCTATTTTTCGAAGAACATTTGTAATAACAAACCTCCTGAATTAACTACATTTTTTTTTTTCATTTTGGAATAACAAACCTTTGGACAACGGAGTAACGAATCTTTGAAAGAGCGAACGTATCAAAGTGCAACCTTAAACCTATTCTTAATCATTACTTTTTTTAACATGTGTTTTCAAAGTAAGCACAAAAGCACAAACAAATTGACGATCTCTCTGTCTCTTAAATGTAAAATGGAAAAAAAAAATCTTGGAAAAAATTACAAATGAATATTGCTTTTCATTGATGAGTATAAAACAACACCATGCGATGATAAGCGGAGGATTTGTGTGTTTTCATCAGACAATAATTGTATACTGCATGATTTTTGTTCGCTTGTGACGGCAATTCGATGAATAAAAAACATAAACAAACAAACAAAAACTTCTCCAGAGGAATTTGGTATAACGGGAGTGCACTGGCAATTATTTTCTCTGTGTGTTGGAGCTCGATCCCTTCTCTGTTTCTCAGTCATTTTCATTCAACTGCTTCCACGTCCTTTTGAAACTTTTCCGTTTCTTATTCAACACATGCTCATTACAGACTTCTTCCGTCATTGTCCTGAATGTGATTGCGTAGCACTTTTCGGATTTGTTTTGGTTTGTTTTGTTTTGTTTTTGTTTTCTGTTTGGTCGCAGCGTATTCAGGCTATTGAGGGAATGAGAGAAAAATCGTCATGAAGAGAAAAATAAGAATGAATTAAGGCATTTAATATCATGACAATTACAGCGAACGTCCGTTATGGAGACCAAAACTGGATGTGTTCTGTTTGAGACGGCAGCTACCATACTCAAAAGATAAACACTTAGAGCACCTGTCACTAAAAAGTGGCACTGATCTTCTTTCTCCTACTATGTAATCCATTGACTTATTCAACCAACGAACATCCGTGAAAAAAAAAAAAACGTTTTCCGTTTGTTATTACAGGTAAATTGAGTGCTGAACGCTATTCACTTTCGGGTATGAGCGGCTCGGTGATTTGGTAATATTTTCAACTAACATTAATCTTATGTGCAGTGATATATTTGTATTTGTCAGAAATTTCCTTTCTCGGACAGAACGTCCGTGAGCGAAACTTTCAGAACCTGTAACAGTACAAATTGTCTCCAGAACCTCATTAGAAAGAAATTTAAACGCACAGAAATTACAGATTACGCAAAATTCCATTTTCCTATAACTTTGTTTTATGTGCTTAGCTGTTTTTGTATAATTAGAGGGAAAACAAGCGTAAAATTGTGAGTAAATTTTCAATTGTTTGTTCATCACGATCACATAACGCCTTAAAAATTCTGAAACTACTGCTCTAAACTCATTGTTTACTTTGTAAAACTTTATTTGTCGCTATTCGAGCCAAAAGTTTTAAAGAATACAAGACACTTTCGGGACAAGTTATCCCTATCGGAGGGATTGCATACGTCACAGACGTTCTCTGGAATTATCACGGACGTTCGTTCTACTACTAAGTTCATGTTCCAGGACGGATAACTAATCGGCAGAGAGTACCTTGCCTTCCTAACTCTTTCAAAAATTTGAAAAGGTATTGTCAATGCAAATTATAAGAAATTTGACATCCTTACAACATATGTATTGCTCAGAGGGGGATCAGGAGGTGAATTTTCAGAGAAAATATTAATTATTTTCTTGTTTTTTGGTGAATTGCATGGTCCAAAAACTGCGGACGAACCTCAGTCCGCTCCAAAAATTACATGCAGCTCCTCGGCTAGAGAGCCAAAGGGAAAATGCACCTTCGTCATCAAAGCAAGATGGTGTCCCACTCGAAAACGTTTTAATCATCACGGACGTTCTTTTTTTCTTGGAGGTTCGTCTAAAAATATAATTTCGGTTCCTATTTGACAAAGGATGGACAGAAACTCAAAACAAACATATTATCGTGTTGCTAGATCTTAGTTGATTACGACTCAGAACAATATCGCCAATAACGTTTCATGAGCTACGATCTTTATAAGAAAATAGCGGAAGCACGTCCGTGACGAAAACTGAGTATAATTTTGCATAAAAGAATATTACGTCCCATGTACAGCCAGCAGACGTACAATTTTTGCAGGATATGTTCATTAGGTGGAACACCAAATTTTCGTATACGTTACAGTTGGGACAACAAAGTAGAATTTGCAGCAGCGATAGAAATAAAAGCATCACGGACGTTCGTCTGTTTAGGACTTTGATATTTTAATTGTTCTCTGTATTTTTATACGTGCTCATAAAGTTCCTATAATTTTGTGGTACATACCCATGATATGTCAGATCCAGAACATGGTCAGATATTAGATGCCACGTACCATTAAAAATGCACATCATTAGTTTGAAAAACAAAAATTATTGTGAAAATAGCGTTTTTACCGTATTTTTTACGCTTTAAGTCCTTGTGAAATGAAAAATATCAGGCAAAAGTCAACCAAACCATATATTTCTTGAAAGGAAATTTACCAATCTTTGAGATGACATGAAAAAATCTGGTTTCTTAGATCATCCTGGCGTGTTCTACGGGAAAGAATGTCATAAGCTACTTAAATTGGCAATTGTACATCGTTCAAAATTCTCACCCATATATATAAATATGACCGTGCAGCACAAAGTGAACAAAAAAAGTCGCACCCCTTGATTTTACGTGAGGACTCACAAAAGGTAAAATAAAAAGGTACAACCGAATCAATCTAGAGTTTTTCATATTTTGTAAAAGAGCTATCCTTCGTCTACATTATGATTTAGTTTGGGATCATAAAATAAATGGGAAAGTGTGTTTTCAGCAGTTTTTCTACAACCTTTTTTTTTTCTTGCGAGAGAATAGAATAATCAGGAATGTCTTAGAGCCTCCTTTTCATTTTTTGAAATCATTTACACACTCTTAACTTTCAAGTCAAATAACTTTTGAAATGATAACTCTGCTGCTTTGAAAGTTGGCATTAATCATGGACATAATGTTTTGATAAAACACGACTACATGTAATTTCAGCTTAATCTAATAATCTTTTCATTGTTGTTGCTCCGGAGGTCTACATCCTGTGTTTTGTTCCTTCATTGCACAGCTAGCACGACTTGTTAAAGATTAAGCGCTTGAATAGACCCTGTACTTCAGAGCCTCTTTTCTCAGTTCACACTTTTCCGGAGTGTGTGCTTTCTTTTTGATATTTAGATAGATTAGGGGAGTCCATTTGAATTGAGCCATAAATCATTTTAAAGCTTAGAGTCTGTTCTGTAAGAATCTGCCTTGAAACTAAAAATCCATGCCAGGAGTTCTTTTTTTTTGTTTGTTTTTTGTTTTGTTTTGTGATGCACGGTCAACTAAAGAAAGTTAACACTTCTTCAAGGGACATTCCAGACGATTTTTCATAATTTTACATCGTGTAGTACAAATATCAAGAGCTCCAGGTATAAATTTGTGGAATTTATCGTGGTTCTTGAGCAGAAAAGCAATGCTTTAAAAAAACCTCAAACAAATCACACTGAATAAGGATAACGACATATAGCAGGCTCACATACTTCAGACATGTAGCAGCGTAATTCAATTAACCCTATAAAGCCCAAGGAGGGGGGGGGGGCACATTGTGCCCCTACCATATTTTCGTTTGCCACTCCTACACCCTTTACCCGATTTCAACCAAATTTGGTGACTTTTCCTAAAATCTTATTGGGAACATTTTGATGTAAAATTTAGCTATGTCCTATATTGCTGGTTCCATGGCAACCGTAAACTGACAACCATGTTCGTCAGATTTTGCATGATTTTCTGTTCCAATTTCAGTTAACAATATAATAATTGATGAAATGGGAGTTTTCTTGGCTGTAATTTGCTGAAGGACCAAATAGTGAAGTAATTATGGTTGTGAATTACTCTGAAATGTTTTCTTTTCAATTATTTCCTTGTTTTTATATGACATAGGCATCGAACAAAAATACAGCATTTTTCAAAGACTACCCTTTTATTTTGTGTTATCTTCACGCACGCTTTACCTGTGATATCATTTGTTTATCATATCATCAATCTGCAAACTCAAAATTTCAATATTTTGGAAATATGAAATGTGACACCAACATATGTATCCATTCCAAGCAATACATCATAGATTTCATATATTTCTTTATATTGTAATAAATAGCGCCCCCATATGTTGACCTTGAGAAATTTCAACCATAAAAAATAGTGGAGGTTGACTTGCGTTTCCTTCGTGGTAAATATTAAAATGATTGACATGAAATAAAAACATATATGCTGGGGATTAAGAAATACATAGTAAAAGCATGATTTTAGCATATTTCCTATGTATTTCTTTATATTTTGGTAAATAGCGCCCTCAGTGGATAAACTTGAGACATTACAAATGTCGGGTCATGTAGAGTATGAGTTGCTCTATCTATGTGCCAAATATGACGGCCAGACATTATATAGTAAAGAAGTTATATAGGGGGGCACATTGTGCCCCCCCCCCCCCTGGGCCTGGAAGGGGTCAAAATAGTTTGGGCTTTATAGGGTTAAAATACCGCTTGCTTGATAGTTCACCTGCGTATAATATATGCATGCCGCCTTCTTTTGTGCTGCTTCTTTGAGCACCAACTCATGCATTCTTATGGTGACCCTGCCATGTTATCATCCTTATTCATTGCAATTTGTTATAAATTTCGACAATATTCTTTATTCTTCATCCTAATCATCATAAATTCTGAGTATTTCTTGATAATAGTACAGCTAATGTATGGTTGTTCCAATGTAAAAATCTGAGAATCATCCGGAGGTCTCCTTTAATTGGCTATCACCCTGATAGGTTAGTACAAAGGAAAACTTTAGGCATGAGTGAACACATGTGTTTTTCTCTTTCAAGGCACAAAAGTAAATATGGCAAAAATGGACAAGTTCTCATTCATTCGTATGTGTTCTTCCATATACTAACGAGAGCAAAACACAAATTTAACATGATCAGATCCACGAATTAATTTACAGAATCACTCACTGATGTCTATAATGTCTTTTTAGCCTCCAAAAATAAAGAAAGGCCAAAATAAATATGTGAGAAAATGAAAAAAATATTAACAAAAATCGTATAAATATCAAAATGTAATTTAAATTTGAGATAATTGAAAATGAAATTTGGTTCTTGAATTTGACTCATAAATTCTTAAATTCCTTAATCAAAAGAATGAAATACATATTTCTTCCCATTTGCGGCTTACTCCATATGTCATTTGAATTTGAGCGGACAAAAAGCTTTTTTCCCCTTTATTTTCCCTTTTTTTATGTGAGGATAGAAAGAGAATCTATAAGGGAACAAAAACTTTTTGAAATGCTTATCTGTTGTTTTTTTTTCTTTTTCTTTTATGCGAGGAAAACGAGGCCTGAGACATCTTATGTTAAAAAACCAATGAAAACGTCTTTATACTTATATAGCAAAACAGCCTATAACAGAAACAGTCTCATGAAAAAGGATACTTGTACAAAATTATTTATTGAATAAGAACAATATGTCAGAACTAGAAATGTCGCTATGGCGACTGGTATGCCTCCGCCATAATGCATGATTCTCCTAATAGGTCTAGATAGTCCATGTGGACAATGTGTGATTACATTTTCACAAAACTGGCAAAATATTGAAATGACAAGTTTGTCAGAAATGTGTTGAATGTTCACCTTCCTTGAACTTGGTTTAATTGGATGAATAGGAGAGCATGTATTTGGGGATTTAAGGACTTTAACTTGACTTTGACCCATTCATACATTTATGCATTGAGTAATTTTCATGGTACCGGTATGGAGAAAAAGTGCAATTTCTGTACTGAATAGTAAATTGTTACCATGTTCATCTGGTCTTAGACCCTAAAATTCATAAGATAATCACTTTCAGGTAGAACATGCATAGATATGCAGTAGGTTTCACGATAAATTGAGCCACTTCCGAGATATGGAGGAAAAAGTTAGTTCAGCACTTTCACTTGATCTTTGACCTTTTGACCTTTGAGGCAATAAAAAAAGAAAAAGAAAAAAAAACTCTCCAGAGAATTTCTATTAGGTTACACATGCATACACCAAGTGTAAAAAATATCACTGAAGGTGATTAATACCCCCGCCCCCTGACGACAGTCTTACCCAAGGAATGATCTTTACTTGATCTTCTGCCATTTAAATGCCGTTACCATGGCAACGCAGCTTCCGACACGTCCGAAAAATATGTCTTGCACATCTTCCCACCAAGACTATTGTGTGTGCCACATTTCATAAGCTTTTGTCAAAAACTGAGGAAGTAGTTCAATCCACAAGATCTTTCCTTGATCTTCCGCCATTAATATGCCGTTACCATGGCAACGCAGCTTCCGACACGTCCAAAAAATATGTCTTGCACATCTTCCCACCAAGACCAATGTGTGTGCCACATTTCATGAGCTTCAGTCGAATACAGAGGAAGTAGTTCAATCCGCAAGATCTTTCCTTGATCTTCTGCCATTTATATGCCGTTACCATGGCAACGCAGCTTCCGACACGTCCGAAAAATATGTCTTCCACATCTTCCCACCAAGATCAAGGTGTGTGCCACATTTCATAAGCTTTGGTCAAAAAACTGAGGAAGTAGTTAAATCCGCAAGATCTTTCCTTGATCTTCTGCCATTAATATGCCGTTACCATGGCAACGTACTTTCGGGTACTGTCAAAAAATGCGTCTTGCACATCTACAACCAAAGGCACACATCTGTACCAAGTTTCATGGAAATTGGGCAAAAACTGAGGAAGTAGTTTGCAACACAAAATTTTCCATCATTTTGGCTCATAATATGTGAGCTGTTACCATGGCAACATACTTTTTGTCACTGTCAAGAAATGTGTCATGCTGACCTATATCCTAAGACAAACATTCAATATGAATTCCATGAGAATTGGAAGAACACTGATGAAGCAGTTTTGCCATGAAGCATTTTGCCCTATATTTTACCAATAACATGCCGTTACCATGGCAACGCACTTTTTGCCACTGCAGAAATATGTGTCTTGCACATTAACATATTCAGATGAACACCTGTACCTAATTTCATAAAAACTGATCAAAAACTGTGGGAGGAGTTCGCGACGCAAGATTTGTACCCATTTTTGCCCATAATATGCCGTTACCATGGCAACGTACTTTTGGGTACTGTCAAAAAATACGTCTTGCACATCTACAACCCAAGGCACACATCTGTGCCAAGTTTTATGGGAATCGGTTGAAAACTGAGGAAGTAGTTCGCGACGCAAGATTTGCAACGGACCGACCGCCCGACCGCCCGACCGACCGACCGCCCGACCGTCCGCTGATTCCTGTATACCCCCTTCAAACTTCGTTTGGCGGGGGTATAAAAAAAAAATACTAATCCTGCTGGCATTGCATGAACATGAGGGAAATAGTAAAATTTTGAAGTGTTGCACTTGACCTTTGACCCCTGACCTTTGACCCCATGAACCCTACATTCTCTAGATAATCACTGCCAGTCAGTACATGTATATATACTATGTTCCATGAAGATACCTTGAACAATTTTCCAATTTACAGAGAAAAAAAAGAAGTTTTAATACTTTTACTCGACCTTTTGACCTTTGACCTTTGACCTCATGACCCAAACTTTCACCAGAGAATCTAAATTGGGTAATACATGTATACACTAAGTTTCAAGAAAATATCTTCAGGCATTGCATAGATATGGTGGAAATAGTGAAATTTTATGTATTTGACCTTGACCTTTTGACCTTTGACCTTGAGCACGTGCACCCAAAAGTTGATAGGCACAACTTCACCCCCTAATACACATACATGCCAAGTTTCATCAGGATACCTCAACAGCTTTTGATAGTTACCTTGTCCACAAAATTCATTACGGACGGACGGAAAGACGGACGGACGGACGGAAGGACGGACGGACGGACGGAAGGACGGACGGACGGACGGACAACCCGAAAACATAATGCCTCCGGCACCACTTCGTGGCGGAGGCATGAAAATGTAGGTCGGCAAATGGCGGAGTCAAGAGGAAACATGCACCTAAAATATGTCCTCCTTGGCACTTATATACTCTAATTATGTACACTGTAAAAACATCGGTGTTAGATTTAACACCACGGGTGTTAAATCTAGCACCGATCAAATTTCAATAAAGGGCCACACCCACAGGTGTTAAAAATGCACTGTGATGGTGTTGAAAAGTGTTCACCTGGCACTTCGTGGTGTTAATTTGACACTCTACCTGGTGTTATTTTGACACTGTACTGGTGTTAATTCAAAAATGACACCACATGGTGTTGATTTGATATTTGCTGGTGTTAATATCAATGGTTTAACACCCGTCCAGCTTCAATAAGGGACAAAACCAGCTAGTGTTACTTTGGTGTAAGTTTATTTTCACATTTTTTCAAAAATGTAGTATTTTAATGTAAAATTCTTGATCGTCTTGTTTAAATTAAAAATCAACAAGAAGTGCAGTTACTAAGAAACTCTTCAAAAAAACAGTTTAAAATTTGGAAATGACACCCGTAGGTGTTAATTTAACACCATAAATGAGCACCAAAAATTTAACACCAGCTCAGTTTTCACTATTTAACACCGGACTTTTTGCAGTGTATGATGTTACACTTTCGATGTAAGTGGAATATAATTGTGATTCGCTGATTGTGGACTATGTATAGTAGTTAGAGATTTCTTTTTCATTCTGCGTTGTTTATTTTTTCTCCTCAATTTGTTGAAATAAAAAGAAATGAAATAAATGAATGGAATTACGAGTCCAATTTCAAAGGTGATCACACAACTCTGACTCAACTGAGATATTTTCCGTTCAGCCCACTTGTAGAAATATCTGTAATGTGTACACGTATGGTTATTATAGTACATTTCATAGAAATGTATGTATACCGATATATATATATATGTATATATATATATATATATATATATATATATATATATATATATAATTAATGAAGAGTTTTATCCCAGGAACGAGCTAACTCTCTCCTGGTTAAAAGGATTTTTTTAGAAAAATAGAAAAATAGGATATTTTTACCATAACTTCTAGAATATTCCTTGTTACGTCACAAGTGAGGCATTACTGGAGAGGTTTGATTTTGTTCTGATGATGAACTTACTTTAAAAGGTTTAAAATTGGCAAAAGGAAGCAAGTTACAATCATGTCATTAGGATGTCACTTGCTTCCTTTTGCCGGAGTATTTTAAATTGTGTGCAAATTTAAATAATTTGGCAAAAGGAAGCAAGGGACAATCATATCATGAGGTTGTAACTTGCTTCCTTTTACCAAAGTATTTGAGATTTTTAGCGAACATGAAAAATCTGGTAAAAAGAAGCAAGTGACAATCATATCATGAGAATGTTATACTTTCTTCCTTTTGCTAAAGTATTATAAATTTGTAACAAACATTAAAAAATTGGCAAAAGGAAGCAAGTGACAATCACATCATAAGGATGTTCCTTGCTCCTTTTTGCCAAAGTATTTTAGATTGTGTGTGAATACAAATGATTTGGCAAAGGGAAGCAAGGGGCAGTCATATCATGAGGTTGTAACTTGCTTCCTTTTGCCATTTTTTATGCAATTTTCTGCACTTTCTTCTTTTTGCCACTCGAATATTTCAGAAATGGGACAACATTGTAACTTCTGGATTTTTCAGTCAGATAGAGCATGCCTCAAAGATGTAATTAATAAAAACGTCACTTGCTTCCTTATTCCAAAGTAGGACAGAATAGTTCAAATTCTTTTTTTTTTCTTGAAATACTATCAGACATAAAATTTTATGAAAAAAATAATGAATATCTTATAAATCATTATACCCATATGTCTTTTTTCATTAAGTCATTCAAGAGATTCACGGTCAAAAATATGAATATATATCAAACACGTTGGACAGAATTAAAATGACACGGAGTTACTCTCATGGCTGGAATTTGTCCAGTGACTTGCTATTAAATATGTGACCGTGCATCACAAAACGAACAAAAAGTCGCACACACTGATTTTGCGTGAGGGCTGAAAATAAGGGGAATAGGTCAACCTAGCCGATTTCAACGTTTTCATATTTTCTGAAAGAGCAAGTCTTTTACATTATGCTAAAGTTTGGGATCATAAAACAGGCGGGAAAGTGTGTTTTTTAGCAGTTTATCTCGAACATTTTTGGTAGAATAGTGTGATTAGGTGTGGCTTTAGAGTCCCCTATTCATTTCTGAAAAAAAAAAAATCTTGTACACACTCTTCACTTTCAACTCTAATAACTATTGAAAGGATAATGCTACTGCTTTGAAAGTTGGCATTGATTATCGAGTATGTGTTAATGAGGCATACTCAATTTCAGTTTAATCTGATAATCCCTTCATCGTTGTTACTCCTGTGGTTTACTTCCTGTTTTTTGTCCCACTCATCGCACAGCCAGCACGGCTTGGTAAAGATTAAGCGCTTGAATAGACACTGTAGTTCAAAGCCTGTTTTCTCAGTTCACACTTTTCCTGACTTTGTGCTTTCTTTCCAATATTTAGATAGGTTAGGAGAGTCCATTTGATTTGAGTTATACACCATTTTAAAGCTTAAACTCTGTTACTTCAGAATATGGTCTTAACTAAAAATTCATGTCTGGCGACTTTATGTTTGTTTTGTGGTGCAGTGTCACATATATAGCCATTAAAGCGTTTGTGTGTGTGTGTGTGTGTGTGTGTGTGTGTGTTTTAAGAATGCGTATTATAGTTTTGGTTGAGATGCGGCATTGGATTTGTATGTGTGTGTGTGTGTGTGTGTGTGTGTGTGTATGCGTGAGAGAGAGATATTGAGAAACTAGTTAAGAAATGTGAAAGAGCATATTCTAAAAAGGAAATCAAAGTTTATCTGATGATAATTCGCTTTGGAATATCAAAAAACCAGGCGGTTCCAAATAATGTTTGCGCCCAACTTTTATTAGGACTTCATTCTTGGACATTTCCAAAGTGATTAAAAAACTAAATTAAAGAGGAATTCAAAGTTCATTTTGATCAAAATCGGTGAAATGGCCGAGATATCCAAAAAAACAGAGTGGTCTAAATAAAAGGTAAGGCCCATCTTTTTTAGGACTTCCTTTAGGAGTTCCTCTTTAAATTGTCAATAAAATGAAATTACCTTGACGGTTATGTTGAGGGTGCAAATCCGAATGTGGTTGATTCAACACTTGCATTTTTGAAGAGTTTGAGAGATTCAAGAGTTTTATTGGCTATTTTGACTGCCATTGAGATTTGACTATTCAAAGGTTTATCTTTAGGTGATCAATGTAAGAGCAGTGTCTGGTAACCTTGCATTTGTGAACAACTCCATTCAATGTCGTTATTTCTTTATTATTAAGACTCATCAATATAAGTTTTATAGTACAAACCTTGACATAGTCTCTAAAAAAATCGAGTGAAAATATTCACTCTGAAAGGAGTGAATACAAAAAAGAGTGAATTTCGAGTGAATTTCGAGTGAAAATGTTCATTATTCACTCATTTTGGAGTGACCTCAGGGATCACTCGAAGATTTTGGAGTGATCCCTGACGTCACTGTAAAACGAGTGAAAATGAACATTTTCACTCAAAATTCACTCCAATTTCACTCTAGATTCACTCCTTTTTGTATTCACTCCTTTAAGAGTGAAAATTTTCACTCGATTTTTTTATGTAGTAGCGAAGACACACGCACATGACAGAAGAAGAAAGGTGTACAACGCTTCATAGTCATTCAATTTTACCCTGATTGTTCATCCTCTTGCTTTTCATTTGATTTTTTTTTTTCCAAGCTACAACTATGACACTAACTTACACCGGATCGTTGAATTCTAAAGCAATTCATCTTAAATAGGTCTATAACCCCCCCCCCCTTTTCCCGAATTTTCTTCTACCGCTCTGCGTTTACATAATGAGACTTCCAAATCAGCTTATGAGAAAATAACGCAACAGTTTTCCAGAATACATTCGTTTGTGGCTTTTCATGTTCTCAGTAGGAAAATGAACAAACAAACAAAATGAAAGGAAGATGCATTGTAATTATTTTTTAAACACCGAATATCAAATGTATTAATAACAGAAAATCTCCGTGAAGGCATTTCTGAATTTATGTGTGTGTTTGTTATTTGTGTGTGTGTGTGTGTTTAATACTTCATTTCTGTATCCATATATATATACATTGTATCTGCATGTTTTTAGGAATATTTTATTGTATATACTATAATATGTGCTTTGTAAGAAGCGAATAAAGAGTTTAATAAATAATTAAGAACCTTTGGAAGGAGAAGCCTTATTTCATTGTCGAACCTTCGACATAGCGAACTGTAACCGATACTGGATAAGTAAAAACCTTTAATATCGTAGGCAAGTAAATCACAAGTTTTATAAGCGTTTGGATGATACATTATTGAAATGGGCATCCATTGATCCATTTTCAATCACTCGGGATCTCATTGCCATGATATTACATTCCATATAGGCAATATGAACTGCGACCTAAAAAGCGGTCAATATCTTTATGCATATTTGTCTTTGCTTCACGAAGCGATTGATTACGAAATTAATTGAGCGATTAGCAAAATAACGTGTGTTTTTTTTTTCTCTCTCTCTTTAGTAGGAGATCGCATTGAATTTTAATGGAGATGATTATAACATTTATATGATGTCACTTTTTGGTTTCTGCAAAATTATCCTGGACAAAGTTTACAAAGAAAAAAAAAACATATTCATCAAAATATCAAAATGAAACGAAGGGTAAGTATGACATCGAGATATTACATCACGGAGGATTTACATTTATCATATATGTAGAATATATATATATATATATATATATATATATATATAAGTAACAAAGCTGCAACAAAGTTCATGCTGTATTCACCAACGGTTTATTTCTTAAAAATAAACCGTTGGTGAATACAGCATGAACTTTGTTGCAGCTTTGTTACTTATCTTTTTATCTTGCCAACACGTGGACTACCTTATCAACATATATATATATATATATATGGGTGAAAACGTTGAACGATGTACAATTGGCCATTTTCGGGCTTTGCGATATTCAAACCCTTGTAAAATTGTCACCTGTGGGTGTTTTTCATAGTTTTATGTATCATTTGGTAGGGGAGGGTTGTGCCTTTCAGAAAATATACACTTTGTATTGTTGTTACCGCATTTCCTTAAAAAATAATGCCTTAAAGCTGAAAAAATTGACAAAAATACATATTTTATGAAAAAATCCCAGAATCAGAGGTCGCAATTTTTGTTCTTATCCAATTCTACAGCTTTGTTTTTCCTTGTTAGTAAGCCCACATGCTCCAACTATTTAATCAAGTACTTCTGCCATGAACGTGTTTATTATTTATCTTATCAGGAACTTTTGAATTCACTCATGTCTGAAAAAGAACGTCTCTGAATGAATTATCTTTTCCTTGACGCAAAAACTCCAGGATGAATATGAAAACATGTAAGGCCATATTTATTTAGCGTCTTATCCATACTACCATTCCATCAAAATTTGTGAGTGAGCTGTATAAAATAATCGCGTGGTGGCTCATTAAAGAAAATTATACTGAATAACCATCAGAGATATTCGATTGTTTACTGGTGTCATTAATGAAAATTGATTATGCTTGAGATAAAAACTGGTGATCAGTACGTCAGTGTGAGCCAGGCGATTATGATGATGGCAACAAGAGCAACATACTGTCCATAAAAATGAGTTCTGGTTGAAAATCCAAATTGGCAAACGTCTCTGATCAAAGCGAATGTCTCTGATTGAAAATCTCTAAAGGGATATTCCCTCACCTGACACTTACACACTGCATGATACTTTATTTGCGCGCTTATATTACGCACTGACGCGCCATCCTGGAATCGAGTCGGCATAATTCAACAACGGAAATGCCCACAAATCCTGAAAATGTGAGTAATAACAAAAACTTTCCTGGTGTTTGTGCCGATTTATAACAGTTATCATTCCGTAGATTTGCCAATTAGTATCATCTGTGAAATTATGTATTTTAACCTTTGGATTAGAAATAAATTAAAGAAGGATAGACAGTAAATATGTAAGATTCTACATGAAGATCAAAGACCGCACGTCTCTGAGCAAAATGAAAAGCGTCTCTGATAATTACTGTTTCATGAAATAAAGACATCCATTCTACAAATTATGAGAACATTAAAGTAAAATTAGGTCTGGATGGGTGCGGTTAGTATTATAGGAACAAGAAGAACAAAGTTTACACGGGCGTGTTATAATATTAAGAAAAAATGAAGCTTCCTGAAAGATGTTGGAAATATGTAGAAGAGTTTCAAATTTAAGGTTTTCTGTTGATTGAGCAAGTGTAAACACATTGCCTGGACAGAAACTGTGTTTTATGACTAGTAATAGGTCTGTAGTCTATAATTATAATGTAGTAGTCACTTTGAATTACGTATTTTTTGTGAGAGAAGCAGAAATGTAAGAAAAACAGGTTTAGGTCAGGGACGTTCTCTGAACAAATAAGATCTGTTCTCAAACCAATATTAATGACCCATCATGGCGAATTGCTGCCTACGTTTGTAGCACATAGGTTCCTCAATCCAAATATAGTGCTAATATCTTGTAAAAATCAAACCCATTAAGTACTGATAAGCAAAGATGTTTACGTCAGAGACGTTATACGGGACGTTTTACATATTTTCAACTACTACAATTGGGAGTAGATCTTTCATTATTCCACAGTAGATGGCCCTCGTATACATACATTGTTCTAGGTAATTTGCGCAATCTAAAAACAATGTTGATTTTATAATTTTGATCAGAGACGTTCATTTTGTGCGTAAATTGCTCCAGTGCATGGCAAGTTAACTTTAATATCATTTTTACTCTATTTTTTTTTTCTTACAGCAAGATGGGAAGACCGGATGGATTGTAAACACTCCGAATATCCTGTTTAGGATCTTTAGTCTCAGTCATGTTTATGGAGCCTACAAGTTCCAGACCACAGCCGTGGTACGGTGTACTGGCAAGACCGGACGGATATCTTGGAGGTGCCATCTGTTTACACAATAATGACTTTCCCAACCCCGGTTTCAGGTGTCGCAAGCGACACAGTCGATACTATGCACTGATTGAGGACATTGAATACCAAATGAAGGAGAAATTTAGTTCAATGTAATAATGCCGACTCCGTTTTTAATGCACGTCACTACGTTTGCTTTTGAGCCTGTGAAATTTGAGGCTTATACGCTAAGAAGTAAAGGTTCAAATAATTTGCACCCAATTTGAAACAATGGCAGGACACACTTGAACCCGTAATTATGTTTAATTGCACCCTTACTTAACTGCCTTTTTGAATTTTTGCCAATTTCTGCAAATAAGGTTTTTGTACAGTGGATAAGAATATGCAAATGAGTGAGCTAACCATGTCATAACCTCTCCATTTTCCATTGATCGTGTACAAAAAATAGCGAAAATTTAATGTTTCTGGCATTGAAATCTAAAACATAATGTTATTCCTGGTTGATTACCTTCGGAATAGTGATCAGTTACATATATACCCGGATTTAAGCCTGGGGCATAATTATGTTTGAATGAAAAACTGGAAATTTCAAAATATTATGTTCAAATGTTATGGCAAGTTGTGAGGGGATGACATGCTCATTTTGCCATTTGCAGATTCATAATGACCATTCAAAAACTGTTTACTGAAGAACTAGCGAAACTTCAAAATGTCACAACCTTCTCATTTTTGTGGAGCCCGTATGATTTTCTTTCTTATCAGCGAATAACTTTATACATTTGGGCTGAATTTCCCCTTTAATGAAGCTTTTTCCTTTGGAAGTAAGGTGAAATATTCTAGTGATATTTTTAAGGTTTGTAAGCCAAATACATGAGAAAAGGAAAATTACTAACGTCTGTGATGAAACAAGAAAACGTCTATTAAGAATGTCCCTTACCTAGTTTCCACTATGAACACTATAATGCATCGCCTTTGAGTTGAAGGAAGAAGGATTAATAATCCCCTAACGATGTGACAGATAAAAATTGTGATATTGTTATGTTATCATTGTCAACCTCTTGAAAGAGGTTTTCAGTTCACTTTTGGTCAACAAACAGTTGCTGTACCATACTGTCGATATTCTTTTGAGTTTGGTGTTGTGGCAAGTGCATTACATTGTTTACAATTTATATCTGCCATAGTATGAAAAAAAGCGCAGCGAAATTTGATGCTTCTAGGATAAGCAAAGGTTAATTTGCAGCTTTCTGAGACGACATCATAACAGTGGCCCAGGTACGGTCCCTAATGAAAATCCAAACTGGCTTATACTCATACAATCATATTTTAGACTAAGGGGTCAAATTAAATTAGTATCAATAAATTTGTGTTTACCTTTGTTATAGATTTGAACTACAATTGGAAGCAAACATATACAAAATTGATAGCGTGTGGGCACACCTGCATATACACCTGAAGGTAAAATGCAAAAAAGTGGTCATCATTAGAAAAACAACAATTCTTGACATTTAGGCCTAGGTAAATGATTTCTCAATGAATGTGGAATGTCCAGTTGCGAGCATCTTTTAAAATAGGGAGTTTGATGCTTAATTTTAGTGATAACTTACAGCCGAAACGTCCCTGATGGAAAAGCAAATGTCTCTGATATAAATGAGTAATTAGGTAAAGTAGTTGAAATTGCAAATTTTTCATGTAATTTTGTTGTCTGTCATTAAAAGGTGTTGTAAGATCTGAATAATATATCAAGAACAGGCTTGTGGATTTTTGGTGCAGAAATCGAAATTCCTCTTACAATTTGGAGATTCGTAGTTACAATCAGTTAGTATGAAAAATAATTCAAGTTGAAATTACCATTCTGAATTGTTGACAAAAGATTAACATGTGTTTAATAAAGGAAAATGTTGTTTGCTCACAAAACTCTTAAATATGGATCAAAGGACATCATTTGTATTGCCTATGTCTGAGGAACGTCTATGAGTGAAACCAGAACGTCTCTGATCAAAACATGGCTTACTTCCAGCGTCTGTATAGGGCTTTTATGGTGATTTGATCAAACGAAATGCACTAAATTCATTATTAGTATCTACTGAACATTAACATTTAAACAAATGAGACCCCTGCTACATGTTTTGTTCAAATGAGATGAAAGTGAAGATAAAAATATGAAAATCTCTGCTTAAATGACAAAAACTCCACTTTTTCTTGAACTTCCATGTGTATTAGCTTTTGTAAACCTCACAGGAGGTAAACAATATTTTAGGAACAAATTAACACAGTCTTCGAAAGTATGAAAAAGATTAAACTATCTTCATTTGAATGTTTTTACACCCTTCATTTGAATTTTCACTAAAACGATGTTTATTTTAGTCAGAGACGTTCGCCATTATGTCACAGTTCTATTTAACCTTGAATAAGAACAACACCCTTGGAGATATCCCAGTATAATTGGGTTTGCAAGAAAGCTGACAATAATGACATTTCACTGAGATATATCTATATCAATGAGTCACATGTTTTAATTTTGACCCCTGATTTGCCCAATTGTACATCGTTCAACGTTTTCACCCATATATATATATATATATATATATATATATATATTATGTTCTAATGATAAGATTACCCATTGCAATTTTAGTTCTTACCCAATTCCGATACAACAAAACAGACGCAAGCACAGAGACACCATTTTCAGCTTTCAAATAAAACAACACATTTGTATTATGTGCAGCTTTAGTCTCTACGCTCTAATTATTTTCATGTTACATAGCTTAGCCATACTCTGCTTATTGAAAGTAGTCTCATTTTTGGCACGATTAACTAGTAGAGATTCAGGACAGTTATGAAGACGTTTCTTCGTTACTGAAGGAGCAGCTGATTCTTGGTATTAATGATTTAAAACATAAATTTGAAAAATGCTAAATATACACTTATGAATGTAATCGATGAATTCATTTTCGTATTAACACTATTGACATTCTTGTAACCTAATTTCTTTTGTCAATTTAATAGCCAATGTGATGTATATACTATAAATATACATATATGAAGAGTTTGTGCGCAAAAACCGATAAGTCCATATTTGCCAAATGGAGATATTTGCGATTAAAGCTCAAGAAAAATAAAGAGAATAATAAGAAAATTCTTGCTTTTTTTACCATAACCTCCAAAAAGTACCTTTATATGTAGTGACCAATATGTCATTTAAAAGGTATTATTATCTACTTTATGATAGAAACCGTACTTCAAAATCTTCAAAAATGGATTTTATCGGTTTTTGAAGATTTTGAGTTAAGGTCCCTGTCATAATGTACAAAACAATACCTTTTAAATGATATATTGGTCACTACATATAAAGGTACACTTTTGAAGTTATGGTCAAAAGAAGCAAAATTTTTCTTATTTTTCTCTTTATTTTTTTGACCTCTAATCCCAAATATCTCCATTTCGCAAATATGGACTTATCGGTTTTTGCAAACAAACTCTTCATATATATATAATATTTATGCACATAATCGAATACATTTTTCTGTATAGATAGGCATACGCACTCGACAATACATTATCATTCATTAACATAATTTTTACAAGTTTGCTTAAAACATGTAATCAAAGCGTTGAGTCAAAGTTGTTTGCTTTGTGTTGAAATTCGAGTTTTTAACCTAGCACATTTATTTCATTTCATTTCCACAACTTGATGTAAAGAAAAAACATCAACACAAAGTATAAAGCATGTACAACGGAAGAGTTTGTTCGCAAACAACGATAAGTCCATATTTGCCAAATGGAGATATTTGCGATTAAAGATCAAGAAAAATAAAGAGAATAATAAAAAAAAGTTTTTTCTTCTTTTGACCACACTGCAAAAAATGCGGTGTTAAAAGTGTAACACCAACCGGGTGTCAAACTGTGGGTGTTAAATTTGGTGTTAAATTGACAAAATTTGACACCCTTCGGTGTTAATTTAACACCAACATTCTCTCATTCATTGGGTGTTAGATTCTCGGTGTTAAAATGACACCCAAGTGGTGTTATAGTTTTGTCATGAAAAGGGGGTTTTCACTACTAACACCGTATCGGTGTTAGTTGTCCACCAAGATCACGTGTTCGCAGTCCGATGATCTCATTGGTTACACATGCCAATGCCTGAAATTTGTTGCTGTGGCGCGGAGTCGTCAACGTCTGTCATCGCGATAATCAGGTTTTCGATGTCGTCTGGGGCTAAAAATGACATTGAATCTATGATGGTGACTTTGCTAAGTCTGTCAGCAGGGATAAGTATCTTTTAAGGTAATTATTTCCTGTACCAGTTATTTTCTATCGTAAACGATGTGCATGATTTTCACGGATTTCATCGCATATTATAGACAACTTTGTCTTTGCACGCACATAATACTATAGTATACTATGTAGCGCAGCATACTAAGTAGCCTATTATAGTGTTTGCCATACATAATAGGCCATAACACCAACGCGCTGCAGCCGTGCATTGAGTCCGAATTTCGCTGAGGGTTCCTTTGTCCAATAATTGCATTTTAAAAATATCATCAAATTTTAAATATAAAAGGTTCCGTGGCATTTTGTATTGTTATTGATGTAGTTTTCTTACCTCTGAGGCTCTGGTGCGCGGATCTTTGTTAGCGCGCAAATCATTTGTAACCAATGAACCCGACCCGCTACTGACGTGCACGAAGACGAAGTTCGAACAATGTTTCGTGTGTACATGTTCGTAGGTTTGTACATGTTCGTAGGTATACTGGTAGGCCCCTAGGCCTACTATATTTTTTGTAGGGCCTACTGTAACTGTTCTAGGTCCAAACTGTTAGGTTCAAATTAGTACTAGGTACTAGTAACAAATATCGCTCTAAAAAGAGCGTAGATACCCGATTAAAGGGGCTGGGTGGGGGGGGGGGGGGGGGTTCTCCCGACCCGATTTTTCTTTATCACAACAGGTTACGTGATGTTTTCAGTAGCTACACGTAGGAACGTAGAGGCCTATATAGGACGCTAGTGTTTGCGCGTGGATCTTACGTTAGAATCTACTAACTAGTTTCTAATATGAGTACTACTATTTATGAGTTTGCTAACCGCTTACAAATTTACATTATATAAGAATCTGCTCTTATAAAGTTGATGACGTCACATGCATGTAAAACCGGTATTTCCACCGAGTCCATGTTAAGACAGTGCACTAGATCTAATTGTAAGGTGCGAGTTCAAGGGTAGCGAGAAACAGAATCACAGCCCCTATTAATAACTGGCAGTTGTTCTCTGTCTGAGAACTGATCCTAAATTTCACAAATGAGTCAAAATGGAATACATGTATCATCGCTTTTTTCATGATTCAGGTGAGGGAATATACGCCGGTCTACTTTGATGGTAGTATAAATTTGTTGAAATAATCTCTTGAAAAAAAAAATCCCTTCTGGAATATGCCTCTTCCCCATACTTATGTTATTGCCACACTTAATGATATTGGCAATAGTGCACTTGAGAATCTTGAAAATGACAGAATTGCAAAAAGGCCTTTTATTATCTAAAAAACCTTGAAAATGAGAGTAGATCAATTGCAAAATGGCATTTGATTTTTCCATTTCTCCTCAAATAATATTTGCATAAATGTACACTGCATAAAGATGATGAATACCTGGAAGCAGGATATTATTGCCCCCCCCCCCCCCCCTGGTGGCTAATTAAAACGAACTTGAAATTATGAGCATATCTCAAGTAGGTATATGTAATAGAATCACCGACTGAATTAATCTGAAGCCACCTGAACAAAACCCTTTGTTTTCTGCAGTTCTGATCAAATCTTTCATGCACACAAGATAAATCTGTTTCATGCACTTGTATACAGTAAATACACTAGTGCAGTTATGTGGATGTTCAGTACTTTGAATCCTAAGCCAGTGCATCACACCTTGCGCACCAGTTTGACAGTTTGCGGACTTGTAGCCACTTGATAATTATGTATGTTCATGGTCCTTACACTTGCAGGTTGAACAGTACTTCTCACTCCTTCTCCCAGGCAACGATGCCAAGCTTTTTTGAGCAGTGGCCAGTTTTTGGTGGAAGGTCTTGTCAAGCTAGCAAGAGGAAAGCCTTCAGAAACCACAGTCAAGCTGTTGAGTTTGCTGGGAGAACACATGCGGAAAACTGATGTGGATTCATGAGACTTGGAGCAATCATCAAATAGTGTACCACCAGACCTGGTAGCAGTCAGGGTATGCACAATACTATAGGTTTTGAAAGCCCCTTTTTTATGTTCTAGATGTCTATCCATCCAATATCGTTTCCTGTGTATCATGCCGCAAGTTGAAAACAATCATCTGTGAATGAAACTTGGTAAGGCTATGTAAATCCAGGGGGCGTTCCACAAAACTTGTCATTGGTGACAACTGTTATAAGTAGCTGAAATCTTTACATCTGACAATACATTTTATCAAACGTTTCCCTGGAGTCGAGGGTCATGAGGTCAATAATCAAGGGTCAGGAGCCCTTCATTATGAAAAAAAAAAAATGCAGGAAATATCTTGTGACTTTGATTTTTCAAAGGCAGTTGAATGGATTTCACCAAACTCAATTGTAATATAAAAGTTCACAGTCACAAATCAATGTGTAATGTAATTTTGTTATTTTGGAGATGCTGATGAAATAAAGAAGAGTTTTTTTTTTCTTGTTTTTTTTTTATAGAAGCCACACAACAACCCATGAGTTCATCCTACATGAAGGATCATATGTTTTACTTAATGCTCCCTGATTATGCAGTGCAATTCACTGATAATTTGTTGATACCTGGATACTTTGTTAATGAGTCGTAGAATATATTGTATATAACATGCATTTCTTACAACACAGCATAGAATGTAAGTAACCTGCAAATCCTTCTTGTACTCTATCTGCTTCCACCTCTGAACCAGGGCGCAAGGATTGTGCAAGATTTCTGTGGCTTTGGCTATAGACTACCTTATCCGATTTCAAAAGGTAAGTCTACATGACTATAAGGTTTGTTCAAATATGATGCGACAAACCCCCTGACATTTTTAGTGTTCAGATATGGTGCGCCGAACCACGCCACTTTCATTATGTTAATGAATGCACATGACTCAAAAAAAAAAAACAAGATAAAGATAAACTCATGACATTGTATCTTCACTTACTTTTGAGCTTGATTGCACCATAACTTCTTGCCACTGTGTGGCAAAATATATTCCTCTTGCCTCAGTGTTTTTGTTTTGTTTTGTTGCATTTTGATCTGTTTATTTGTTTGTTTTTTACCATCTCATATCGCATTGATTTGTGCACTAAAATGTTGCCGGAGTTTGTCTCATCATATCTGAACAAGCCTTTATGAGTCATTTTGGACAGGCAATTAGAACTCACAGTACTTTGGTATTCTGAAAATGAAATTGATTTTTACGAGTTTAATTGATTTTGCATTTTCTACTTTCTATGATCTGTTTTTGTATTAGAAAAGAAATTAGAGGTCAAGGGAAATTTTCTGGGTTTTTTTGTGTTGTTGGGCTATGTAATTTATTAAGATCACTTGCTTTTCAATGTTTCACAGGTGAACTTTTTTTTTTTGGATGTTGTGAATATTTTTGCGCACTTGCCTTTGTCAGGGTTATGTCCTGATGTCGACGAGAACTTTACTCGTGAATGCTTCAAAGTCGATCCTTGAACTTTAAAGATTGTCTTCCCCATATGTAGGCTAAAATTTTGAAGTTGCTTTTTGATCAGTCACGAATAAGAGAAAAGTGATAAATTTCAAAGCTTCTTTAAGAAAAAATAGGTATAAGTGAGTTTTAATTGTGAAATTATAGTGATCTTTAAGTAAAATGGAATAAGATCCATTTATTATACTCTGCCAAGAAGTGATGCCTGAATTGTTATGGTTTTGAGTAGTCCATCCCTCCGTGTGTGTGATAGCTTGAAATCTGTTCAGATAATCATAAATGTGAATAAAATGTGTTAAGCCTATGTATGACAGAGTCTATCAAATTGCATTATGGAATCGAAATAAAAGTCACAGTCAAATTTGTCTAGTGTTTATTTGTAATAGATTCATACAATGTCTGTTTGTTTTTCATTGTTTCCTTACATTTTCAGCCTGATGCTAGTTTTGATCACCACTTGAAGAGGGAAAGCAGAAGAAGATGCAGCTCTTGATGCAGCTTGCTTGCTTGAAGATCAGAAGATGCAGCTTGCTTGACAGAGGACGTCAGAAGGATAACATACAGTACATGTGTACCAATATTACTTCATTGTTGACCACTTGGCACTACCCTGCCCTGGTGATATCATTCAGAGTGCCTTCGACACATTGTTCAAAGCACATTAAATATGTGTTTTGTCTACGGTATGCAAAACCTCTCATCAACCTTTGGACATTTGGAATTACCCCGAGTTCATGAACAGAGATCTAAACTTTCAAATAGATAATGAAGTGATGCATTCTTTAGGAATTCCCACTGAAACTGCTTTTTTTTTCACTGTTTGCCATACGAACATGGACTGAGTGATGGACAAACAATAAATTGCGCCCAGGGGGCCTGTGTACGGACATAATTTGATTCGTTCAATGGTTTTAGAAGACACGTGAAGAATCATCATTGTGACAATGAAACTGTGAAGATACTCCAAGTCCAGTTCTATGGAGGAACCGAGATAGAGACTGATGATATACAGTTGATGAAGCAGTACTCCTCATTAGTCGATGACAGTTTTTGATGAGGAGGTGATTACCTTTAGTCCAGGGGACATTGAACAACGACCTTGTAATTTTTACATGTCCTAGTTTACATGTGTCAGTATAGAGTAATGCATTACCATGGTAACATCAAATTTTCATTAAGATTACAAATACAGAATGTGGATCAAGCTACTCAGTTTTAAATCAATTCTGTTGAAATTCGATTGTCCAGAAATCTGTTGCCATGGCAATTGCAGTTTTTAAACAAATCATACAAAATTGTGTGGATCACGCTGCTCTCTTAGTTTCTTTTTTTTTAGCATTTAAATTTGAATTTGATACATATGGTCACTATGATAATATGTTATCTTGCAAGACACTTTTTGTGGGGGTCATAAATCCGTTTCCATGGCAACAGCATCTTCATACAAATCATCCACAAGTACGATGTGGATTCAGCTAACTTCCTCAGATTTTGAGCATTTGACTTTAAATTTGGCACCTGTGACCACTGTATTATGTACCTGTGCAAATTTTATTTTTCGTCATTGTCAAATAGTATGTTGTCAAGTTAATGGTATTTTGTACTGAGAATCGTATAAACTACAAGTGGATTGAGCTTACTCTCTCAATTTTTAGCAATAACCTTGAGATATGACACCTATATATTGTGACAAGATAAATTCTAGATGTGCAAAACACTTTTCTCGTCAATGTTAAACAATGCGTTGCCATGCTAACTTATTTTTTTTTTAATACAAAGCAATCGAAGATATTGTGATTGACTCATAACTCCCTCATGTTTTAGGCATTTGACTTGAAATTTGGCACGTGACCACTGTAGTGCGCTAATGTGCAAATGTCATCTTTTGTATCGGTCAAAGAAAGTGTTATCATGGCAGTGACATTTTCAAATTAAAAACTTACACAACAGTTGATTATGCAATCTCCCTCAGTTTCTGAGCATCTGGCCTGAAATATTGCACAGAGTGCTAATGTAATGGCAACCATCTTTTAAAATGAAAATCAAACAAAAAGTACTGTGAATTGGGTGAGCTCCCTCAGTTTTCTAGCATTTGACTTGAGGTTTCGCTCATGTAACCAGTGTAATCTTAAAATGAGTCGCACACTGATCTCACTGTTGAGTAATCTTGCTATGGTAACAACTTTTGTTACATTGTACTTCTTTTTTTTTTCAACAAAAGGCATACAAGAATATCGTGAATTGAGCTAACTCTCTAAGTTTTAGGTGGGGGTATCAATTACATCCAGTTCGAGTTGAAAATATTGGCCCAAGAAGGCCTTATGTGTGTCATTTGAATATTTAAATGATCCGAATTTCACATGCTTGTATCGTCACTTGCAATAGCATTGATCAAAAGAAAGAGTATAATCTTTTTTTTATGTTAACATTTTACATCCAGACTGGATGATCTATGTTGAATATTTGAATTATACAGCTGAGTAGGCAATTCAATTTGAACATTTGAATGATAGAGCCAAGAAGATATAATACTAGTATCAATTTCATTTGAAAATTCAACTTGATAGTGCCAAGAAGGCCAAAGGTATTCAGAGTGAGTATTTAAATTTGATATTTTAGCCTACAATAGCCATAATGCATCTCATTTGCATAGATAATCAAAGAACCAACTGAAAGGGTCAAAGGTATTCCATTTTGATACTTATATTGTAGAGATGAGGCTTTCGTTACATGTAATAGAATTATTGTGTTTTGTTGTGACAGACAGAATTTATTAAATATTTTGATCAACCTAGTAGCACGTGACTGTCTTTCACCTACTTACATTACTGTGTTATTTTGTGCGATTGAATGTGGAGAGTGTGAAATGATGTCGAGGTATCGACACTTCAAATTGTTAATAAGTTGGCATCACTTGGAATTTATTTCTCACTCTGAAGCGTTGAATCAACACTTCTGTGGTGTCAAATAAACACCAAATAATGCAAACTTATAACACTTTGAAGTGTTAGAATAACACCATGGCAGGTGTTGGGGTATAGATTCTAACAACAAATAGTGTTGAAGTTACACCGTCATTGGTGTTAAAGGGTGTCAAAAGAACACCAAAGTGGTGTCAACTTATCAATAATCTAAGCAACACCAAAGCTGGTGTTGGTATATTTTAACACCACGGGTGTTGAACTTACACCATAACTGGTGTTGGGATGTCAAATGAACACCATTATGGTGTCAACTTCTTAACACCCTCTTAAGTGTTGAAAAAACACCGAGGCTGGTGTTGGTATATTTTTACACCCTTTAACACCCATGGGTGTTGGATATTTTAACACCAGAGACGGTGTTACTTCAACACCAGATGGTGTGGTCCTTTATTGAAGTTCGGCCGGTGTTAGATTCAACACCAGTGGTGTTAAATCTAACACCACTGTTTTTGCAGTGCATAACTTCAAAAATGTACCTTATTATGTTGTGACCAATATATCATTTAAAAGGTGTTGTTTTGTACTTTATGACAGAGACCGTACTTCAAAATCTTCAAAAATGGACTTATCGGCTTTTGAGAACAAACTCTTCAATTTCTTTTTTTAAAACATAAAACAGATAACTGTTACACTTTACACGAGCAAAGAAACGCCAGCGACTAGACGTTTCAGTTACATAATTGTATTCTCTGGGTTCCACCATTTGCTCATCAATTTTTTTCTGACGCATTTTTTTTTTCAGCCACTGTTTAACCATCCATTTTGTTAAAGTGATTTGATTATTAATGAGGATAGTTAACTCATAAGCTTTATTGCTTTGAAATATTCAATAGCTCTCCGTATTGTTTTATGGGGGGGGGGGTCAAAGATGTATGTGATCCTAATCTCTTCTCGCGAGAAAAACACATCAACCTTTCAAATACGTAGTGAAATTACTTCGTTAGATTGACTTGGTAGCATTTAGAAGTAAATAATTTGCTTTATATTTTTCGGGTGGGTAACAAACAGCGTTGAAATTGCATGTGTATGGAAACAGGGTGGGATCAGGGGGCGTTTCATCAACGTTTGTCCGCGCTGACAATCACCAATAGTAACAGTCAGTGACCAGAGCATCTCATCCAATCAAAACCAACGGTTTTGCTGAAATTGTCAGCGCTGACAAACGTTGATAAGACACCCCCTGGTCAACGTATGGTCGATCCACCACCGCTCTAACCGTTCCTATCATCCGCGGACCTGTCGGATGATAGAAAGCTTTATATTCCCTGATTAAAAGGTACATCGCCGCTTACATGGTACAACCCCTTCATGCCATAACAACGCTAAATATCAAATGGGTTATTCAAAGCCGTTTAGTGATTGGCTAAACACATTCACGTAATGGAGGCACATTCGTTATGTTCGTCCATGGGCGAACATTCTAGTAATGTTCTCACAGCATTTTTCACGTAACAAATGACAGAGGCCTAGGACCGCGCTCACAGTGAATTTAGCTCTGCGCAATGCGCGAGCGGGCAATCGAGTGCGTTGTGCTGGTGGTTGTCCTTGACGTATTTGACGTATATGACTAACCCATATTACATAACAGATGATGATTTTTGTTGGAGGGAACATGTACGAAACGTTCCACCCGAAGGGTTTGAAATGCTATTTCGGGAGGCTATAAGTCCCTTGACCTCGTCTCGGGACTTATAACCTCCCTCAATAGCATTTCCAACCCTTCGGGTGGAAAATTCGGTATGTTCCCTCCCCCGCCAGTGACGTCATTACCTATATAATGTAATCATTGTAACCTTAAATGTAATATCAACCGTAGTATTGTAATACATTTTAATCCAAGATGGAACACTTACCGTGTACTACATTTCAACCTTGAATGTAGTATCAACCGTAGTATTGTAATACATTTTAATTCTGCATGGAACAGTAACCGTGTCCTACATTTCAACCCTGAATGTTATATCAACGCTAACTACGTTTCAACTCTAAAGATTTAATGTTAAATGTGCCTTCTAATTTGAGGTACATGTTATCCGTAGATGTAACATCATCACACAAGGCAAACCCATGCCCCCATGCCCGCTCAGTGGCTGGAAGAGAGAGCATAGTGTCCAACATTGTGTCCACAGTGTGGTCACATAGTCGGCTATGTGAAAACGCTCGAATTCAACTGTGTGGAGAGATTTCACACTGTGTTTCTCACGCTGTGAACACAATGTGTTCACATAGTGTTAAGACAGTGTTTCTTACACTTTGAATACACTGTGTTCACAATGTGTTTACTTTGTGTTCACGTTGTGTTCACACTGTGTTTCTTACACGGTGGTATACTGTGTTCTTTCCATCAGGGTTAATCACGCCATGTTGGTGTGCGTGTCTCCCAGACTATAGACCCAGTCGTTACAAATGGTAGGACCTCTTTCTCTAATAACTCATGTATCAGAAAATGAAACAAGATTCATTATTCAGAAGATTATTCCGAAACTGACATAGCTCGTCAATAGGAAAACAAAATCAAAGGTGCACACCACCTACCTTCGAAATTATAAACCGTATTATAAAATGGGTTCAAGAATGTAGCCAATTGGAAGCGCTGAAATGAGTCACGTGTGCGTGCATTATTTTCTTCAGGTAAGCACTAAGAAGAGTCTCTCTTCCACCTCCCTGGCCTGACGTACGTCACAATGTTTTACACTAGCAGTGCGCACTCAATCAGTTGTTACAAGTGCGTCACGCGCTACTATACGCGCTGTCAATCCTGTAAACAACTTCTAGTTCGGGCCGCGGGCTGCCACAACAGCCGGCGGCCTTTCTTGTGCATAACAGTACGTGGCGTACGTATACTCTTATGCGTACGTACAGTACTTATCAGTGTGCGGGATTTCCGAGTGCGACGTGCGTAAATGTTTGGGTATGGGACGAACATCTTCGGACATCTTGACTTTTGAGCGAGTGCTACATGTAGCTGACTGGTATTGACCCACAAAGGTACGTGAATAATGAAGTTAGTTTTCGACCCATTTTATAAAACTAATGATGCACAGGATTATTTCGTGGCGTTAGTGAAGGTGCGGCTCACTCTCGAGTATTGACAACGGTTGCAAACATGCACTCGGCTGCGCCTCGTGCATGTCGCACCATTGTCAATACTCTCGAGCGCGCCGCACCTTCACTAACACACTCTATCCTGTGCATCATTAGTATAATAACATTGCGTTAAGACAGCAGAAATTCACGAAGATCTTTTTTTTTTCGATGGAATGTGGTGGCAGCAAGCATAACTTCACTTTTTTCTTTTTTCTTTTTTTTTTGTAGTGTATGATGTCTATCTTCACAGTAAAAAAAAGAGGAGGGAATTATGCATATCATGACTTCTATTTTGTAATGTGCAGTTGGGTATATCAGCAACGCAACGTGATTATGACTGTTATCATTATATCTAGTGTTATTTTGACAAATCATTTTGCACCACTTCGCACCACTTTAAGACCCGGTAATAGCATGTGGATACAAGGGTGGGCCGAATCATTCGCTTCCCTAGGGGTACATTCCAAATTTCGTAAATCAAATAAATCCAAGAAAGAAAAAGGTTCGTTATTCTGAAGACTCGTTATTTATTAACTGATATCAGGTAAATGATTACGAAAGTTTGTTAGCATACCTAGTTATTGTTGTTGTTGCTGCTGTTGTTGTTGTTTTTTACTGTCGGATTCAATTATGGAACTTCCGATCAACAAACCTCGGGAATAGCGGTGATTCCTCTCATTTTCAAACTAACTACCCTTTGTCATAATAACGAACCTTTCCGGATGACACAATCTTTGCTTCTGCGAAAATTTCACCGATCTTATTTTCTGCAAGGAATTAGGGTTAGGGTTATGATAGGCTTAGGGAAATAAGGTTATGTCGAGGGTTGAATTTATGTTTGGGTGAGCGTGCAGATATTTCATGGGAGCAATCGCCGCAGGAGCATATGTCATTGACTGTTCGGATTGTAGAAATTAGGAATAACCAGTTCGCCGGAATAACGGCAGAAATGAGGTAATAACGAACCTTATTTAATCCACAGATTAACGAACAATTGTCTTATTTGTGTATTTTGGAATATCGAACGTTCGGAATAACGAACCTTATATTATCTCGGATGAATATTATGATAACAAAACTAATTCTCCAGGAAAAAGTGTGTGACACAGTGAATGAAAGCAGAGCGAAAGTAGATTTAAACACCTTGAAATGTGAAGAGTTCGACCTTGACTTGCATATCAAGATTCGACATTGAGTCTGAATCTTACATAGGGTGAAAATCTTGTTTTGACTTTTTTGGCATAATTACAATTTTATCCATAGTCGAATAGACGGCACTGTACTTACCCTTGTTACACTTTACGTTTATTATGAACTTCACTGAGCTGTTATTGAACGTATACTTTATCCCCAGCCTTATCTGATGGGTTAGTGATAAAAAGGGTGATGATTTGGTGTGCTCTGTGATCGCAGTCAGATACGATTTATCTGATAGGTCATCCAGAAATTGAAATCCAACCACTGAGTGATTAGCGGACTTAATTTCAGAGAGAATTCGACGTCCACGAGGTGCCTGGAAAACCCAACTATCGCCGTTGGCAAGACAAGTTTCATCACACAATATCTCCTGCTGTAGTGGCTTTCCCGAACAGCTTACAGTGAAGTCTGCACGAGATTTGAGAAATGACAAATACAAGTCAACTGGTCAATGTTTGAATAAGAGAGAAGAGTATAAAGTACATGACAGATACAGTTTATGCCTGGAAATCTTGCTGGCCGCTCAACAACAAAATATTTCTGTGACATGCAAAAATGTTTCTCTTTCTATTTTTCGATATTTTCTCCCTATATTTCTTCTTCTATGAAAATAATCTTGTTTTGCAATCCGCTAGCTAAAATAGAATTCGGTCGCTATCTTTCTTTTACGCAAAGACTGCAATGTTTAGGCTGTTTCAATGAAACAGAATTGTAACCCTTCCCTTATAATAATCCAAAAGTCTATGTCATATGAAAATCAGAAGAGGCGTTTGGATTTTGAAGGTTTTCTAGCAAGGATAATACCTAAGCCATATTTTCTTTTTCCTTCAGTTACTTTTCTTCCTTTTCACTCCTTGTAGTACATTGATAGTGTGAATGAAACCCTATACGGAGCTTTCAAAAACAGACTGTGCGTCAGTGCTGTTAAAGTACCTCTGATATTTAGCATTATCATGAATATCGTGACCCTACGTAGGCTTACCTCTTTCGGTGTTTATAATGATAGCATATAATCCTATCATAGTGGCTGCCGTTTTTGCTTGAAATACCCAATTTGTGTCACACATAAGCGACACGGCACTTCAATCACAATTTGTCCAATTTTTTATTGTTATACTAGCATAAAAAAATTGCGTGAAACATCCCAATTGGAAGGATAATACAACATTTGCGCACTTCGCTTTTCTTTGAATGTCCTCTTCAGGATTTTGCAATTGAAATAAGAATATAATCAGCCAAACCTTTCTCGTTCGTGTAACGGAATGCTACATGTGATCTTTTAAGACAGAAAGAAGAGAGTATACGTACAAGTCTCGCGGGCCTCTACAGAAGCAAAAGTGATGAACAGATTGTGATTGATGACACCAGCAAACAACCAGACTAAAAAAGTTACTTTTCTCTCCATCTTGTAAATCCAATATCAATCGCAATGCAGATGATCGCTGACGAAAATGGTCTGAGAGTAATTTCACTGCGTAATGCGTTGAACCGAAATTAACCACTTCCAATACCTGTGACGACTCTACGCGAGAAGAGAAAGTGCGTGCGCGCAGTGAAACTGTACAAAGACACGTGATCACCACTCCCTGCACGGATATGAGCGAAACCGAGAATACAAATAGAATCTGTCGACTCTAATTACCCACTGGACAATTATTGTTACAGGATCTGTTTCTAAGAGTAAAAGAATTGAAAAACGGTGTATTTCGTAACGAAATGTTCAAGTCCAAAATAATACTGTTACCACCCTATTAAATCCGACTTCTTACGGAGTTACAACCGGTTGATGAGGGGTAATATGGGTAATGTTGAATGGCTTTAATTGGCTATAACATTGCAAATTTGAGTAATAACAGTAATCTTGTGGCAATCCCAGCAAACTTGTCAAGTTCCGCAAATTAGTGTTATCAACCTTGTTGAAACCAACATTTTACCGAGTTACAACAGGGTGAATATGGGGGTAATATGGGTAATGTTGAATGACTTTTATTGGTTATAACATTGGGAACTTGAATAACATTAACCCTATAGCAATCCCAGCGACATTTTCAACTTCCCCAAAAGACTTTTATCACCCTGTTGAAACAGACATTTTATGGACTTACAGCAGGACGGTGAGGGCTAATATGGGTTAATGCTGAATGGCTTAATAGGTTAGGCCTATCAACATCGCGAACTTGAGTAATAACAGTAATACTAATGAATATTCATTTGATGTGGTGTTTCCTAACCAAACCCCCTTATCATGAACAGTCACAAATCCAAATACATATTAAATACATAATAAATACATATTTCTGTATTCATTCAAGGGGCTAGATTCATAAGAAAATAGCCATATACCCCCTCAAAAATGCTAGACAGGGAAATTCAAAATTAAGAGAGCAGCAAGAATGACTTTATATTTTTTAAAAGTTGGCACACGGTTTCTTTATTGAGTTTTATTCGGAAATATAAGTAGATCGATGTTATTCGTTTTGTTTGGAATCATTCTCCTTTTGATTTATGCTATGTAATACTTAAGTACACGAGCCTAACTTTAGTATAATTTACATCATATACACACTGTGTCTGTAGATTTTTTAAGTAGTTTACGTTTCTGTACAGCTTCCATTTTAAATCTGGTGTTTATTAGGTTATTATGAAAGTGTACAGATATGTCAAGTGCACGTATACATACATAGTACCGGCGTGGTGGCTCAGTGAGTTCGAACCTCGCCTGAGTCATACCAAAGACATTAAGAATGGTACCTACACGTACTGCCTTCTTGCAGGAGCCCAGCATTAAAGAAATGAGTTCGGAAAGCTGATATGCGGATTTACCAGTAGACTTACCCCCCCCCCCCCCATCCCCATTGTACAGCTTTCACTAGTATTCGCCGTGTAGCCCCGGGTTACTGAAACAGAGAAAGGCTTTATGTTATCTACATACCTAGACATGTATAGTTTAGTTCAATTTCACATATATTTATGTGACTTTTTGGCCATTCTTTTTTAAGTGAAATGTTTATTTTTACCTGCATGTACCCCATGTTCCTTTTCATTCTCTTTTGAAACCACTTTTTCAGTGTTTAATGTCATGCAGTATCGTGTCAGTTCCAGATATTCATAATTGTATCATGTACATTGTGGGTCTATTACAATGTATGTCTGTCTTGTCCCCCCCCCCCCCCCCCCCCCCATTCGTTTTAGGCTCAGGTATTATCAAATGGTTTGTAACGGCACATAGGGCATATTGTTAAATTTTCAAAGTTTGGCTGACTGTATGCTGAAGATGAAATAATCCACAGAACTGTATAGTTTGTTAAAACTTATAAAGAAATACAATATGTATATGTACTCAGAGGCGAAACAAGGTGGTGATCGAGCGATGGGGATAGTTAGAACCTATACAGTTAAAACTAACCACTTGGCTTTCAGCAAAATTGCTCTCTGAATTCAGCCTTGATGATTACTGCAATGTTGATACATACCTACTTTTTTTTAATCATAAACTCCATTATAGCCACGATAGCTTGTCCTTGTTTAGGTATTACCATGAGAACATGCCAGAGGTAATAACATGGCAATGCTGGAAATATCGGTTACGTCATCTCTGGTAATTTTGGGCAAATTGGGTAATATTATAACGAAATTCTTTTCCCAAAAATAGCGTAATATATGTATGTATATATATATATATATATATATATATATAGACATACATACATAAGCATACATATCACACACACACACGCACACACACGCACACACACACACACACACACATGTATGCTTCTTAATAAGTGTATATTATAAGGTATTTACCATTAATATGTCTAAGCCCAGCTGACTAATCTAATGAAGGGTCAAGGTCCAAAAGATTTCTAAAGGTACTAATGCATTGAATGGGACGTCCACTGGTATCACTTTCATTCTGTTGTCGAACCTTACTTGTCACTGTATGATTTATGTATGTATGTATTATACATGTATAGAAATCAACCATGAAAAAAAAAATCGCAATGTCTCAGTGTAAAGTACATGTATTATGTGGAAGAAAGGAAATAGAGAACAACGTTCGTTTCAAACGTGATTTCTTCCATGATATTATATGCATTCAACTTTGTTACAACACTTGGCATACGTAGAAATTTTTGTCCCAGTCACAGGGCCTCACAATACAAAACTTCTTTATCTTGGGAGCAATACAGGTCTACAGTAAAATGTTCCTATCATGAGAGCAGATGTAGAGGTGAGATGTGTAAAGGGAAAGGTTACATGGCAGAACAGTCTATACAGAACACCATTTTCATGATACGGATAGTTTGTAGGTTGAAGAGGGTGACTGAAGACAGACAAGGAAAAGTAGAAATTACGCGGTGCGTAATATATGTCCCCGCCGGAAGTAGCATTTAGTAGCAAAATGTACAATATAGGTAAAAAGATCAAGGTCAAAGGTCAAAGAAGTCAAAGGTCAAAATTCTATGTAGAAGTTTTGAAGCCCTCACCTAGTGCCATCACATGAAGCAAACGGAATCGAAATCGGGTTAGAAATAGCGAAGGAGTAGCATTTTGTAGCCAATGTACAATAAGGTAAAAAATCAAGGTCAAAGGTCAAAGAAGTCAAAGGTCAAAATTCTGTGTAGAAGTTTTGAAGCCCTCACCTAGTGCCATCACATAAAGCAAATGGAATCGAAATCGGGTAAGAAATGGCGAAGGAGTAGCATTTGATAGCAAAATATACAATACAGGTCAAAAATCAAGGTCAGAGGTCAAAGAAGTCAAAGGTCAAAATTCTGTGTAGAAGTTTTGAAGCCCTCACCTAGTGCCATCACTTAAAGCAAACGGAATTGAAATCGGGTTACAAATGGCGAAGGAGTAGCACTTTGTAGCCAATGTACAATATAGGTAAAAAATCAAGGTCAAAGGTCAAAGAAGTCAAAGGTCAAAATTCTGTGTAGAAGTTTTGAAGCCCTCACCTAGTGCCATCACATAAAGCAAATGGAATCGAAATCTGGTAAGAAATGGCGAAGGAGTAGCATTTTATTCAAATTTATGAAGTTCTTCCGTCGTGATGTTTTCATTGCAACTGATTGACAAATTGCCCTACATCGACGTAAATACGTCGATGTAGGGCAATTTGTCAATCAGTTGCAATGAAAACATCACGACGGAAGAACTTCATAAATTTGAATAACAAAAGCAGTACCCGCTGCATGCTATAAGGATTAGAACCAACACTTGCTGTCGGGCGAAAGCTCGGTGGTCTAGTGGAGATGACGCCTGTCCGGTGATCAGGAGGTCGTGGGTTCGAATCCTGCTCGAGTATGTAGGCCCATGATTTTTATCATGGCTACTACTAAAACACTGATCAATTCAGTGCTTATTTACGTCGATGTAGGGCAATTTGTCAATCAGTTGCAATGAAAACATCACGACGGAAGAACTTCATAAATTTGAATAACAAAAGCAGTACCCGCTGCATGCTATAAGGATTAGAACCAACACTTGCTGTCGGGCGAAAGCTCGGTGGTCTAGTGGAGATGACGCCTGTCCGGTGATCAGGAGGTCGTGGGTTCGAATCCTGCTCGAGTATGTAGGCCCATGATTTTTATCATGGCTACTACTAAAACACTGATCAATTCAGTGCTTATTTACGTCGATGTAGGGCAATTTGTCAATCAGTTGCAATGAGTAGCATTTTGTAGGCAATGTACAATATAGGTCAAAAATCAAGGTCAAAGGTCAAAATTCTGTGTAGAAGTTTTGAAGCCCTCACCTAGTGCCATCATATAAAGCAAACGGAATCAAAATCGGGTTAGAAATGGCGAAGGAGTAGCATTTTGAAGCAAAATGTACAATATGTGACAGTGCACCTCAAAACGAACATAAAGTCGCACACACTGATTTTGCGTGAGGACTGAAAATAAGTGAAATGGGTCAACATAGCCGAACTTGACTTTTTCATATATTCTGAAAGAGCGGGTCTTCTTTTACATTATCCTAAAATTTGGTATCATAAAACGGGCAGGAAAGTGTGTGTTTTTAGCAGTTTATCTCCAACATTTTTGGTAGAATAGTGTGATTAGGTGTGTCTTTAGAATCCCTTTTTCATTTCTGAAAAACCTTGTCCACACTCTTCACTTTCAACTCTAATAACTTTTGAAAGGATGATGCTACCGCTTCGAAAGTTGGCATTGATTATGGACAGAGTGTGTTAATGAGGCATGTTTAATTTCAGTTTAATCTGATAATCCCTTCATTGTTGTTACTCTGGTGGTTTACTTCCTGTTTTTTGTCCCATTCATAGCACAGCCAGCAAGGTTTGGTAAAGATTAAGCGCTTGAATAGACACTGTACTTCAGAGCCTCTTTTCTCAGTTCACACTTTTCTTGAGTTTGTGCTTTCTTTCCAATATTTAGATAGGTTAAGAGAGTCCATTTGATTTGAGTTATACATCATTTTAAAGCTTAAAGTCTGCTCTTTCATAATATGGTATTAACTAAAAATTCATGTCTGGCGACTTTTTGTTTGTTTTGAGGTGCAGGGTCACATATAGGTCAAAGGTCAAGGTCAAAGGTCACAACTGAAATTCTGTGTAGAAGTTTCAAAGCTCCCACGTAGTGCTATCATATAAAGCAAACAGAATCAAAATCGGGTTAGAAATGGCGAAGGAGTAGCATTTTGAACATTTTGATCACACACGGACGCACAGACGGACGGACGGACGGACGGACGGACAGACGGACGGACACACAGACACACACACGTACGGAGGCCGTTTCATAGTCCCCTGCTCGATCTCGTTCGGCGGGGACAATAAAACTGTAGGCTTACATGTATCATATTTCGGGTCAAAAATTTTATCAACTGATAGGTTGAAAGAGCTTCACGTGATTATAGACTTTATATCATGTACAACATATTTTGCCTTGAGAGTTGAAGTGACTTACCATAGGTACAATGTGATGCTTTTATGGACGCTTGCAGACACGCAAACACAACGCATTGCCCATAATCACGTTCGTAGATTAAAAAAAAAAAAACCAAACAAACACACCACCCAACATAAATCACGTTCCCAAGTGCTTGATTAATAAGAGCCCTATTGTATCGTTGCGCGGCTGCAATGAAAATCCATCTTAATTTACTGAGACATCGCTTCGATAAAATTTAACCTTGGAGAACTTTTGGTTTCACGCGATACATCCAGACAATGGCAGGGTAGTTTCGCAATCTCATTACGTGCAGTATAGGGCTCCTTCTTCGAACAGCAACAAAAACCACAGTTTTACCAGTAACAATGACTTATCTCATTTCTTTTTACAGTGATCTTTATAAAATAGTGTTGCAAAATACCGCACATAGAGGACTAGTCCACCCTCATGTACATGTGGATTGAGGTAACGCAACAATATAAGTGGAACGCATCAGTGAGAGTTTGACGAAAACTGGACTATCCGTTCAAAATTTATGAATTTTTAAAGTTTCCGTGAAGTCACTGCTGGATGAAAAGACTATTGCAGTTGGTTTTTATACGTAGAACGATATAAGGAAAAATAAGAGAATTCCACAAAATTTATCTTTTTTTAAATGTACACATTCCCTCAACTTATAACTGACATTTGTTTGGGCAATATAGTTCTTGCTTTTTGAAAGAGGCAAGCCTGTGCTCTTTTATTATGCGAGAAAAGTGAAAATACATGGTGTATGTTGAATCTTGTTTATATTTTCTTTATATCGTTGTACACATATGGCATCACAAGCTGTTGTAGTCTTCACATCCAGCGCGATCATGGATCTAAAACCTAAAAAAAAAAAAACAAACCAACAAACCAACAAACATAACGTTTGAACAGATTTCTGACTGTACTCAAACTTTCACGTATGCGGCATCCTCTCAATCCACATGTTTATGAAGGTGGACTTGTCCTTAAGAAAAAAAAAAAACATGGTCGAACGGAAATAAGGCACCCGCAGCGGTGAAGTTAAGAGTTTGTGTCTTAAGCCAAATTTGTATAGAATTTTAGGTTTTTCCTCATCCCTTGGTGACCTTTCCAAATAACTGAATGTAGACATTGTCTTGTTTTGTTCTTGTCCTTGTCATAATCTTTTGTGTTTTATTTTGTGATTATTTCGCCTGACATCAGGATATTAAAATTTTATACATGCATGGAGTCCTTGACAGATTTTGAGATGCCGTCACCTGCTAGAGTAATTCACAAATTTTACAAGCTATGCTTTTTTCTTGTGAATAAATTAAGATTGTATTACTTACTTGCTTATTTTTCCAAACCAGAGTTGATATCATTATAATCATTGTATTTATGTTTTGTTGAAACATACGTGATTCAAAGTTCCTTTAAATATTATGTACTCATCTAAGCGTTATATATATTACTTTGTATTACGATTTTTTTTTTTGAATTTTGAATTGAATTGAATTGAAGTAAAGTAGTAGTTGCAGGAGCTCTGACGTCGGGCAGGCCTATCGTGTATATGTACTCAGAGGCGAAACAAGTTGGTGATCGAGCGATGGGGATAGTTAGAACCTATACACTTAAAACTAACCACTTTCAGCAAAATTGCCCTCTGAATTCAGCCTTGATGGTTACTGCGATGTTGATACATACCTACTTTTTTTGAACCATAAACTCCATTATAGCCACGATAGCTTGTCCTTTCCTCGGCATGTCAGACGTGACTTAGACATCAGGATGGACACAAAAGGCAGTTCTGACAGTAGACGAATCGTTAACTAAGCCCCTATACTCATTTGATATAATAATCAGATCAATTATTGTAATCCATACACGCATAATCAACTGTACATATAGGCCAATATATTTATCATGACTTATCGTATACTTGATTAGACAATTTGCTTGACTTCAGAGTTTTGTAAAAGTTGCAGAAACCTTTAAATAGTCAGAATTGTCGAATGTCGGAAAAAAAATATACGATACTTATCTTACATCTATTTCGTGCATTATTTGGACAAGTAGTGCGCTGTTATTTCCTTATCTGGTTTGTCAGGGATACTCTTACGTATTCAATCACCATTAACGGTCACGGAAATGAAAGTAATCGAATAAAACTAACGAAATGAACAACCTACACAACAAATTGCAATTTAGAATATAGTTATTCATCATTCTTGTACACATGGGACTCGACAAACAAGTGTTATTAAGTGGGCATTCCAGATCCTATTTTCGTCGCTCCTTTGAAAACACGGGCAATTACGATAGTGAGATAATCACTTCAATAATTTAATTACATTTGGATACACATTCAGTTTCACTCACTTCCAGGGACTGGCCATCACATGGCTGTGCAGTTTCACTGTGCGCACGAAGGCTTTCAAAGATCGCGCAGAATCGTAGCAGGCGTGCATGCGAAGTGCAATCGTTTTGGTACATTAACGCAAGAAGTATAAGGTAACCAGCCTCACATCCAGACAGTAAATCCCAACTTCCTCTGGAGTGAATCTATACGTTAGCCAGCGCTATTCTGTGCTTCAGATCTTCGACCGATGCGCGATCTATTAGTATATTGGATTGGCACGATGGAGAGACGGATGACCTTTGTTGGTTGTTTGTTTGTTGGTACCATTGTCATCATTCACCATCTGTACCTCGCCTTTTCTACGCAAGAAGCTCGGGTTACTTGTACGTAAACATTCCTTCCTATCACGACATATTCACACGTAACTTTTGATCACTTAAGCAACCAAGTTTCAATCCCAAATACAGAAAGAAATGCAGAAATTACGTATAACCCAAGACTTCTCCTTGTTTTGAGCATTCAAATTTGGATGTTACCAGCTCATAGAAATGCCTTCTTACATAATATCCACCGTTTATAGCAATTCACTTTTGATGAAGAAGGATTAATTTTAAGTCAATGTGTTGTGAACATCACAAATAGAAGAAATGAAGTGAGAAAGTAATGCGAAATAGGAAAGAAAACTCTTTTTTTTTTGTTTTTACTTTGCACCATTTCTTTTTCTTACGAGCGGGAAGTATTATGATTTACAAGGATCAACGGCTATATTTTTTTTCTCCGGCGCAGTTATAATTCTAAGATTAATACCCCTTGATCATGTCGACTTTAGTTTGGTCCTTTCCGTTTCTCAAATAATCCCATCCAGATTTCACTGTAAACTGTTCGGGAATGCCAATACAGCAGGAGATATTGTGTGATGAAACCTGCCTTGCCAACGGCGATAGTTGGGTTTTCCAGGCACCTCATTGACGTCGAATTCTTTCTGAAATTGAGTCAGAAAATCACACAGTTATTGGATTTCAATTTCTTGATGAACTATCTAACAAAACACTTGTGATTGTGATCGTGAACCACGCCAAATCATCTATCACTTCATCACTGGCCCATCAGGTAGAGCTACGGATAACATATATATGAATATCCCGTGAAGTTCAACATTAGCGTGAACTGTTGCAAGGGTAAGTAATGCCGTAGGTTGTGGCCTACTGTTGTTCATACGTTCAAGGAAAAAAAGAATGAATAAAGTAAATGAAGATTAAGTCACTTATAGAATCAGATTCATACTAATATTATGACGGTGAATGAATGTGAACATTTATCTACAGACTTATATACAAGTGATGTACAAGGAAGAAGTTGAGGGATGAAAATATTGCATAGATCTAATAAATTAAAATACTTTACACTTTTGTTTCTCGGTTTATCTTTGAACTGTAGTCATTCAAATTATGCGACTCAGGCTGACTTTTAAGATTGGTATGTTGATATAAATAAAACACATACAACTTTAAAGCGTTCTAACTATTGAAGTTGTAAAATTTTGTGGTTTGACTTAACGCTGCTTGTCAATGTAATCTTGAACACAGCTTCATTTTATGGCGATTCCCTATCATTCTCTTATGCAATATGCCATTGGAATTTAACCATGGAGTGATGTTACTATATAGTAAACAAAAATATGAAATTCAAGTGTCGAAAAAGTTTCGTGCAGTGACCCAGTTTTGTAGATATTAGAAACTCCGTCTTGTCTACTGTACTCTCTAAAAAAAAATCGAGTGAAAATATTCACTCTTGAAGGAGTGAATACAAAAAAGAAAATAAAGAAAATACAAAAAAGAGTAAAAATGTTCATTTGCACTCATTTTGGAGTGACCTCAGGGATCACTCGAAGATTTTGGAGTGATCCCTGACGTCACTCTAAAACGAGTGAAAATGAACATTTTCACTCTAAATTCACTCCAATTGCACTCTACATTCACTCTTTTTTTGTATTCACTCCTTCAAGAGTGAATATTTTCACTCGATTTTTTTTAGAGAGTAAACATGGTACAAGAAATTATAATATTAACATTAAACTTGGTGCGCGTAGATGACATTGACGGTAAAATGGCGGCTATAGCTGAATAAACTGATTTGTAAAGTTTTTTTTTTGTGGGGGGTTGCATGAATATTCTGCGCAGATCTCAGGGTGAAGACAGCTGAAAAAAACTTTACAAAGAAACTTGAGGAAGCAATGAACTCACATTATATACAGAATACTTATTGATATGCTTCCAAAATTTCTATTCAAGTGAAAAAAAGCAAACGCTAACCCTAAATGGAAAAAGAGTCATACAGTTTTATAATATCTAGTTTCTTGGCCGTAAACACGTAATGCAAAGATCTCAAAATAACAAAGTTCTATTTGATTTCCGTGAGTCTCCAAATTCCCAAATTTCAATTCTAATTCAAAATGCGAGTATATTTGCACGAACACTGTATTTGCAAAGGCATGATTATGATAACATATAAGATAATATCATATCATACAAATGAAGAGTTTGTTCGAAAAAACTGATAAGTCCATTTTTGAAGATTTTGAAGTACGGTCTCTGTCATAAGGTACAAAATAATACCTTTTAAATGATATACTGGTCACTACTTATAAGGGTACATTTTTGAAGTTATGGTCAAAAGAAGCAAAAAATTTTCTTTATTATTTTCTTTATTTTTCTTGACCTTTAATCGCAAATATCTCCATTTGGCAAATATGGACTTATCGGTTTTTGCGAACAGACTCTTCAAAAATTGCTTGCTCTATAGGATATGCACTATACTGGATTATAGAACGACAAGTACTGAAATAAAACTGCGTGATGCCATTTAATTTTGTATTTGGAGTTCTATTCGTCCAGTCCTGGGGCGTCAATAGAATATGCACTAATTATTTCAGTAAATAGACTTCTCGATAGGCCCTAACATGCTACAATCATGCTAAAAAATCCTAATTATTCCTGGCATAATGCTATATACATGCTGACGGGTCAAAACTATGTCTTAAAGCACAGACGTTGCTGCTATTAAACTACAATTTACTTAATTTTTTATGCATGCGGAGTTTAACGATAATCATGTTTACAGCCGTGTAGTACTGCCCACCCCCGCCCTCTGCGTATCGCCGAGTGTGTAATAGACAATTTACCCTATACCGAAATTTATGCACGATCACGTGATGAAATCTAATCACTCACAACGCATATTATACTTGACCTGTTAACTATAGATAAATATTTATACACACAAATATTATGCAGTGTATTAACATATTTCATATATTTATATCTATATATATATATATATATATATATAAGCACATTTTGTATTTAAATTATATTATATATATAATATATACATACATAATATTTTTTTTTGTATGATTATTTACATGTTTATATATCATTGTATATCTTCGTTTCCAAGAGATATCATCGGTGAAGCTGGTTAATGGAACTTCACCTCGGGAAGGCTTAGTGGTCTTCGAAACAGACACATACGTGTGTCCCGAAGGATTTAACATCATGGCTGCTGACTGGATCTGCGGACAGCTCGGCTTTCCAGCGGTACAGCAATACTGGAATGAGACTCTGTCTAGCGTTTTTACAGGGAACGGGCTTAGGCAGTTGTCATGTGCTCACGGTGAGTGAATGAAACAAAACGAAACAAAACAAACTTAACTCTTAGCTTGTCAGTTGGGACCCATATCTTATCTTATGAGGACAACTTTGCTTTTGATTATCTCAGCCATTTCACATTCGATTTACTTCAAATAAACTTTGATTTCCTTTTAGAAGTTGTATGGTCCTTCATACTTTACAAGTGATTTCTCATTATCTTACAAAAAAAAAGTTAAAAGTTGTTTTATGAACACCACTGACTGCCCTTCGAACCACGTTGTGAAACTGAAATGCCGAGGTAAGACTTTGCATGTAGTATCGCATGATCTATACTAGAGGATTTGGTGTTTGGCGACAAAGCTTTTCTAAATCAACATTTGGAGGCACAACATTAAGCATATTCTTTCCATTTTTTTATAGACATTTCCTTTTTTTTTTTTCATTGTCTCATATTCTTTTCTCTTGCATTTCGTCAGCAAAGCTTTTTTTTAAGATTATTTATGAATACCCTCTAACAGAAACTTAGCTATAAAAACAGCCAGCTGTAACTTTGTTACTTCAACATTATAATGAATTGAGTGTTTGTATTACAGTGTGAATTCTTTAATCAATTTTGAGCTTAATCTGATGACACGATCACAATTGTAATCAAAATTTGAGTTGTGGATCTCCCTTCTGTTCCACCCAAAATGAAGTTAAATTAGTGCAATTCTTCCGTCGAGTTGTTTTCATTGCAACTGATTGACAAATTGCACTATGTCGACGATGCCACCAAATGTTTCAATGAAAAAAAAAAATCGTGAATTTCTGATGCCATAACACAATAATGCATTTTTAAGTTCTCTACTAAACTGTCTCCACAGGTCTTAACAGGAGATACCGTGCAGCGATATTCATAATGGAAACTCTCCTGAGTGTCGTTACAACACTGTTGCTAGTCATTGTACGTATTTTTTGGAAAAGGTGAGTCTTAACCACCCCCAAGGAAAAAAAAGAAGAAGAAGTCATTTACGTCCTTTTTTTTTGTAGAGGGGGAATACACCAATGTGAAAATGGATTTGCATGTACAGTGTACTTGTCATGCGTAAGTGATCATTTCTGTGTGTGTGTCTGTGTGTGTGTGTGTGTGTGTGTGTGTGTGTGTGTGTGTGTGATGTTCGTCCTTCGCTGACGTAAAAGGCCTGTCCACAAGTTATCCTATCACTTGGTCTTGTACGTGCGAAGATGCTTGATCAGTCTGATCCTCACTCTAAAATGTTTGGTGCAGTGTGGATACGCAAAAAGTCGAGGTAAGATAGGATAGGACATGGAGCTCGCTCTTTTTCGTCGCTAGCGTCTTCCTGCTCCTCCCCACTCCTCTTTTCGTAGCCTGACACACCCAAGCTGACCAGAGATCGTCAGGGATGATGAGCGATCTTGTGCTGTAGGCTACTTGCCATTTGTCAGGGTTGATGCTGCAGCATTTCAGCTGGAGCTTTCAGTTTGTGTTTGTACCCTTTCTCAGACCTTTATGAGAGTCGTTACCTTCCAATTCAGTTCACCGTATTGATCAGTCTCTTTGGCAAACGCTAATCGGGCATTCGCAGTACATCATGTACATGCCCTACCTAACTGAACTTGGAGTATCACGTGAACGCTCTCCATCTGGACTCTCTGTAAAGAGTACCTCCGTGTCTGAGACTTTGTCCTGCCACTTGGTGTGCAGTAAAGTTCGAAGGCGTCTCGTGTGGAAATAGTTCACCGGTTCAGCTGCCTGGCATGTCGGCTGTACACCGTCCGGCCACGTTTCGCTTGTGAACAAAATGAGGACAGAAGAACTGCGTGGTAGGCCTACACCTTTGATTTGGTCTAAAGGCGGTTCCTCGTCTCCCCCAAACAACTTGACATCTCTTAGTCCGCCGAAGGTGGAGCAGGCCATTGCAATTCTGAAAGAGATTCCCTCGTCGATGCTTAAATTTCGTGGCACCGTGTGGCAAAAGTAAGCAAACTAAGCCGGCTTTCAGCTTTTCATTGTTGACCGTCATGGATGACTTTTTGTAGTGGTGAATTTTTGTAGCCGGCTGATGCATCACTCCTGATGGGTCTTCTTTGCGCTTATCGTCAGATCAAAGTCGTCACAATCCATGGCGAATCGGTCCATACATAATTCCTGCATGTTAGATTGGGTACTACTATTCAGTGCGCAGTCAACAACAAGGACAAAGTCACGAGGAATGTGTTCCTAGACTTTGGTGTTGTCTGCAGATTGTCCATAGATTGGCCATAGATTGTCCTTAGATTGAATAACTTGAATCTGAAGTTGACTCCGTTGTCACCCATAAGAAATGTTTCTGTTAACATGGCTGTAAACATCATACTGATGAAGGTTTCAGCTATAGGTACGTCCTTGTTTCACGCCGTTTGTATTACAGGGAAGGGCTCTGATTGTTCTCAGTCTTCCTGCATGCTAGCTTGCATACCGTGAGGGAACTGTCTGACCAGTGAGATGAACTTTGCTGAGCAGTCGAACAACTTGTCCATGATCTTCAAGAGCCCTTTTCGGCAGATGGTGTCAAAAGGCTTCGTTAGGTCTATACCAAAGTTTTGTAGAGACCGACATTCTGTTTCTGACACTTTTCCTGGCTTTGATGTGCTGCGAAAATGATGTCCAGTGTGCAATTGCGACCCTGCCCCAACCCGCATCGACTTTCCAGTATAGGAAGCCTTCCTGCAATAGAGTGGTCAGTCGGGCGGTTCAGCAAGACGCTGGCCAAGACCTTGTAAAGGAAATGAAGAGTATGGAGATACCGCGGTGGTTGTACGTCTGTCGATTTTCTTTGTGCCAGTACAAGTGGACAATAGAAGCATCCTTTAGTTCCTGCGGGATTTTGGCTTGGTTGCACATGTACTGGAATAGCTCAGAGAGCTACTTGGTCAGGGTTGGGCCACCAGAGGCGTACATTTACTCAGTAGGAGCCACATGTTGGAGTGGAGTGCCGGTTGGTACCACAGCGGACAAACTACCTGTGGGTTCAATTGTCCCCCGTCAGGAGTACTACCCCTCCATGCAATCCGTGTATGGGCTACTTTTATAAGTAATATGTAGTATGAACACGGGTATGAACTGAGATATAGGATCCTACAGAATGAAAATATAAACAACTTTAATATACCAATATATAACGATGACATATGCAAAAGCAATAGCTAATAAAAGAAATTGGAAAATAAAAGACGAGAAATATTCGAACTTTGTAGTTGGTTATTTTAAAACCATAAGGTTGCTATATGGTTGCCTAATGGCTATACAAAATATCCAGCACGAGCTGATAGAAGTGAACATTTACTTCAGATATATTCTATGCTAACTTTTTAATGTTGCTTTACCTATCACATGTAGGCTGATGTATAATGCAAATTCCTAATGAATTGGACAATCTTTTTGGATGTGTGCTATTTTTTTCTCTCATTATTTGTGCAAAAAATAGACTTGGGAGACTGGATGCCTCAAGTCAGTCGAATGATGACTCCTATGACAGGCAATCGCAAACGTATCCTGAAGACACTTCAACCAGCTTTATACCTGGCACAAGAGATCACGTCACTCCACTTGATTCTACCAGTATTGATCCTGAAACATTGAGTCACCCTTTGCATCAATTCTCGGGCAACGAAGTCAGCGATGTCACAACTCTAGAAGACAACGTGTGTGACATCTTCCAGAACACATCACAGGTAGTGAAACAAAGATTACCTCTTTTAGTTGTCAGAAGTTCTGAACATGCCGATCGCTTCATATCACATAAATGACTCCGATAATTCGCTATTACTTTTCATATAAGACTGAGTTAGTTCCCCCTACAAGCTGTGGATTGCGCTTGGCGTCCAAAGATATAGAGAGAAAGTGTTTGATACAATGAAAACGTTGTAACTGCTTCACATCGCTAGGAAATTGTGGAAGTTAATTGTTAATTTTATGATTACTTTGAAAATGCTTACACATTGTATATGCTGAGGTTTAAACAAAGAAAAGATTTCTAATCAGCAAGTTTTTCGAGATTTGGAGTGTTTAAGAATATTCAAAGTACTAGTAAACTAATACTGTCTACAGAGCCCTTCCCTGGACTCCGCCCCGTCTCCACACTATTAATAATAGTGACAATACTAAACTTTGATCACTGGATTTTCGATCTGAGTTATTTCAAGCATGCCGTGTTACATAGAGTTCACACAGGGACACTGGGTTGTGAACATCCACATACCAAGACACACCAGGCAGTAATAGGTAAATAATCTGCAATACTGACACAGATGATTATATGAACAGTTATTACTCATTCTGTTTCATTGTACGTCTTAAGAGAATTATATACTCATGTCTCAATGGAGGTTGTCAACCCTGGATTTGTTAAAGATTTTCTTTATTTTTTCATTTTGTCTTTAAAGAGCGATGATTATAAAATGGAGCCTAGCAGCGAGACAGATACTACAAGTTCAGCAGAAACCAGGTCGCAACCTTCCAACGACGTCATACACCAAAGTTGTAAAGACGTTACTGAGAAAACAGCTAATGACAAGAAAGAACTTTACATGGACATGTCAGGTGCTGTGAAGAAGAGAAGGGGGAACCTTACGTTTGTTCAATCAAGGGATACCACTGCAGATGGTGAAGACACGGATGAACATGGCTACATGGTTCCAAATGTCAATCTTTCCAAAGTTACGAGATGCCAACCTCAGACAAGTCGAGCTACGATGAAAGCTTTTGACAGCGACGACCCATCCTGCGACAACGACCCATCCTGCGATAACGTCCCATCCTGCGATAACACAACTCGCGTAGAACTAGGAGCTGTTAAAGGCGATGGCAATTTTCAATCGTCAGTCTATCAGGAAATTCCCTGCACTGTTGAACGACCCCCATTCATTCCTGAAGGACAATATCACCAGAGGGATAGTGATGGCAATGATGATATTGGCCTTACGGCCCTAGACCTGAATGACCCCTTTTATTGTCAATCTATCTATGTAGGCAGTTCAAGACAAGAATGTGAGGTGGATCCATCATGCGATAACCCAACTTGCGTAGAATTATCAAATCAGCCAAGAACTGTAAGTGAGGCTAGGAACACTGGGGAGGTCCAGTCGTTAATCTATCAGGAAATTCCCTTCACTTTTGACCAATCCCCACCTTTTCCTGAAGCGCAATATCACATGAACTACTGGGATATCGATCGCAATGACCCTTTAGCCGTTGATCTGAATGATCCTTTATATTCCCAATCTATCTACTTGAGCAGGCCAACAAAAGAATATAAGGTGGATGAAAATGGCTATCTCGTTCTGGAACATATTGAAGCAAATACTGGTGATTAAAGACCCAGTATAGAGTGGGCTGGGGTAAAAAAAAAAAATATTCGTTTAAATCAATCTTCTTGTTGCCCACCTGGGTACATGAAAAAGTCATCACTAAATGTGTTGGCCTGTTAAAATAGAATTGCCCGTTAGCAAATATTATGTTTGCAATAGCATGCTTTTATTTCGTAACGTTCGACTCCAGTCGAGAATTTTCTGCTGTGTGTGTACTTATATAGAGATAAGTAAACAATTAGCCCCCATTGATAATGTTTAACATGTCAGCAAATGGACATGATGTAGATCATTGGAATCCGTCTATTTTAATTCAATTTTGGCAGATTGTGGAATTGTTAATGTTTATTATGTATTCAATATTGTATGCGTGTCGTTCTTGGGCACTTTCAATGAAAGTCAAATACAATCTGTTACACTCACACACACACTCTGAACGCGCACTCACACACAACAAAGAGAAGAGAATGAGAAAGAAGAAGAGGAGAAAACACAAAGAATACCGTCATAGGAACAGTATCAATAACGGCACCTGCAGCTGCAAGAGGGAAGAAATATGAAAGGAAAGAATGAAAAATGAAACCATGTGGAACTGTTCTGCAACCATGACGAATAGTCCATATCAGTATTAATAATTTCAAATCATCTGCTTAATAATATTAATTTTTATCATCTGCAGAGTATTGCAAAAGAAATTTATTTCTAAGCTTATGTTTGAATGAATACCAACTGGGAGTTCGTAGTATTTTAGGGCCATTGTAAGTGAAAATATTCAGCAATATTGTTAATCTAGTTTTTGGTATATGGAACATATTACTCTGTCGTTTTGGATATCCATGTATTTCTTTATTTTTCTCTAATTCAAACTCCAGAGCGTCAGGCAAAACACAATCATCCAAATTATACATCAGAATTCCTGAATTCATTAAATACAAGTCATCTGTTTTAAAAATTCACTATCTATGAAAAGTGGATCAGTATGTGAAGTTAAATTACGTCCATAAATACATCTTAAAACTCTCTTTTGAGTAACCAATAATTTATCAATATTTATATTGACTGAGCTTCCCCACGCTAACATTCCATAATTCAAATATGGCAAAATCATAGTTAAATATAACATCAAAAGTATTTCGATTGGAAAACATATTGATAACTCCTTCATTTTATGAAATAAGTTTATTCAAATAATCAAGATGAGTGTTACAATTCAAATGATCGTCAATAAAAAGCCTCAAGAATTTTGTTGAGTGGGCACTACGTATAGTGTTTGATTAAAAACAATTTGTTCAGAAAGAAATCTGGAGAATTACTGAATAACATGTAATCATTTTTTTTTTTATAACATGTAATGAGTTTTTTTTTTTTGTATATCAAACGATTATGAATTCGCTTGAATCGAATTTCTTTATTAACAGTTTCAAAAAGGCAGTTGAATCACCTGGAAATTAAAAAAAGTACAAGTCAAAAGTTTATAAGAATAAGTTATATCATCAATAAAACAAAGGAAGAGAAGGAGCCCTCATGAAGATTCTTGGGGAAAATATGATTTCTTTTAAGATGACTCATAGTTATTTACATAAACATATTGCTGCCTGCCAGACATACATCTTGCTTCTGAACCACTGCAAGGTCTTCCGACGTGTACCATAATGATTCAGTTTGTAGAGAAGAATTTTATTTTGTCGTCAATTGTGTCGAAGGCCTTGGAGACGTCCAAAAGCACACCCACGGTATGTTCGTATCCATTCATTGCAGAAACATTTTTTTTTTTCAATGAAACATAACATTGCATGTAAAGTTGAGTATTTTTTTGCACGAAAATCAAATTGCGTTTTAACAAACGTATAATTTTTATTAAAATCTACTGTTTTTATCAATAATATTCAAGAATTTTTGGAAAATGATTTACGTAAAGAAATATGCCTATAATTTGAGAAAATTGAAGGACTTCTTTTTTTTATAAATCGGTATAACCTTGCCAATCTTCATCTTTGATGGCACAATACCACTATCTATTGACAAATTAAGAATTATATACCAAAGGATTAATTATTTGCAAAGAAACATCTTTTAATAACTTATTCGTAATGTTGTCAAAACCAGAACTGCATTTTTTTTTGAATTGTTTTATCATATTGCACACTTCCTGTTTAGTTATGGGGATCAAAAACAACAATTCAGGGATCGTATCATGTAGAAAGTATGAAATGGCTTGGGGGGGGCAATTTATTTCGCCAAATAATTACCTAATGATAACAAAATAATTGTTAAATTCCTCAGCTCTAATTTGATTATATTTCTCAATTTCATTTCCTATTTTCATTTCCTTAGTAATCTGAAAATTCCCACTATTAAAACAGTACTTATCCCGCTCCATTTTGCTTTAACATTCCTATAACATTTGCCAAATGAAGTATGTGCATGTATACACGTACATCGTATATATTAATACCATGTAATGCATTTAAAAATGTGTTACAACACTTGGCATGGAGAAACTGTCCCGCTGACAAACTCCCATTTATAATTCAAACCTTTCAAAACGTTTTCGTGGGGCAATATGTGCTCAGTCGTGTTTAGATCTGTGAGGGGCGGATATGCAAGGACGGAAATGGAGAGGATTGCCAACTGAGATGGGTAAAACACACTAGGCCCATAAGGCCCACAAGCTCGATAAAACCTACATTTAGCCATCTACGAACCAATTGAGTACCAGATTTTAGCGTCGAGTTCGTAAACCATTCTTTTACATTGTGGTCCCTTATTTTCCTATCTAATAGTGTCTAAATCGCTCACCTGTTTTTCTTCGTTTCTTCCTTCGTAGGTCATATGACTCGTAGGTCGTATGACTCGTAGGTCGTATGACTCGTAAGTCGTATGACTCGTAGGTCGTATGACTCTTAGGTCATATGACTCGTAGGTCGTATGACTCGTAGGTTGTATGACTCGTAAGTTGTATGACTCGTAGGTTGTATGACTCGTAGGTTGTATGACTTGTGGATTGTATGACTAGTGGGTTGTATGACTCGTAGGTTATATGACTCATTTTGTTATGACTCAATGGACTTTTTTTTCAATGTCTACCCCTAGTCTCTCTGTTCTTCCTCTTCTTTAAACATCTTGGGAGAGTAAAGAGAAAAAGATTTGAAATTGAACCATTTACTGCAGCGCACCTGAAGACTTCGTTCCAGTTTCCTCCTCTATTTGTAGCATTGCTGTCGGTGTTCAGTATGTCTCATATACGATGTGCAGTGCACAGAAGAGGACGGAAACCGCGCCTTAAAAATGATATTGGCAACGCTGTATGCAAACAAAATTTACACACACGATGTATTGTTTGTGCATGTATCTTCTTCTTCGTGATTTCTCATTCACTCTACTTGTACTTTTGAAAGTGTACTGAAGGACTATTAACAAGATTTAGGACGTGAGGAGTCTCAGCCTTCATGATCACTTTGTGTTATGCTGAAAGTTTTATCAAATGTATCGTAGTAATGTAGGCCTACCACTTGAAGACTTACAAAATAGCTAAGGTGACTTTTATCAAACATTTTTGTTGTCCAGCATCCCATCCTTTTTTTGTTTCAAGCCTCCTGTAAATACGTTACATTTAATGCAATATAATTGTATAATGATAAGACATGGAAATAAAAGTAAAAAGAAATAAAAATGAAAATGAAAAATTGGTGTTAAAAAACTTCTTTTTGATTTTGAAGAGAAGAAAAAAATGTTCATTTATATAATGATGTTATTATTACGAAAATATAATTTTCATAATACAGTAAACTTTCAGAATGGAATGAGTTATTGCGCGTCTATCTGAACAATCACCAGAACGTATGAACATGGGCTGACTTTAAATTGAGATCCCTTGCCTACAGCACCTTAACAGGTGAAATTTGTGCACCATCCAGACCAGAAAGGTGCAAAGCTGCACCTTTAAAGTTTGTGTACTGTTCTGGTTGAGGTGAGGATTTAGCTTTTAATGTTTTGCGAGATATTCAGAAACCACTCTATGAGATGTCAAAGAGCATGCAATTCTAAGGGGTATCAAAAGTGTTTTTTTTTCCTTCCACAGAGTGTTTTATTTATAGAAAGTGACATTTACAAATAATCTTTTAATACAAAACAGGATGAGAATTAAATGATAATTCAATCATCGACAAAAAGTGGCCTACTACACCTATACGTAATATAACAAAATTTCTTTAACTTTTTAACATATAATTTATGTCATTCCTTTTTTCATTGGCAGAAACAACCCTAAAAATACTCTCGGTATTATATGATTTTGATTAAATGTTCAAAAACACTTCGTAAGTAAAGCCCATTTTTCACAAATTTCTTTTCTCTACAATTCACTTCACTTATACATTTTTCCACCTCAAAATAACATTTTATTTCAGATATGATATGTTATCTCAGATATGATGACATTTTTTTTTTTGGTAATTTCTCTCAAAAAAAATTTCTTCTTATCATCAGCAATCATCATACAGTTTAATGCACTGTTGTTGAAACCATAAAATTCGAATAGCTTATGTTGGTTTGTAAATACAATTTGTATATCTATCTTCAGAAGTAACCATCGCTCAAACTTATTCCATTTATTATTTGAATAAGGACATGAACAAAATATGCATTATAGTTTCCTCACTATCATTACAAAACGTACACTTTTTACTTTTCTATCTCTATTAGTATTATGAACTAAGGAAAGCAATTCGGAGGATATTAAAAAAATGTAATCTAGTTTGCTTAAAAGGATTTGGTTGCCGCTACGTATAACATCTTTCATCCGGACTACATATTCTCCAAACATAATATCTTTTTTTGACTTGAGATAGGACAGACTGAATATCTTGCCTTTTTTGGCTACTCGCTAGGCCACGACAATTCATCGAAATAAACAGTTACATTATCCTGCATTAGGTAAATATACTTTAGGGAAACGTGCGAAAGAACAACCTCTGGAAGTAGTTTTCAAATGAATGATACACAATAGACTACAAAAGAAAAATAGCAAAACACACACGGAAGAGGGCGTGCTAACCAAAACTCGGTTGCTTGCCCGAAGAGTCTCATGCGATCCCTCAAGAACGAATTAAAAAAAAGAATAGACCCAAACGAAGCTCCGTGGTAATACCTACCACAGAGTACTTAAAAAAATTGTTTGCAAACAAAAATAGTGACTTTAAAGTTTTGTCACACATTAAATAGTTTGTTTGTTTTTGCTTTTTTTTTAAAGCGGGAGAACGGATAGCCAACATTTTTTTTTTTTGCAAATTTGTCACTATTACATCCCGTTACAGCAAAATATTATCTTTCATAAAGAATATCAATTTTTCAATCAACTTCACTAATATCTTAACCACTCATTGTTATACTTAACTTTGCTCATCACTGTAGTATAATAAGCCTATTGCGAAAAAGTAAAAGGAAGACAGAGAAAAAAAAGGAAAAACGATAGCTGAGCAGAATGACATGAAAAATCTTTACAGTGTGCAATTATATCAGCAATGGGTAAGGGACCTATCCGCGACCTTAAATACGTCATTGTCACGTTATATCATACGAAAGTTACAATATCATACAGCGTTTCAACAGTTTCAAAATATTACACCATTTCCATATGAAGTAAAATTATACATGTACCGCAAGCTTATGACTATTTCCTACCATCGTACTCCAGTATACCACTAATACTTGGTTATTTTACGTGGACATTAACAATTCTATACATTAATAAATACTTTTCCTGTTATTAATGCTGTTTTTTTGTGACTAACACGGTCACAAAGCAACATTCAACAAACGTCTAAGCTCTCCCAGTGCCAGGCAGCGAAAAACCTGTAGCTTTGAAATAACACGTGTGCTCATGACAACGAGAGGGCCACGGGAAGAGGGCCACGGGAAGAGGCGTCAAAAGTTTATTTGATGGAAATCGGTTTTGAAATGGCCGAGATATAAAAAAAAACAAGGTGAAACAAAGAAATCGTAATAAAAGGCGTGACCTGTCGCCTTTTATTTTTATCATTTTTTTTTTTTTTTTTTTGGATATCTCAGCTATTTGAAAACCAATTTTCATGAAATAAACGTTTGTTGCGACAAAGATTGTCGCCCCGTCAAAGATTGTCGTCCCCGGCTCGGGGCGACAATCTTTGACGGAGTTGGCGTCAAAGATTGTCGCCTCGTCATAAATTGTCGTCTGGCGACAATCTTTGACGCTTGTGCAGTTCCCAATTTTTGACCTCGATGCGACAATTTATGATGGCAAAAAAATTGTCGCCCCCGGCTCGGGGTGGTTGCTCCGGTGTTATGCTTTGGTGGGATGGGTATGACTGGTAAGTTATGCGTTTGTGTGTGCGTGTGTGTGTGTGTGTGTGTGTGTTGGGGGCTGAATGGTATGTGCTGTATATGATTGTAGGTGCGTACAATAAGTGACTTGTGCACGCGTTTGTGTATAGCTGTGTGTGTGTTTGTGTGTGTTTGTTTGGAGTACAATTATACAATATGTAGAAACTGTGCATGTGTGGCGGTTGTATAGTGGTAGTGGTTTGTTTGTCTGTGTGTATACGTGTGCCTGTATGTGCACGTGTGGACGTGGGTATATAGTGGCGTATATGTATATCAAAGGGTGTGTGGTGATGCGTGTTTGTGGGCGCAGTTTTGTGCCTGCATGAGTGTATATCTGAGGGGTTTGGTGTTCGTGGGCTACGTAGGCCCTACGTATGTGTGTTGTGTGCGAGCGTTCGTGTGTCTATGTATGCACACATGAGATAATAGGAACGAAACATTCAAGCGACACAATTCCCACAACACGCTCAGCGCTCCATCACACACACACACACACACACACACACACCGCTTGTTTTTTTTTTTTAGTGTTCATAATAGGTAATCCGAAAATGAAAAAAGGGTTCGTTAATTCGAACATTTGTGGCGTGGAAATATTCCGAAGGTTCGTTGATCCGAAAATGAAATTCGGAATAACGAACCTTCGGAATAACGAACCTTCGGACTGAAGAGCCTTCGGAATAACGAACCTTCGCAATAACGAAATGTACCCCCCCCCCACACACACACACACCAAAACCGATACCACCTTCCTTCCTGATGAAACGACTTCCCAATGTTGATGCATAAGTCATAATGGACCGTATGCACAAAAGCAGCATCCGCCCGCACGCAAGCACCACTCCGAATTCATATACATATCCGTCAAACAAACTCATCAAACTCAAAGCTGCTGATAATATCAATATAACGTTTTATCTATTATGCCAGCAACAGCTGGCCTCCCCACGCGAAGCCAAAACACATACGCTGACATAATAAACACATTCTTCCATTATATACACTAACACACACACACACACACGCACACACACACACACATACACACACACGCGCACACACACGCACGCACACACACACACACACGCACAAACGGACACTAAATCATCATGTGCGCGCCCACATACATACTCAACTTCCTTGAAACCCTCACCATGACTTTTTACATGGTGTGTTTGCATGGATGTAGCCATGTAAGTTATGTCTTAGTATTTCAATGACTATGTCAAGAACGATATTACCCGGCAAAATGTGCTTCGAGGACGGGCAGAAATCTTTGCCGCCAGCCCTCATCAATGATTGTCGCCAGACGACAATTTATGACGGCGCGACAATCTTTGACGCCAACTCCGTCAAAGATTGTCGCCCCGAGCCGGGAGCGACAATGTTTGACGGGGCGACAATCTTTGTCGCAACAAACGTTGAATCCTTAAAATTACTTGTTCTTTCATATTTCATAAGAGGTTTCTTACTTATAGGAGTGCTCAAAACATTAATCCCCACCTCAACCAGAACTGTACAGTCCCTTTAAAGGGATGGCACTGTTTAGGTTAAGAAATAAGGCTTCAGGTTTGCAATTCGTTTGATGATATATATTTCTAGAGAAAAATCTTAAGAAATATAACACAGCATAACCTAAAGAGGAATTCACAAATTTTGCTTGATCAAAATTGGTTAAAAATCGTTGAGATATTAAAAAAAAAGCAATCCTTATGAAAGGTTGGGCCCACCTTTTACTAGGATTGCTTTGATTTACTATCTTTTGGATATATCATCCCTTCCAAAACCAATTCTCATCAAGTAAGCTTTAAATTTCTCTTAGATTTGTGTGCTCTCTATTATTTCAAAAAGTGGTTTCTAAGTATCTCTATAAAACAGTTAAAAGCTGAATCCTCACCTTAACCAATGCCACACTATCCCTCAAAAGGTGCTAACTAGTCTGAAGGGTGCAAAGTTGCACCAGTGAAGGTGCTACAATTGTGTCACACGTAATGGTGCAAAAGTTGAACCTGTTTTTTGTTTTCTTACAGTGTAAATATGCAACGAACACAACAACAGAACAATCATTTTATCATTACATGATTATTCTCAATTCTTCTACGAGTAGGTACCTACTACACTAAAAGGTGAAAATAAAAACGAAAGTGAGAACACTAACATCATTCATTGTTTGTTGTCTAATTTTCATCGTTTATGAACATTTTTGTAGTGCGTTTGTTAGTTTGTTTGTTTTTGAGGATCATAACATGTGCCTCCACATTTCACGAATCTCGTCCGGTGCTACGTTATTACGGCAATGGGTATAGGGCTTTATATGGACGTGAAAAATACAAATATAATACACGCATGCATAGATCCATAGTTATATAGACCTACGCTGTACAAACACTTCATCACCGATATATTCACACAAGATGCATCCAGAGTGAATCAAATTTCAAAGTGGTTTGATAAGAGCCCTATATTATATATATATATATATATATATAATATAGGGCTCTTATCCAACCACTTTGAAATTTAAATCGCTGAGCGTCTACGGTGAAAACCCTTCGGAATTCGCTGAGGTCACCCACTCAGATAGAATAATGTCCTCTCTGAAGAAGTTTTAGTTTCACGCAATACATCCAGACAATGGCCGGGTAGTTTTGCAATATCACTGCGTGCAGTATAGGGCCTCTTTTACTGCTTCCAAGTACAAAACAACGGTATCACAAGCAACAATAAACTGTTCGGGATTTTGTGTGTGTGTGCATGTGCATGTATTTTGGGGGTAACCGTGACTTAAAGAAGTTCATTTTACAAAGTGTTTAAAAATTTGCGAATCAAAGCGGTTTCTATTACAATTCAAGTAAATCATTTAGCATTCAGCAAATTGCCCTCGAAGTACGACGTAATTAGTCGATGTGCATCCATGTTCTTTTTCTTTTTAATCTAAAAATCTAGCTCGACATACACTTCCATGCTAGACTTGAAATCTCTGAAACTCAATATGATATAATTTACAAAGATGAAAAATGTGACTGTGCGTGATTTTATGCGATGACCCTAAATAAGTGAAACTGGTCAACCTGGTCAATCTTAAGTTTTCCATATTTTCTGAAAGAGAAACTTTTCTTCTGATCTGATAATGCCCTAATTATTGCCGCTATATGGAATTATGCCCCTTTTGTCACATTCATTGTGTTACTCATAAGCGTTAGTGCACAAAAGCAGTAAAGTAAATGAAAAAAGTCTGAAGAAACAACAGTAACATAGAACAAAAAAAAAAAAAAACCTAAAGCAAGCTGTTGTTTGAAATACTCATCATTTTCAACGGTCTGATGTACACACAGATCTTGACAACCAAGTGGTAATCTCTAAATTCTCAGGTGTTTATTGAAGATCCTATATTTCATGGCTTTTTCGAAGCCACAGGCAATGCACGTAGCGAGATAATTACGTCAATAGATTAATTTGGTTTGTATACCCGCTCATGCAGTTTCGCTGATATCCGTGCAGGGTGTGACCATCACGTGTCTTTGCGCAGTTTCACTGCGCGCACGTAGGCTCTTTTTCGCGTAGAGTCATCACAGGTATGGGAAGTGGTTACTTTCGGTACAACGCACAAATAAACCATGTAGATCTCTTTACCATGTTTAAAACTCTGTATTGCCAACTTCCATCTCCTCTGGAGTGAAACTATTGTCAGACATTATAGCCAGTGATAATTTGCATCTCGGTTTTTCTACTGATGCGCGATTGATATTGGATTTAGAAGATGGAGAGAAAAGTAACTTTTTTAGTCTGGTTGTTTGCTGGTGTCATCAATCACAATCTGTTCGTCGCTTTTTCTTCTGTAGAAGCCCGTGAGACTTGTACGTATACTCTCTTATTTCTGTCTTAAAGATCACAGGTAGTATTTCACTACACAAATGAGAAAGGTTTAGCAGATAATATTAGTATTGTTTATTGCAAAATCCAGAAGAGGACATTCACAGAAAAAAAAGAAATGCACAAATCATTTATAATCCTTAAAATCTGGATGTTCCAAGCCTATTTTTATGCTAGTATAACATAAAAAAAAAATAATCCGTCCCTAAGAAAAGTACATTCTGAGAAATTGAAGGTATGAGTCTTAACAAGTACAGCTGAGTCGCTTGTGTGTGACACAAATCGGGTATTTTAAGCATTACTGCATCCACTATGATGGGATTAGGTGCTATCATTAAAGCCCCAAACTAGGTAGGTCTACAGGGCCATGTATTTATGTTATTCATGATAATAACAAATATCAAAGGTATACTTTAAATAATAGCACTGACTCACAGCCTGTTTTTAAAGGCTCCGTAGGGCTTCATTTACTCTATCAATGTACTACATGGATTAAAAACGAAGGAAAGCAACTGGAGGAAAAGGAAATAATTATGGCTCTTGTAGACATTATCCTTGTTACAAAACCCTCAAAATTAAAATTCCTCTTTAGATTTTCATGTAACATAGACTTTTGGATTAAGGGAAATGTTTCAATCTGTTTGATTGAATTAGCCTAAACATTGCAGTCCTTGTTAACGTACTTTTAAGAAAGATATAGACCAAATTCCATTTTAGCTAGAGAATTTTGAAAGAAGATCCTACATAATTAATTATTAGGAAGTAAAGAAATAGCGAGAAAAGTAATGAAATAATGAAAGAAAGAGAAATATTCTTGCATCCAAGAGCATCTGATGTTGGTATTGAACGAGTAGGAAAATTACCACGTATCGACTGTAACACTCTTTTTCTTCGCACTATTTTTCATTACTCAAACATTAATCACTTGACTTGTGTTTTTCGCTTCTCAAATCTCGTGCAGACATCACTGTAAACTGTTCGGGAAAGCCACAACAGAAGGAGATATTGTGCGATGAAACCTGTCTTGCCAACGGCGATAGTTGGGTTTTCGAAGCACCTCGTGGACGTCGAATTCTTTCTGAAATTAACTCTGTTAAAGGACAAGTTCACCTTCATAAACATAAGGATTGAGAAAATGCAACAATATTAGCAGAACACATCAGTGAAAGTTTGAGGAAAATTGGACAATCGATGCAAAAGTTATGAATTTTTTAAATTTTTGTGTTGGAACCGCTGGATGAGGAGACTACTACAGCTTGTGAGTCATATGCGTACAACAGTATAAAGAAAATATAAAAGAAAATTCAACATATTTTCACTTTTTTCGCATAATAAAAGAGCAATTGACTTGCCTCTTTCTAAAGGCAGGGGGAATAATATTACCCATAACATTTATCGGTAACGAGTCAGGGGAATGTGTACTTTTTTCAAAAGATGGAATTTTGTGAAATTCTCTTTATATTTTCCTTGTATTGTTGTACGCATGTGACATCTAAGTTATTCATACACTGCCGTAGTCTTCTCATCCAGCGGGTGCTGCACAAAAACTTCAAAAATTCATAACTTTTGAACGGATTGTCTGATTTTCCTCAAACTTTCAATGATGTGTTCTACTAATATTGCTACATTCTCTCAATCCTTATGTTTATGAAGGTGAACTTGTCCTTTAATCACTCACTCATTGGATTTCAATTTCTGGATGAATTATCAAACAAATCATTTTTGACTGTGACGATAGAGGACGCCAAAACATTCCCCATTCTATCACTAACCCATCAGATGAAGCTACGGATAAAGTATAAGTTAAATGACATCCCCGTGAAGTTCATAACGATCGTGAAGTGCTACGAGGGTAAGTACAATTCCGTCTATAAGACGACGTGAATATCATTGTATTTATGCAAAAAAGGTTAAATGAATATTTGCACTCTATTTGTGTAAGATTCAAACTGATAATGTACAATTCGGGTTAAACTGGATGTTTAAATACATTGACAACTTACTCGGATCGTCTTTTAATGTATGAAAGGAGAGAAACATAAACGTTGTCTTGAACATCAAGATTGAGATTGGCAGAAATAATCTTACTTTATAAATATAATCATAAGGTAATTTCATAACGTTTTAGTCAATAGAGTTCTAAAGTTCTGGTAGTTTCACTTATCGCTGCTTATATATGTCATGCTGTGTTTATTTCTCACTACTCTATAAAAAAAAGAGTTGTAGGAAAACTACTGTAAATGCACTTTTATACTCATTTTATGATCCCAAACCTAAGAATAATGTAGAAGAAGGATAGCTCTTTAATAAAATATGAAAAACAAAATATTGACTTGGTTGACCCGTTTCACCCGTTTCGTTTTGTGATGCACGGTCACATATACAAGATAAAGATATAGAAACAAGCGATTTTCAATCTTTTGATCTAATTTTTTGTTTGTTTATAAGATTTATCAAACTGCACACTGCTAACTAGAAAATAATTTCTTACAACATGTTGTACAATGAGAACCTAAAAAACTAATTTGTGGATATTTCTTTCCAAATACCTAGTTAAAATTTGCCATGTTTGCATTTGAAGGGCTTTTAGTTTCGCGGAGTCATCGAGTGAAGGTAAGCATTCTTGGTGTCAAAATTTTTTCCCATATCTTTTTGCTCCTGTAATGTACTATAGCTACCCCCTCCCCCCCCCAAAAAAAAAAAAAAAAACCAAAACAACAGAAAACAAAACAAAACATATTATAAAGCTGTAAATCAATAGGCGAAAATAAGTTTATTTCAGACACCATCACAGATTTCAAGTGAATAGAGTGAGATAGATTCTTTTCAATTCAGTCTTATCCCATTCAAATTATATTTTGAATATCACATTTATTTTTTGGTTCAAATAAAATAATCACAAAAAATTGATTGAATACGAAATGTATTAACATACATTTGAAAGCGGAATGTACCAAATCTAGTGATTGTAATTGAATTTACTCATAAGGCAGCATACATTGTTTGTGCACACACACACACACACAGACATAAACACACACAGATATATCTATATGCATCTTCATATATTCCTTTTTCTATGAGGAAATTCATCGGTGAAGCTAATCAATGGATCTTCGCCACAGGAAGGGTTAATAGTCTTCGAATCAGACACATATGCGTGCTTTGAAGGATTTAACGACAGAGCTGCTGACTGGATCTGCGGACAGCTCGGCTTTCCAGCGGTACAGCACTACTGGAATGAGACTCTGTCTAGTGTGACTGCAGGGAACGGGCTTAGGCTTTGAAGAAGGCAGGAGTCATTGTAAACATCTTCCACAACACAATACGCCACTTGTTGCTGCATTTTTTGTCTCGCTTTTCTTTGAAAACAGGAGAAACACAGGCAACTGAGGAACTGATGACATTTTTACCAGAGATAACCTTTGCGTCTTCTCCATGTGAGTTTGGTATATGACATTCCTTTCTAATGTATTGTGATGTCTTTGCACGGCCACTGTTTATCAAGTATGCAACTACTGCCCAAATTTTTAGATCTTTAGTGGAGTGCGTGTGTGTGTGAGTGTGTGAGTGTGTGTGTGTGTGGGGGGGGGGTGTCACTTGCGCTCGTGGTTAGTTCAAAGGATGATGTCATGTGTGTGGGCGTGCGATGTTATGTGTGGTTGTGTGTGTAACGTATGTGCCTGTTTGTGTATTGTATAAGTGTTGCACATTTATTTCATCTGGACAGTTACATGTATACACACGCGCACACACAAACAGAAACACTGGCACGGAATGATGCTTGAAACAAATTATAATATGTAGTATTCAATTAAAATGACAAAAGCAATGTCCCAATTTGAGACAATGTATTTCATATATTCTTCCTTCCTTTGTAATATTGCAAAGAAGAAAAAGAAACAAAAAAGTCCCGGTAAGGAAATTGATATGACGTTATGCTTGATGCCACCAAATTTGAGATTGCATGGCAGCCACTAGCATTAACACTAAATAACTAGAGACCGTTCGTGTTTTTCCCCTTATTTTTCCCCCTATTTGTCCCCCTTTGCTGGTAATGAACATTTAGTTTTAACTTAACGAAGGTGAGGTGTATGTATTTTTTCCATCATTCATGGGAAGAGAAGAAGAGTGAAAGAGGGAGAAATGAAATCAGACGGAGGACACGTAGCTCAACAAGCTGTCTTTTACACCAGCATCAGTAATTATCATTACAATTACTCAGATCATTTGGCCCTTTTCGTATCAAAATTAAGGAACACGACCACCATCATCACTCGAGATAACACCTAAGCAAACTAATCACAAAGTACCAACAACCTCTCAGACAACAACACAAACACTACAAAATATCACACAGCACACCGAAGAGGCTGGGAGCGAACTTCCTTCGAAATACTACACTACAGCAAATTGGAGAAATCGCCGTTACGAAAATGCATGTGCAGTAACCAGAGAGACACCTGAAAGAATTTTTACATACCGGTACTTCGAAACAAAAGGGAACGAATAAAGTGACATTAAACGAAAGAAATCGTACCAAACGAGGTATGAGAAACAGCGGAAATAAAACAATGAGTAAAGGCCCTCGCCGAAGTTTGCAGCACCGAACAACACGCGAAAATTATACAAAGTCAACACGTGGCAACTCGCTATGACGAGATCTTTGAGACAGACATATTTTGTTCTTTGTAATCTTTATCAGTAGGCAATGAACGATACAAAACAGAACATTAATTCGTTGGGACCGGAGAAATTAGTTTGTTATATCGGGTATTATTTTGTTACATCAGGATCTCCAATGCCTATATCGAGTTTCCACGGTACACTGGAATCAAAGTTCGAACGCTTTTTCACACGCACAAAATACATGCAAGAACAATTATCGCAGGAGCAAATGTGTCATCATCCAGTTCATTCTCAAAATTGTTGTTTTTGTTTTTTCAGTCACAAATTATCTGAAATTGTTGTGAAAATTGTCCCGAAACTGGAGAGTGCCACAGAACTTCTTTAGAGTTCTGTGGAGAGTGCCCGTCACCTTCTTCTGAGGGAATTGCTAGTAAGCCCGACCAGACGCAGTGCAATTCTATGCAGCGACAGGGCTGGGTAGTTAAGTGAATGAGTTGCCTCCTAATCCGTCTTTTGTTCGCACGAGGCGTGGCGTGGACATTCTGTTTTGAAATCGACAAGCCTTATTTCTTTGATCAAAGTTACTCTGTACAATGTACTTGAAAGTCTGTGGTGTAGGGGTCATTGAGACACCTTCCTTGCAAGACACAGTGCGATGCGTGAAAAAAAAAGAAGCTTAGTGCTTGTTCATTAATTTTCTACGCCACCACGCCAATGTGCTGAATACGCATTGTATCACGATGTGCACCATCTTGTTGATGAACCCTATGAATTTGTTTAATCAAATCGTTGCTGACCGTAAAAGAGAGGTGGAGATCATAAGTCACGAACTGCCAGCCGCATGACAGAAACGTACCAAGCAAGCAAACAAGCAAGCACCAGTGAATGCCGTTTACAAACGCAAAAACTTGAACTGTTAATAGCAAAATCGACTGAAATCGTGTTTAGACTAAGTAAGAAGCTAAAGGGCCTACTCGTACATTAATATTGCAGAGATCAGTTACATGATTTCTAACAGAAAGAAAACTCGCCTTTTAAAATGCAAGGTAAATCTCGCTCCACATCACAATAGGGCAACGAGTAAGTTCAGATTGTCTTTATTCACTTACTGTTGTCAAATCACTACCCTGATTCAATTTTGGCTAGTCCGCAAAAAAATTGACTAAACAAACATTACGACATATTAGTATGCCTTAGTAATAGTATCGTCCAGCTTGTGTACCAGCAGCACGATTATAAAGATTCTCGAGTACTACGTGTTTATGTACTGAGCTACTGTACGCGATGTATACATGTTTGCGGATTTACAGATCAGCAGTTGCGATCTTAACAAATTTAATTTGAGAGGGAGACAAAGCGAAGAAACTCGCATCTGAACCTTCACCCCTCTGAATAATATCTTTCTTTCAATGCAAACTTTTTTTGGGTATATTCAGTTATTGTTTACTATAAAACATAGTCATGTGCTATTTTTCAGGCTTTTTAATGTTATTTATTGGATTCTAAACATCTTAACTATTCGAGTTTCTTTTCCCCTGACTGATATCACAAAGTCTGCCATAACGATGTTCGCTAAACAGTTTACGTTTCATACGAAGAAATCATGTCTTTTAAACGAGGAAAAAAAAACACGAACGAATGTTGATAGCCAAATAACTTCACAGTTCGTAGGTGAAGTTCCTTCAAACTTTCCAAAGTAATACGTAGTTTTGAGCGTGAAATTGTCAGGATTTTGCTGTCTAACCGGTTAGTGGCTGCATCACATACTCGTAGTGAATTTGTGTGGGCATACGAGGCCTTTCGTATATTTCTGTGAGTAATCAATCCCTTCCTATACAATTTGTAGTTCAGTAAACATTTAAAATACTCAAGTAAGTACACAATAATAAACTGTTCGATATTTCTACTAACGGTCAAAAGAAAGGCTATAATTAGAATCATGATCTTTGCGATGACAACTCATGAGCTAGTTCTTCGATCGATATTTCCAGGCTATTTACACGCGGTTTATTCCAGTGCGCGCATTCTTTCGTCTGGCACCTCGGGTCTGGCACCTGGTTTTGTGGAACTTTGTGGAAATTTTCCACAAGGAGGGGAGAAGGGTGGGGTGTCAAGTTTCTCGTAATGTCAGAGAGTGCATACACAATCTCTTTGCTTCAGTTACTATTGTGTTTTTCCCCTTTGCTGGTAATGAACGTCTAGATTTAACTTTACAGTCAGTCCGCAGCGCGAGCGAAAACGCACGTATTTATTCAAGTCGTATGCACGGCTGAGCGGTGCTTGCATACGTAATGAGCAGATACATGGTCATGAATAAATCCGTGTAGAACGAGTATTTCTCGTCAGTTTTCGACACTTTTAGTATCGACTGAAAGAGAAAATATAAGCAAATATGCTCATGATCAAAATGAACGGAAAAGAAGAACATAGAATATCAAAATCCCTCTCGACGTTCGGTATTGTATTCAAAAATATTCCTTCACGTTTGACACCAAAAAACTAACCTGAAATCTTTCATGCCCCTCTAAAATATGGTAAAGACTATGTCCGCTAAAGTATATAGTATCACAATAAGGGCACGTTTTCCCATCTTCATTTCAATACGGGTCAGGAACTAGCAAAATTCAGAGTCATGTCTAGCGTCGAGTTTAAAAAGATTATCCTCGCATTCGCACCGGAATTCCGGGTCCGTGATTGGTCGAAATCTGTCGCAAGACGCGGCGTGTCGCATTGCGTAGTATCCATTGGCTGCTGACTCAATGCTGTGAGTTTTAAATGTTAGGTTCCAGATTGTGATCGAATTTTCACTCTCTATACAAAACTTGAACTTTAAACAGGAACCAATGATGTGTATGTGAGTGTGCACTTACAATGACCCTGAACAATGGACCTGGCTGCCACCTGTCCCGAGCTCTGCTGCAAGGCACATGAATGCTTAATCAATTATTCATGTGGATTGCCCCGAGCACTGCTAGTCTGAATTCTTGACACATGGTTAAATGCATGCACATGAAAGAAGTAAGCACATGTTTCCATGTGCTTGCACACACCACATTTCAGAATGAACAAAGACTAGCTGCGATGGTGGAATTCCTCATGAAACATTCCAATCCTGGCCATTGTCCACGACCATTGTCTGGGTATCAACAACACATTCCACGCGTGTTCATTCACTACCCCACTTCCAGTAAGAAAACATAATTTGCCTTGTTTTCAACAGGAAAATTCACAACCTTAAAAATGGTGCCCCTCTTCGTTTTTTAATTGATCATACTCGCTCAAGTTTCACGATTGTGAAATCGAAGAAATTACGGAGATCTATTTTCAATACCAGTCAGGAACTAGCAAAACATCAAACTATGATCTAAAAGCTTCTTGAACATTGGCAAAATAATCGTTTACTTTGATGCTAAAATGGACTACTATATTGACATAAAAAATAGGGAAATTAGGTATCAAATTAATGAGCATAATCAGCTCTATAACTTAACTAACCATCCTGGATCAAACAATGCACTGCGAAAGCTATGAAAGCTGTTGTTGCGACCTCTGCAAAAACTCTCGCAAAGTATCGCGAAATCTCGTCAGTCTCAAGGGCACAAACTGCGTAAACGTGATTCTGAATAAAATTGTCGTTCGTGCCTCATTATCGCACACGCTGCGGACTGACTGTTTACGAAGGTTGCTAGCACGTGGTTCTTTTTGTTGTGAGGTGTATGTATTTTTTTTTTCATCATTCATGGGCCGGAAGGGAAAGAAGTATGTTCAGCAAGCTGTCTTTTACACTCGCATTATAGCAATAACTTATCATCACACCATCACTCAGATCACTCAGCCTTTTTCTATAAACATTCAGAAACATGACCAACATCATCATCAATCAAAGATTATTCCTCCCGTCTATATTTCTTTTCTGAATTATCCTCCACTGCTCGCTTTAATGATTAACAAAAGATCGTAACTGTTCGTTACTTTGAAAGTTTGCAATTTCCGAAGTCTCGTTATTCGAAAAAAAAAAATAAAAGCAACAACAAAATTGTGTTGCTGTTCTGAAGATTCGTCAATTCAAAAACGAAGGAAGGTTTGGTTTTCTAAATGCTGCTAATCCGAAAACAAAACAAATTTTCGACCACGTTATTCGTTTTCAGATTAACGAACCGTATTTCCCATTTTCAGATTAACGAACCTTCGGAATGTCACAAAATGTTCGGATTAACAAACCCTAGTACACTTTCAGATTACTATAGTAACAAACATGGAATTTGCGTTTTTCGGATACTGAAGAACGAACCATCGGAATATAAGTATACCTAGTATCATCATACCTGACTCTTTGGAATAATAACCACCACGCAAAGAAATTAACAATGTCAAACTGAGAAACTGATTTCTTGCCTCAAAATTTTCCCTGATGCCGTCTATATATTTCTTTTCTGAATTACCCTTCCCCCTCCACTGCTCGACTGAAAAACAAACAAACAAAACAAAACATAAAGTTACAGTTCGTTACTTAAAGTTCGTTATTCCGAAGGCTAAGATTCGGAGGAACGAACCAATGGAATAAGTACATGACTCTTTCCAGAATACAAACATTACGCAAAAAAAAATTAACGATATCAAACTGAGAATTTCACTTACTTGTATTTCTTGCCTCAAGATTTTCACTCCCTTCTATATTCATTTTCTGAATTACCCCCCCCCCCCATCCCCTAATCGACTGAAAAAAAAAAATAAACATAAGTTACAGTCATTCCGAAGGCTCGTAAATCCCAAATTGACGAAGGGGGAAAAAAGTTTCGTTTTTTGAAGAATCGTCGACTCGAAAACGAAACGGGGGTCGATATTCTCAACGTTGTTAAACTCAAAAGATAGATAGATAGATAGATAAATGAATAAATACATTTTCGTGCCGGATTAAGAGTTTTCAGACTAAGGCACCTTCGGAATAATCCCACACACTGTTAGTTAGTTAAAAGTTGATGCCTATTTAGGTGGTCAAAACTTACGTTTGAAATGAGAAAGTGCATGGGAGCATTTACAGACATTAACGTTTTAGCACTAGAAAGAGCCGAAAGTTACCGTTATTCATTTCCGATTGTAAGAGCAATCATGCAACATTTACTAGTATTTTAGCACCTTACGGAGCCGAATGTTACCGTTAATCATTTTCAAATGTAAAAGCAAACTACCGACATTCATTTTAGCATCTTAGGGAGCTGAATGTTATCCTTATTCATTTCCGAACGTGAAAGCAAACATCCGCTATCTATTTTAGCATCTAACTGAGCCGATTGATACCGTTAATCGTTTCCAAATGTAAAATCAACAATCTCTTATTATTTTAGCATCGTACGGAGCAGAATATTACTGGTATTCATTTCCAAATTTAAAAGCAAACATCCGACATTTATTCCATTATCATACGGAGCCGAATGCTGCTGTCCACTTCCGAAAGTGAAATGAATCATCTGACAATATTATTTTAGCATCGTACGGAGCCGAATAGTAGGGCCTACTGTTGTTCATTTTCAACGTCAATGCAGATATCAGACATTTACTTTCCCATCAAACGCAGCTGAATGTACTGTTATTCATTTCGAAATGTAAAAGCAAATATCCAACATTCATTTTAGCATCGTATGGAGCAGAATGTTACTTCTATTCACTTCCGAACGTAAAAGCAATCATCTGACATTTATTTCAGCATCTTCCAGAGCCGAATGTCATTGATATTTACTTTCGAAAGTAAAAGCAAACATCCGACATTCATTTGATCATAGTACGGAATTGAATATTATTGTTATTCATTTCCGAACGTCAAAGGGATCATTCGACATTTATTTTAGCATCTTCCGGAGCTGAATGTTATTGATATTTACTTTCGAACATTAAAGCAAACATCCGGCATTTATTTCACCATCACACGGAGTTGAATATTATTGGTATTCATTTCCAAACGTCAAAGGGATCATTCAACATTTACTTAAGCATCTTACAGAGCTGAATGTTATCGCTAATTTACTTTCGAACGTTAAAGTAAACATCCGGCATTTATAGCATCTTCCGGAGCTGAATGTTATTGCTATTTACTTTCAAACATAAAAGCAAACATCAGACAGTTATTTTATCATCGTATACGGAGTTGAATATAATTGTTATTCATTTCCGAACGTCAAAGCAAACATCAAACATCAATTTTAATGAATCAATGTTACTGTTATTCATTTCGAAATTTAATAATGCCTCCGGCACCACTTCGTGGCGGAGGCATAAAAAGCAGACATCCGACAATTATTTTAGCATCGTATGGAGCAGAATATTACTGCTATTCGCTTCCGAACGTAAAAGCAATCATGTGATAGTTATTTTAGCATCTTCTGGAGCCGAATGTTGCTATTTACTTTCGAAAGTAAAAGCAAACATGCGGCGTTTATTTTATCATCGTACGGAGTTGAATATTATTATTAATCATTTCCGAAAGTCAAAGCAAACAGTCGACATTTATTTCAGCATCTTCCGGAGCCTAATGTTATCCTTATGCATTTCCGATCGCAAAATCAAATATCTGACATCAATTTTAGCACCGTATGGAGCTGAATCTTACCGTTATTCATTTCCAAAAGTATAAACAAACATCCGACGTTTTAGTACCATACGAATATTACCATTATTCATTTCCAAAATTAAAATGAAACATCTGACATTAATTTTAGCATCTTGCGGAGCCGATTGTTGCCGCTGTTCATTTCCAAAAGTAACGGCAAACATCTGAATTTTTGCTACGGGAGAAATAGGACGACTTCGTAATACACTGTATTTAGTTCTTGAGTCACTTGACAGATAAAAAAAGATCTCACCTCATGCATGCAAAATTTTACATGTATGGAGCTGCCTAATTAAGGCATACATTCGCGTATGAGTGTAGACCTACATGTGTTTTCATAAACCCTCTTCGATCGCTACTTTCAAAGTGTTCCCCGTTCAGTGAGATCACACCCCATAATTACGTTTTCTTTTCACCATCTTATAGCCAAACGAAACGCAAATCAACTCATAACCAATGTTGAGACAAAGGAAAGCGTCGGGACACGTCGCTCATCGTCGGGCTATCACGAGCATCATTTGTAATCAGGAGAGGTGCGTCTGGACACGTCGCTCGCTATTCAATTTAAGCACTGGCCGTGACCATTCAGAAATCTCGCTACATCTCAAGCGCCATGTCCCGAAACGTCGGCACTATTAAAACGAACACTTGCGTGAGCGGAGGTCACGCAAAATCAACAGCTTCTTTTGAGGGTGTCGGCAAGTGTCAGCAAGCGTCGGCAAGCGTCGCGGTATCATCAAAATGATGGCGCGTAGTGCTTTGACCGACGCTTAGCGACGGAGTAAAAACATACTGCGACGCACTTCATTGTTCTCGCAATATGTCCCCGTCGCCGAGTGTCGCTCTCCGTCGCTCGCAGTCCCTAGTTTACCAGATGCGCCTTAAAATGTAGTGTGTCACACTATCAAAGTCATATGTTATGTTTCCACTGCTGGATCTTAACATTATCAACAACAGATTTCAGTAATGCAGATACATTGTATTATCATTCATGAATGAATAAGAATACAATGATAATCAGGATCACGACAATAATGATGATGATGATAAATAACAATCATCATCATAATTACCATCCTAATCATCACCACCATCATCATTATCATTACCATCATTATCATCATAAGTTACTGATTCAAAGCATAATGGTAGCACAGCAAGAATATGATGAAAACAATATTCAGGGAAAGATCTGTCTTACTCTTTCATTTTCTAGAAACACCACAAATTTCCTGGAAGTACTTGTATCAATAATTGATGGAAATTTGGAGAAAAGACTGAGGGCTACAATTTACGACATGAAAAATTAAACATTCAGTCTTCACAAGGACAATGTCAACATCCCGCATAATACACCAGACTGAAATGTTCGATATACACATATATACATTCAGTGTTCTTATCATAGACGTAATTATGTAATGGCGATACAAAATGTGTTTGTATTGTCATGATCATTTTGGTACAATGTAATGTCAATGGAAGCCATATTTCTATGTCTGACATAGACCAATAAAAGAATGAATGAAAAAATGAATGAATGAATGAATGAATGAATACATGTATGATCTGTATGAGGTTATTTTCAAGCTCTTACTCTTTCTTTTGGGTAGTTTGATAAACAAAATGAGGAATGCCCCTGCTGTGCCAGTGATGACCGTCTATACACACACAGCTTCCACACAAAGATACAGTGTAAAATTAATGATTGGCTACATGCAGAAAGACTTAAGTCATATGAAAATGAACAGGATTGCACATGTTGTTAAGGACAATCTGCCACTTTTCACTCTTGGACATGACAGTGTCAGTCACTTCAATACACTAGTTTGCAGTTAATAGCGATGGTTCAAATAACCCAAAAATCTTAAGCATCGAAACAACATAGAACTTTGTAAAACTAGATATCACCCATCTATGTAATCCCACTTGCTTTTATATTTAATTAGCAAGCAAAATTGGATTCTTCTTTTTTTCACTGCAAATTAAAAAAACCCAGTTCAGTCAGTGTCCAAAACTTTATTCAATGCTGTGTTTCATCTCTGCCTCTTTCTGTATTTGTTTATGTTTCAGTTGACATTTATTTGCTTTGTGCAAAAAGTAACTTAGAACTGGTCCATAAAAATGCTTTAAGTGTTCCTCTCTGATACAGTGTTAAAGTTGGAAGAATGTGTTAAAAGCTGCTCATGCTGACTGACATGACTGTATTATACCACCATAAAATCCTAATGGCAAGAAAGGAAAAATAATCTCATGAAAATTTTATTTGGAAGTTCTTCCATCACTGTTCACACAAGTTTGGTGAAGTTGTATCCAATGCAGCTTCAGGTTGCAGATTCAGATACATTTGCATCCCTCACAATAGTGTCAACATTGCAGTGTTACTTCAAGACCAGAAAGTTGTGTCTTAACATCTCTGCACAAAACAGTAAACAGTTCAAAGGTGAAGATATCCAACTCCAGCTGAGCAGAACACTCACGATCATGATGAGTCAGTAGTACAGGTCCCATCATAATTGCGTCCATGAGACAATTTTGTCCCGTCCAAAGAACACTTGGTCACGATTTCACTTTCACTGGCATGCAATTTCCAGACAGTGTTCTTCATGACTGAGTCCAAAATACAATTTTCTCCAGCTTTGTATAAAAAAAAAAAAAAAAAAATCATCACTTCCTAGCTTTGCCTGAGAAACACTCACCACTAAAGTTTCCTTTGAAATGACACAACGAAGAACTTCATGAAGTGAATAGATCATATTCACCGTCGAGTCAGTTTTTTCTTCCCGAGACACTGTTACTCATTTGTACTGCTTGGTAATGTCTATGTACTCCCCGTCCGGACTGACGTTGGAGTAACCATCAATGGGCGGGGTGTGGGTGGGGCCGGTGATGTGGATGGGAAACAGGGCGGGGTCTGGTCTGATGGCAGCCTGGTACAGTTCCTCTGACTCCTTCCGCAGCTCTTCCAGTGCTTTTTGCTGAGACCTGGGATCAAATCAATGAAATGAATACAAAGTATCTGCAGCTAAGACTGAAAAGTCAACTGAAATATCAAGTTACCACATGGTACATCATGTATCACATATATACATATATATGTGACCCGCTACAACAAAATGATCCTAAAGTCGGGTGAGGTCGATTATTTGAAAATTGCATGATATAATCCCCTAATCTTTCTGCTTTAAATTGATATATTACACATTTTATAAAGATAATCGGCTGCGGAGATATCAATGTTTAAAAGAGAGCATGTCGAGACGTCTGGAAAATCACTGTTTTGAGAAAAGCGCCCTAAAACTCTTCCTTTCGACGCAATCGCGATCAAGGGACACGCAAGTCAGTTTTCACCTCTGGACAATAGAAGGTAAGCCCTAGCAACCACCGAAGAGTTCATTCAAGCACATCAGCGTCGGCGGTCTCCTCACCATCCAATTAGTGACCAGGATGTGAGAAGCGGCTGAGCATAGCCTACCCCCGCCCGCACACACCAGTCGACTGGGCAGTGTGCGAGCTTCACGCTTCAGTTAGCAGCAAGCAGCAAACTGACCAATGAGATCACTCTGGTCGTTGTTAGGGGCGGAACCTATCTGTGGCGCTCAATCCAAATTTTCGAACCAGTTTCTGCTTCGTTGAAACGCCAAAAACCATGGCTCAGAAAAACGCTATTGTTTAATCTTTCCTTTGATCATTTTGCTTCAAAATTTTGACAGATGATAGAAGACACGTTAGACTCCAGTAATTTATCAAAATCAGAAAATCGTAAGTTTTGACCAATTTTGATGCTCTGACTTCAAACTCGATTTTCACGGCTTCGACCGTGCGCAACTTTAGGACCTTTCTGTGGTAGCGGGTCACATATACTCTCTTGATTAAATTTATGAATTTCAGTCAAAGAACATACAATGTACAAGTACTATAACATCAAAATACACAACAATGTTCTGATTTATGGGTAACTATATCTTAGCCTTATTTTATTCTTTTTTAGCAGTCTCTACTTAAAATACTTCTACATCTTACACAGAAGGAACTGGGGGAGGGGAGTTGTATTGCTTTGTTCACTTCTATTCATTCCAGAATTTGTCTATGGTAGATAAATTTTGCCATATTCACATCTGGTCTAAACTGTCATGGCAACAAGAAAGATGAAAGTACACAAAATTGAATTAAAGAAGAAGACATGAATGCATCCTAATACACAGGATCTACGAACCCAATCTTATTTGGGTCTTGCAGTACATCTCCAAAATGAAAGTGGGGTCATGTCTCATTGATTACACTTTGTTAATTCTATCCCTTCCTTTATTTTTGTTTCTTCTCCTTAGTTCATTTAGTTTTAACTTTCTCTTCCTTGAAATTGTATTATGGGCCATTATTTATCTGTTTCTGCAATAATCATTTGCACTCTTCTGTTTACATTTGAGTTCATTATTATCTGGATATTCATACTGTTGTATGCAGGTGTTGAAACACACTATGGACAGGTGGGTAGACAATGATAAAGATAAATAATATCGAACATATCTAATATGCCATCTACCTAGTTAAACTCTTCCAAGGCACATTGTGAAACAGGAAAAAAAGAAAAGGAAGTACAGCGTAACAAACTTGTGTTAGCCTTGCACTGTATGCATTTGTATGTACAGCTGTAGGCCCATTTTCAGGTTAGCTTTGAAAGAACGCAAAACATGTTGGGGATTCCTTTCCCCCTTACTACGCACAAGGGAAAAAATGAAAGACCGGAGGATGGATAGATAGACAGATGGGCAAATGATGAGACATACTAACTGAAAATCAATTTACCTCATTGCCGTCTTGATAAGGTTCGTCTCTGCAACATGCTGGTCGAACCTGTACCTGGACCACTTTTTCTGCAGGCGGGCCCTGCGCTCTGACTCCTCAAAGTCTATGTCAACCTTCTCCCGTTTCCTACCAAACAGGGAGAGAATGAGTTCATGAATTAAAAGGACCAGGTAATAAATGTGGCATTCAGAGGGTTAACTCTTCCTGTGCTGGAGTGTTTTTATCACCAATTTGCACAGATATCTAGAAATCTATTGTGAATAGGTAGAGATAACCTACATAATCCCCACAGTTACTTTTGTGTTACCATGGCCTTCCTGTTGGAATGAGGCACATTGCTACATCTGAATGAGCTTCAAACTATACAACTGCATTATTTTATAGGTCAAGCTTGGACAGACTACGGAATGCTAATGAAAAAAACTTGGCAAAATATCCTGTACAGGACATGCTGATTTTGCTATAAACATGCATTTCCCATAGACACCTACCAAAGTACACTTGGCACTAGGCTTCAACAGATTAACCCTATATCTGTCACATATGCCGTAGCCAGACTGCTCAGACATTTTGCAGTGCACAGACACAAGATTGTTGATGGCCATTTCTGATTATTATTATTGACATTAATGTGTCATGTTATACATCATTTGAAAGCTTATAGTCTAAACTTTCATTTTCCATAATAATCTGAGTGAGGGCGCACTTCAATTTTAAGTAGGACGCCCTCTTATGTCACATAATTATCAATATAGACTTATTTCTACATGTTACCACCTCATTTTTCCACACAACATGAGCTTGCATCACAAAAAGGTCTCATAGATGTTGTAGAGAATTTATTCAGCTTTCAGATGGTATGATTTTCTCATCACTAGCATCAGTACTCTTCATTTTATGAACAAAAGTCTGTGGCAATTACAACCTAGATTTCACACATTTTGTGTAATTTCTGATTTTGTGAGTGATGTTGGCCTGAAAGTAGACAAAGCGTGTTTGTATCTTGTCAAGCTGAAAATATAAATTTAATTGTGCTTTTTCCTTGTAAATTTATATTAATCTTGTCCTATGATATTGCCATAATGATAAGATAATCTAAGGATAAACAAGGAAAAGTAGAAATTACGCGGTGCGTAAAATATGTCCCCGCCGGAAGTAGCATTTAGTAGCAAAATGTACAATATCGGTAAAAAATCAAGGTCAAAGGTCAAAGAAGTCAAAGGTCAAAATTCTGTGTAGAAGTTTTGAAGCCCTCACCTAGTGCCATCACAAAAAGCAAACGGAATCGATATCGGGTTAGAATTGGCGAAGGAGTAGCATTTTGTAGCCAATGTACAATATAGGTCAAAAATCAAGGTCAAAGGTCAAAGAAGTCAAAGGTCAAAATTCTGTGTAGAAGTTTTGAAGCCCTCACCTAGTGCCATCACATAAAGTAAACGGAATCGAAATCGGGTTAGAAATGGCGAAGGAGTAGCATTTTGTAGCCAATGTATAATATAGGTCAAAAATCAAGGTCAAAGGTCAAAGAAGTCAAAGGTCAAAATTCTGTGTAGAAGTTTTGAAGCCCTCACCTAGTGCCATCACATAAAGTAAACGGAATCGAAATTGGGTTAGAAATGGCGAAGGAGTAGCATTTTGTAGCCAATGTACAATATCGGTAAAAAATCAAGGTCAAAGGTCAAAGAAGTCAAAGGTCAAAATTCTGTGTAGAAGTTTTGAAGCCCTCACCTAGTGCCATCACATAAAGCAAACGGAATCGAAATCGGGTTAGAAATGGCGAAGGAGTAGCATTTTGTAGCCAATGTACAATATAGGTCAAAAATCAAGGTCAAAGGTCAAAGAAGTCAAAGGTCAAAATTCTGTGTAAAAGTTTTGAAGCCCTCACCTAGTGCCATCACAAAAAGCAAACGGAATCGAAATCGGGTTAGAAATGGCGAAGGAGTAGCATTTTGTAGCCAATGTACAATATAGGTCAAAAATCAAGGTCAAAGGTCAAAGAAGTCAAGGGTCAAAATTCTGTGTAGAAGTTTTGAAGCCCTCACCTACAGACTGTAGTGCCATCACATAAAGCAAACGGAAATGAAATTGGGTTAGAAATGGCAAAGGAGTAGCATTTTGTAGCAAAATGTACAATGCAGGTCAAAAATCAAGGTCAAAGGTCAAAGAAGTCAAAGGTCAAAATTCTGTGTACAAGTTTTGAAGCCCTCACCTAGTGCCATCACATAAAGCAAGCGGAATTGAAATCGGGTTAGAAATGGCGAAGGAGTAGCATTTTGTAGCCAATGTACCGGTACAATATACATATTGTAGGTCAAAAATCAAGGTCAAAGGTCAAAGAAGTCAAAGGTCAAAATTCTGTGTAGAAGTTTTGAAGCCCTCACCTAGTGCCATCACATAAAGCAAACGGAATCGAAATCGGGTTAGAAATGGCGAAGGAGTAGCATTTTGAAGCAAAATGTACAATATAGGTCAAAGGTCAAGGTCAAAGGTCATAACTGAAATTCTGTGTAGAAGTTTCAAAGCTCCCATGTAGTGCTATCATATAAAGCAAACAGAATCAAAATTGGCTCATAAATGACAGAGAAGTAGCAAATTGAACATTTTGATCACACACGGACGCACAGACAGACGGACGGACGGACAGACAGACGGACGGACGGACACACGGACACACACACGTACGGAGCCCGTTTGTTAGTCCCCTGCTCGAACTCGTTCGGCGGGGACAAAAAATGTTATTGAAAATATTCAGACGTTGGAGTGTCCATGCATTCCAGTTGATCATCATATGCTAGTCTATGACTTTCTGCACTTTCCTTATTGAAACAGAATTAACTATCACAGCAGTCATTTTCTTTATGATAAACCTGCATTGAACTGAAGTTTCGCATAGTGACGGTTTCATCATGTAATAATAATAAACAGTCAAACATACCCCAACATCAAGACTGTACAGCTTCAGGCCGCCAGCAGGAAGCTACTGTAACCCTATTGCTCCTTACACCTGCCCAGCTTGCCCGGGCTAAGTAGAGACCCATTGCACTGAGTGCTGAGTAAACAGTTGCAACTGCTGCACCGAATGTGCAGTGTTCATCTGTTCTTCAGATCATTTATGAGGCCGATATTACTGAAACTATACCCCTTCACAGAATTCAGAGATGTTGAAATCCCTAATCTGAATGTTTTCACTTCATGTTTTACTATTTTGACTTAGATAAAATAGATGAAAATTGACCCACGTGTACGATCTTTTCATCGCTCGCGGCGATCTCTAGTACAGTCCCACATATACAGATTCGTGTAAGTTCTCCACACATGGCAAAACTGTACACAATAGGGCTCACACCCATAAATATTTCCCCATAGGGATGTGTGTTAAAAATCAAATTTCAAAAAATTCTGTAAAACAGCTGGGAGAAATGAGGTGTTTCAGCTTCACTAACCTGGATAAGTTAGATATACCCTTTCATCCATCAAATGATCGGGGTGGATAATTCAGCTCAAATTCTGTCCAGGGGTCCGCAAAGCCAGACTACGAGTTCTTATCACTCAAAAAATCACCCATTTTCCGTACACGTACCCAATGAAATATAGTCCCCTCAAATTCCACCAGAAAAGCTTTCATCTTCCAACCAAAATGCAATTTGTAGAGGAATTCATACTCAATATCTACAGCTATTCATTTTTTGCCAAACTACATTATTGATTTTTAATCAATTTTTTTCTTCATTTATTTTGGTATCTTTGGTACGAATTTGTGAAGGGGCCTGGGGCATTCCCTTGTATTTACGGGTGTGAGCCCTATAGTGGAGGTCATATTTCTCATTTCACTTTTAAACATCATAAATGTGTTTTTGATGAGATTTGGACCTACATCATATGGGAAATTACACATTCAAGGGTCATAAAGCTTCTCAAAGGGACATTTTTGAAACTCATGCCCTTTGAGGTTTTTTAAAAAATTAAAAATGTAGTGTGGATCAGTTCTTCATAAGATGAATACCTAGAGGCAAGCAGTAATCTTTGATTATGGGGGTGTCATCATCACATTATTGCCTACAAAATACTTGAAAAGACTCTTTTTGTCAAACAGACTAACTTTATGAAGTTTGACCTGTTTCAGTGGTAGCCAAACAAAGAAATACATTAAATTAACACAGTCATTCTTCCCATAGACTTGTGTGCATTGCATGCATCCTCTATAGTGGAGGTCATATTTCTCATTTCACTTTTAAACATCATAAATGTGTTTTTGATGAGATTTGGACCTACATCATATGGGAAATTACACATTCAAGGGTCATAAAGCTTCTCAAAGGGACATTTTTGAAACTCATGCCCTTTGAGGTTTTTTAAAAAATTAAAAATGTAGTGTGGATCAGTTCTTCATAAGATGAATACCTAGAGGCAAGCAGTAATCATTGATTATGGGGGTGTCATCATCACATTATTGCCTACAAAATACTTGAAAAGACTCTGTTTTGTCAAACAGACTAACTTTATGAAGTTTGACCTGTTTCAGTGGTAGCCAAACAAAGAAATACATTAAAATAACACAGTCATTCAAAGTTGTGTGATACTGATGCCTGCTATATAATGTACAAAGATCTATCTATACCACAACAACATAATAAGAAAACAAATTGTAGCCAAACAGAGTTGGGGGGGGGGGGGGGGGGGGGTAGAGGAGAGAGATTGGGGGGGGGGGGGTAGGAAGGGGAAGGGGGGAGGGAGGAAGAGATCTGACACAATAGATCAACATAAACCAGCAGAGTTTGTATGGGATGAATACTTCCCATAGACTTGTGTGCATTGCATGCATCCTCTATAGTGGAGGTCATATTTCTCATTTCACTTTTAAACATCATAAATGTGTTTTTGATGAGATTTGGACCTACATCATATGGGAAATTACACATTCAAGGGTCATAAAGCTTCTCAAAGGGACATTTTTGAAACTCATGCCCTTTGAGGTTTTTAAAAAAATTAAAAATGTAGTGTGGATCAGTTCTTCATAAGATGAATACCTAGAGGCAAGCAGTAATCTTTGATTATGGGGGTGTCATCATCACATTATTGCCTACAAAATACTTGAAAAGACTCTGTTTTGTCAAGCAGACTAACTTTATGAAGTTTGACCTGTTTCAGTGGTAGCCAAACAAAGAAATACATTAAAATAACACAGTCATTCAAAGTTGTGTGATACTGATGCCTGCTATGTACAAAGATCTATCTACATTGTATACCACAACAACATAATAAGAAAACAAATTGTAGCCAAACAGAGTTGGGGGGGGGGGGGGGTAGAGGAGAGAGATGGGGGGGGGGGGGTAGGAAGGGGAAGGGGGGGGGGGAGGAAGAGATCTGACACAATAGATCAACATAAACCAGCAGAGTTTGTATGGGATGAATACTTCCCATAGACTTGTGTGCATTGCATGCATCCTCTATAGTGGAGGTCATATTTCTCATTTCACTTTTAAACATCATAAATATGTTTTTGATGAGATTTGGACCTACATCATATGGGAAATTACACATTCAAGGGTCATAAAGCTTCTCAAAGGGACATTTTTGAAACTCATGCCCTTTGAGGTTTTTTAAAAAATTAAAAATGTAGTGTGGATCAGTTCTTCATAAGATGAATACCTAGAGGCAAGCAGTAATCATTGATTATGGGGGTGTCATCATCACATTATTGCCTACAAAATACTTGAAAAGACTCTGTTTTGTCAAACAGACTAACTTTATGAAGTTTGACCTGTTTCAGTGGTAGCCAAACAAAGAAATACATTAAAATAACACAGTCATTCAAAGTTGTGTGATACTGATGCCTGCTATGTACAAAGATCTATCTATACCACAACAACATAATAAGAAAACAAATTGTAGCCAAACAGAGTTGGGGGGGGGGGGGGTAGAGGAGAGAGATTGGGGGGGGGGTAGGAAGGGGAAGGGGGGAGGGAGGAAGAGATCTGACACAATAGATCAACATAAACCAGCAGAGTTTGTATGGGATGAATACTTCCCATAGACTTGTGTGCATTGCATGCATCCTCTATAGTGGAGGTCATATTTCTCATTTCACTTTTAAACATCATAAATGTGTTTTTGATGAGATTTGGACCTACATCATATGGGAAATTACACATTCAAGGGTCATAAAGCTTCTCAAAGGGACATTTTTGAAACTCATGCCCTTTGAGGTTTTTTAAAAAATTAAAAATGTAGTGTGGATCAGTTCTTCATAAGATGAATACCTAGAGGCAAGCAGTAATCTTTGATTATGGGGGTGTCATCATCACATTATTGCCTACAAAATACTTGAAAAGACTCTGGTTTGTCAAACAGACTAACTTTATGAAGTTTGACCTGTTTCAGTGGTAGCCAAACAAAGAAATACATTAAAATAACACAGTCATTCAAAGTTGTGTGATACTGATGCCTGCTATGTACAAAGATCTATCTATACCACAACAACGTAATAAGAAAACAAATTGTAGCCAAACAGAGTTGGGGGGGGGGGGGGGGGTGTAGAGGAGAGAGATGGGGGGGGGGGGGGGGTAGGAAGGGGAAGGGGGGAGGGAGGAAGAGATCTGACACAATAGATCAACATAAACCAGCAGAGTTTGTATGGGATGAATACTTCCCATAGACTTGTGTGCATTGCATGCATCCTCTATAGGGCTCACACCCATAAATATTTCCCCATAGGGATGTGTGTTAAAAATCAAATTTCAAAAAATTCTGTAAAACAGCTGGGAGAAATGAGGTGTTTCAGCTTCACTAACCTGGATAAGTTAGATATACCCTTTGATCCATCAAATGATCGGGGTGGATAATTCAGTTCAAATTCTGTCCAGGGGTCCGCAAAGCCAGACTACGAGTTCTTATCACTCAAAAAATCACCCATTTTCCGTACACGTACCCAATGACATAGAGTCCCCTCAAATTCCACCAGAAAAGCTTTCATCTTCCAACCAAAATGCAATTTGTAGAGGAATTCATACTCAATATCTACAGCTATTCAGTTTTTTGCCAAACTACATTATTGATTTTTAATCAATTTTTTTCTTCATTTATTTTGGTATCTTTGGTACGAATTTGTGAAGGGGCCTGGGGCATTCCCTTGTATTTACGGGTGTGAGCCCAATACATTGCAGTCTGAATGCAAATGACCATGGGCAGGGCCACCACAATTTCTTGGACTTTGAGAAAGCTTTCCTGATTGGTTAAAGGTGGAGAAGCTTTTTTCACGCTGGAAATCATTTCCTTACACTGTCAGCCAATCACAAATGAGTTTATAGAGTGGTAGTGTCATAGCCTTTGAAGTAATCTGTCAATCAAAATAGTTTTTGGGCCGATTTAATCGGCCCGTGACAGAGATAGGGTTAAGGTTAACCCATTCCTTACGGGAACCTGTAGGTTCCCAATATGTAGACAAAAGTGCCCGCATCTGTGGCCCAATTTTATGTTTGTGTTATGCTGCCCAGTAAAATGGCTTTCATAGAAAAAGTATTTTTTTTTCTATCAATACCAGTTTTCCTTCTGTATGAAACCATGTGTATCACAGTATTATTTGCCTTTTTTCCAATGTAATTTGAACTAATTTTGCTATAAAACTTGTATGAAGATATACAACGTCGCTGGGGTGACAAAACCTTGTATCTCAAAAATGTCAAATGTTCAGGAGAGCGAAAAAACATGGCGGCCGAAGCACTATAGTGAATGGGAAAGCCTTCTCTTTGACATGTCATGGTGGCTTCATTTTTGGAGTAAGACAGTTGGGATTTGGCCAGGACATCACTTGACCCATTATTTGACCATTAAGCTAAAAAAAAAAATTGACATTTTTGAGATACAAGGTCTTGTCACCCCAGCGACGACAAGCAATCAAGCCTGACCTCAGTAGATATTTGCTTTCACTGACCCCATTCAGGTGCGTTCTTTGTGTAGAACAAAAGAGTTTGTGAACCCATCAGCCCATGCTCTATCCATACCTCATGCCCGAATTGATATTTCGCATTGTTAAGTGGCACATGTAGTTGACTGCGGAAAGGGCACAAGTGTACCGTTTGACTACCTTCGTACAAGCTAATTACCAACCTGTCAATTCTCCCTCGACCTGAATAAGCAAAACAAAAATCACGTTTTGGGGACATTGCAGGCTTTTAAAGAACTGTGGGAGGAATGGGTTAAGTAAGGTGGCAACAAAAGTGCTAACCACCATGTGAAGCAAACTGCACACACTGTGTACTAATAGTCTGTGGCATACATGACGTAGATTAAGAGAGTAATATCTACCTGTCATCTTCCTGTAGCTTTCGGTCCACCATGAACTCTGTGATGGGCTTCATCTCAGGGTCACCCATCTTAAACTGGATTTTCTTGAGTTTCTTCAGCAAGCGCTGTTGCCTCATCATCTCTTGCTTGGGGTCAGCTCGCTTCTTTTTCTTCGGTGGCTCAGCTCTGGGGACGAGAGAGGGAGAAGATGGTAGACAACAAGTTGTCACCAGACAGAAATGCAAGGTACAATGTATTTCATTTGCAATGTCTGCATCTATGTTTACAGCAATATCACCACATGTGTAATCCAGTTTTAATCTTGTGTAAATGTAATGTGTAATTATAGGACTGTAAGGAATACGCTTTGTATGATATTGGTATGACTGAATAATTTAATAGGTTTTTTAACTTTTTGATTTTTTCTTGGATTGTAAATGTTCTGTAATCATGCATGTATTTTTATTCTGTACGCATGACACTATTAGTCTGCGGACTAACTGTTATGCTTCTTTTGATTTGAAATAAAACCGAATTGAACTGAACAATGCAAAAGCAATCTCAAGCCCACTTAATGTACAGGCTACATAGATGTTTTGAAGAACAAATCATGACAATACAAAGTTATGAAACTGCAGCTGGAGAAATACGGTATCAGCATTACCATAAGCTTGATACATGCATGGCAATCTCATTCCCAATTTAACATCATACACCATGTTAACTATCTATCATTTGAAGTTACCAGATTGAGAATGGCTTTCTTAGTGTAAACAAAAACATAGAATTTCTCTTTCACGCGTTTCAAACAGGATTGATCTAGCATTAATAAGTGGACAATTTCTTCTGCATATTCACAAGGTTTTTCTTCTTTCTGCATCCAGTGTAGATGGTTTTGTAATTGCTTTTCTCATTTTGATAACACAACCCAGTCAATCAATAACAATAAAGGTACATGGTAGATGGGAATACGGTCATATGGTATTATTCAACCTGCTTAAAAGAACATTAACACTTGCTGTTGTTAACTCAGGGCAGAACTTCAATTTTTGTGATTCTCATGATCCATGAAAAAACAAAATGACATGTACACAACCACAAATAAATGAATAATCTCTGTTATACAAATGTTTGAGATGAAACAAAATAGAAAAAAATAAAATGCCAATGTCAATTCTGTAAAGTATTTACTTCAAATTAAAACCAATATCAAAGAGAGTTTTGCTTGAATTCACTTGCTACAATGCAAAATACTTCAAAAATATCTTAAAAACAAGACATAAACTACCAGGTAAATGTTGTGCTAGTTCTTCAATTGCATGGGAAAGAATGACAACAAGCATGAATTATCAAGACAGGAGATTTATACCTAATATCAAAGTGTACTGGATATCTCAAACATAATGGAATATTTGTCTAAATCGATCTCTAAACCAAGTAAACTGCTGAGAAGACAGAATGGCTGCTTGAAGACAAGAAAAAAAAAATAGAAAAAAAAATCTGTAAAACAAGACTGAACAGTTGTGAATGTCACACATACATGTATACTAACCATACACTTGTCACCCAAATGTACTTGCTACCAGTTATATTTCAACAACAATGCACGGAAGACCAGTGTGAAGGTCAAATTCATCTCTCACTGATAATGTCTGAACTCTGTGATTTTGTCATGTAAAATAATATTCACTGTTCTGCTTGTAACTTTTTGGGACAGTCACTGAGAGCTATGATAACACAAACCTTAAAACTTGAGTTGCCCGAAACGCTAGTCCTCCGGATCGGGTAAAAAATGATCGGATCAGTTGCAGACTCTGAAGACTCGCCATTCTTGCACAATGTCTCGGCACACTGGATCGATGTCAGTAACTTCGAGTTAGTAACTGGCTGAAAATCATGGATGGCAGATAACAATAAACATATAAAGATTAAGTTTTTGTTGGTTATTTATAATTCGATAGATGTCTAGTAGTTTCAATCATCATGCACTGTGAAATCCATCATGCCTCTCATATGGTGAAACAATATTGGTTAAGTGCCTAGCAATCAACACTAATTTGACCTAAGCGTAAACCACAACCATTTACTATGATGATTTAGAATACCACAATGTTGTCCAAAATTTGAACGGCTGCTATTAGTACAGTATATTAGTGAGTTTGTATAAACATATTATGCTCTAGCACATGCAGTTCCATGACATAAATTCTACAAAAGAAGAAAAAATATGCATACAAATTTTACAACCGATAAGATTAAGAGTCATCAAACACATCCCATAGGTTCTGGATCTGGATCTGGATGTGTACACCAACAGTTACGCTGCTGGACCGAGTGTTGATAGAAAGGATCAGTCTGTATCTGGTCGTCGGGATATGTTCCGTGGAAACCGAGTCTGGCTTCACGGTAACTACACACAGCTGCTGTCAGGTAGCGACAGCCGCTGCACGTCTACCTTCTTGTAGACGTTGTCATCTTCAGCGGTGGGTGTACGTTTTCTTCATGAATATCTTTATTTATTGTAGAAAACAAAAATATAAGGAATCCCCATAGTCTATGATATTCATTCAATAATCGGTATGCGATTTAAAAAAAAAATTACGTCAAAAACCCATCATAATCTGTGATTAAAATTAGGTCTGTAAGTGTCCGTATTCGTGCACTCCTCATCTTCTGCGTGTTATTCGAATGGCATTCACTCTCGTATACTACAACGTAGCGAGTCGGAAAAGTTCATTGACCTACATGTGTAGTTTGGTGACCTAGTCGGAGCGAAGTGACGCAGCAAAGGTCAGATCATGAGAGCAGCACGCGCGGAAATGCATGTACGTAGCAGACGACAAGCTTTACGTAACACACAAAACGCACAGGCGTACGTAAAATGTTGCCACGGTGCTTCCGGTTGAGTGTTCGTGGTGGTTCGTTGATTTTGTGAATCATCGCACAATCTACTCCGAAAAATTCAACAATAAGGTCTAGATACCATGATTGGAGCTGCGAAAGGGATTACCGCATCAAGTACCAACAAAACACCAAATTCAACTCCAGCATCAGCAAAATACAATGTAGGTAAGTGGTAAAAATCATCTTACTTGTTAAAATCAATCAAAATAAACGACATTTTATGTGATTTTGCCGTCAAAAGCGACGATCGTTTACAATGTTACAATGTATGTCAGACTGCTGTGTGAAGCATTGCTCCTATTATTGTTGTTATTATTATTATTATCATTGTTGTTATTAGGGGAGGGGGAGATCATAGTCATCAGGTTTAATAGGCACCCGTGGGAGTAGGGTCTCACGACCTCGTTTCTTTTTTCTTTAATATTTTTCCCATGTTATGGAAGAAAGAAGAATATATATTCGTCTTCATTTGCTCCCTCTTTTTTAATTGTCATCAAGACTTGGTTTGATAGACCATAGAACCACACATTCAATTTCCACTCGTAATTTTAAAAATAGGCAGTCGACAAAGTGAGGTTTTCCCTTACGTCCGCTCATCTTATGAATATGTATGATTACAGCAGCTTTGCAGTAAACGAATGGACACAGCTGCGCGTGTAATCTGATATGGAAGGGTATGATCTGCAAATATATTTAGCCGTCCTAAACAGTCTGCGTACAATGACATCGGACTTGAGAGCAAACGGCGAGCAAACTAAATGACGTACCTGAGCTGCATAGTATTCTGCAGTTGTGCAAAATACAATTAAATAACAACGTTTCGTTGTTTTCATTTGGGGACGCCAATGGCAAACTTTACGTAAATGCCCTTGTAGTCCATATCACACGCACGCAGATATAGTGCTTTGTGTAACCATCGTCAATACATTACATACACGTACAACAGGCGGAGGCAAAGGTACATCACAGAACTAATACACACAGTGTAGAGTGTGAAGAGTTACAATGTATGTGAGGTACATTGTGTGTGTGCGTGCGCGTCCGCCGGAAAATGTCAGAGATTTCGCTGCACCATCATCTTACTACCCCCCCCCCCCCCCCCCCCCCCCCCCCCCCCCCCCCCGTGTCTCTGCAAGCTAAAAGATGGACGATCGAGAAAGCAGGAGGCCAGCGCAGGATCGGTGAATATTGAAACGCTCGGCTCTTTCGTCACGCACAAAAATGCATTATGCATCTAGCTAATTAATTTTTCTTTTTCGTCCTTGACGTTGACACGGAGGCGGAGCGGGGACGAAACCCGCGCCATTCGATGTAGGCTACTCTCCTGCAGCCGACGGCACCAGTCGCAGCTGCCCGGAGCCGACGGCTCGGGAGGAGATAGACAAACCAGCAACGCCGGAATAAAAGAGGAAATACATAAGGCCACGACAACGACAACAACAACAACTTCGAGTATTATAGTAGTAGACATAAATCTATCTCTGGGCATTTCCACGGTAACTCACGTTACATTTTGAACTCAAAATTAGGTTGTTGAGATCAATATCCTTAAAACCTAATTAGTGATATGAGTTACTATATGTGAATGAGTATCATGCACCTCCATCCTACCTCACAGCAACATTACATCCACAGACTCTTATGAGAACTATGAGAAAAAACACTACAAATGTCGGTAACTCACGTTACATAAATCGGACATGCAAAAATTTGGCATGTCTTATATTCAAAAGTTTCCTCAAACAAGAAACAGAGAGACTTTAAAGTCTATTGTGTCAAAGTCATGGACTAACAACATACATCACCGAGTATGGTAAAAATTCAAATTGTCTTACATTCTCCAGGTATCATCATGTGAAGCGGTAACTCACGTTACGGTAACTCACGTTACAGTTTGTCCACATGATCACAAGTTGATTTTTTGTCATAATAATCCAAAGAAAACTTACCAAGACAACTTTTTTTCACAAACAAACTCCATAAATAAAGAATCTAAATTGATTTGAACATTGATCTGACAGTAATTAATCCAATTTTATCCATGAGATTACCAAAAGGCAGGAAACTTTACATTTAGAATACCAACTTGAAGATAAATTTCATTTTTAATTGAGTCGTTTTCCAAGCTTTCATTTGTACTGAGACAAAAATTGTATTCAACAAAATGATATGAAACAGAGTCTATCTCATTAAATTACACTCTTTTCCAGTTAACAAATGCATCAGAAATTGAGGATTTAATTGAGAATTTGATTTGATGTTATTTTTATTTTACTAGATTTAAATGGATTTCAGGCTATCTAGATAAAACAAGTCATCCAGAAACTATTCCATTTAATACGTTGTACACTGAGTCACGAGACTAGAGACCTGTACATGTAGTCTGTGGAGAGTTTAAAGGTTCAGAAATGAAATATTTCAATAAATCTTTTAACTTTTAAACAATGCAATTTATATTCCAATTATTTGATAATTGTTTGAATTACTCAATAATTAATTGTTTGTATGTTTGATTTGTTTACAAATACTTATACGAAACTGGTACAGAAATTAGACTTGAATTACAGAAACTGCAGATAAATTTTAGTTATCTGCTACCAGTATTGATCAGTTTAATAAAACATGTTCATAAATGTTTTAGCCTTAAAAAACAATGGCTTTGGTCTATGAAATGTCAAGTAGCCATTATTTAAAGTGTACATACATGTAAAAAGTATATACCAGTATTTTCTAGAGTAATCAAGCAGACTGAAGCAGTAAATCCCAATGAAAAACATGAATAGTAAATATTTTATGATCAGGAGGCTAACTATTAATATCACAAAATGTTGATAGTTTGCTTTAAGCTACATGACTGTCCAGCTCTTAAAGAAAATGTCTGATAATTAATGAGGTTCACGTTCAACAAGTTTTTGGTAATAGATCAGCATGTAAAGTAAATTATAGTAAACATGGAAAAGTTTCATTGTAGGATTTTGCAACAATATAGCTAAAACCTCAGAGTAGAATAGTATAAAACACATAAGCGTGTCAAATTCACAATGTTCAGTTCTCAAAAATCTCAGAAAAAACAGCAGGAAGCGAGCTCCAATCTTAAAATTCTGTTCATACATGTAAATGTTTCAGCCTCATAAACAATGGCTTTGGTCTATACAGGTAGGTATAAACCCTGAAATGTCAAATAGTAATCACTTGAATTACAAAAACAAGAACTTTTCAAGAGTAATCATGCAGTGATTATCCCAATCAGGAGGCTATTAATAGTTATCACAAAATTTTGATAATTTGCTGCAACAAGGTCCATGCAGCTTTAGAAGAAATGTCTTTTAACAACTTTCGTAACAGATCAGTATACATGCACTGTAATATTAAATAGTAAATATGGAACAGTTTCTTTCAGAAGTTAACATGACGTGATGAACATGTGTAATTGATACATTGTACATGTAGACCAGTTGGTTTGGTGATAGAGAGAGACCAAGAGAATAACAATCTACTGGAAATAGAATCTTAATACAAGAGTTCAGTAATCATGTACTCATTGGTTACTTGCAATCACAACCTTCATATCATTTCTTGGTATTAAAGAAAAATCATGTCGGTAACTCACGTTACATTGTGGTAACTCACGTTACATGGTAACTCACGTTACAATTTTAAGACATCTGTTATGAGAATTTGAAGCAAAGACTATAAGTCCCATCATATTTCTTGGATGTGTGCTGCATAGTTATTTGATAATCCAAAATACCATGTCTCAGTTGGGCATAGTAAAATTGCTAGGTTAAAAAGTTCATGTTTCGGTAACTCACGTTACAGCAGCTTCTCGAGCTATGTAAGAGCTCGCTGGTGTCCGAAGTACATATCTTATATAGAGGTCTCCACTTTATTTTCTGCTAGATTAATATATTTTTGATTTGTAAAACCAAACAAAGTTTGATTTGAGCCTCAAATATAAAAAATAATCACAAAGAGCAACAAAAATGCATTTTTAGGGATTTTTAGGTCAAAAAATGCTTTCTGGCTTCAAAAGGTATAAAAATGCACAAAAGGGAACTTTTCTTAAAGGTAAAGTTGGTTTCACACACTTCAAACTATGGCTAACAAAGTAAGATTATCAGTTGTCCTGAAATATGCGGGTAAAATTTTGGTGGTCATGTCGCACAACTCACGGAAATGCCCCTCTATGATAACGTCAATAATAAAAGACTCCTCCAGACAGTCAGATCTTTCTGTCTAGACCGAGTGAAAAGACCAGTGCAGCTGCAGCGCCAGCGGGCAGTTACTGTAAGTGGCAGTAGATCTACTGCCACTGGTACCCCATCGATCCACCACTTTGCTTTGGAGTTTGGTGAGCTTGAGCAAGAAAGTAGGACCTACAATGAATGTAAATTACACTTGTACATGCACACCAGTAGTAATACAATAGTATTGACGGTATATCTAACGTTAGATCTGCAGCCTTCACATGAATGTAGGGTAGATATCTTCAGTTAGACCGGGCGGGCGTAGACGTCTTCAGGTCTTTTCTGTGAGACTCGAGTGTACCTCTAAGTCACTGTTATGCAGATACGCTGTAGGTTCCAACATGGAACTTTATACGTGGGACACACAGGACGGCGTAGCACCTAGAGCTAGGGCCTATTTCAGTTTCTTCTGCTCGTATTTCGGTTTCTACGCCGAAATTTTGACAGTGAATCAGACGTCTGAAACAAAAAATCAGTATGAAGGAATCCGTTTCAAACGAGTACCTTTTCTTCGACGTAAATTCTCCTCAACCTGCCTCGAAGACGTCTCTGCAGCGAGGTGCATGTCACAACTGGACGTTGAGGGCGTAATCACATTCTGTGCTTGTAAATGAACACATGGGTACTCGCACATCAAGTGATTTATTCAATGTAATGACTGAATCGTGTAGGACGTACTAGTTTCGGTTTCAGTTTATTTCCACAAACATTCACACAAAGTCAGCAATTACAGATGTACAAACATGTGCATGTACAGAGTAATTAAATTTGCATCAGATTATTGTTGCCATTGACTTGTTGAACATAGTCCCAAAGTGAAAAAAAAAAAAAAAAAAAATGAAGGAAGAGCCCCGGCATGATTACACGAAGTGGAAAGTGGGGAAGGTATAGGTCTACTATTGAAGAAAAGGTAAATGTTGCCATATCAGGTTTATTGCATGCTGATTCTATAAGTATTACTGAGATAAACATCCTATAATATAATGATTATTCGCGTAATTCGTCACTGGAGGTCCAAGGGACTTTGCAAGTGATTCAAAGTCTTCCAAAAGCACCAAATTTTGTCACACCAAACGTAGCCCAAGACATATAGGCCTACATATTCCAGTTTCGATGAGGGTCAAGAAGGTTTAAATGTCACTTGTAGTGAAAACGAGAAGAAGAAGAAGAAAAAAAAAAGCCAGAGTCATTTACAAAGCCAGTTTTAACAGTTTTCTGAGTCAAGGAATTGGATTCTGAAAGACTTGCCCTTGTCTGAACTTTTCCTTATAAGATCACCGGAAAGGTCATAATAGGCCTATTAATTATGATCATAATACTTTCACATTAAGTTTGTAAAATGACTTCTTCTTCTTCGTATGTACTGTCTAACATCCCTTAGTAGGGGCCAACCGGACAGGAAAACGATTTGAAACCATCACTGACCATGGTCACTGTAATAGGATTCAGCCATGATAACATCGTTGTAAACGGTTGTTCATGGCTGAAAAGGGGCATAATATTTCTGGTTAGAAAAACAAAAAACCAAATAATATAATATGATATAATAATTAAAACGGTTATGCAATAGATATAGTCCGATGTGTAGAAATACAAATTACGAAAAACATGATTTTGTGGGATATATAAAGTTGGGCTGTGAGCGAGAAAAGGGCCCTTAGCGCCGCTGCGCGCAAACGCCAGAAAACGGTGCGGAAGTTTAACTGAAAGCCATTCGCGCAAAAAAGATCGACTAGCTAAACTACGCGCACATGCATAGACGCATCAAAAAGTGACAGGATTTGGACAAAACATGCTGTTTTGAATGTCGTAATTGAATTGGATTTCAGAAAGAGGTTTGCATATTCAAATACGTCAGAGTTTCTTCTACAATATGGAGGTGAAAACCCATTTTCGGTATTTGGGCCATTCTCAGATTAAGTGTCCAACTCCATGTGAGTAAAACCGAAAAATCAACCATAAAGTAATACATTCAAAGATGTGTTTTCGGAAACTTCAGAACCGGTCAAATACGAAACAAAAAGTGGAACATTCTAAATGATGGCCATTCATTGAGTAAAAATGAATTGAAATAGAGCATCATATATGATTTTTGATCACCAATCAGATACGTTACAGCAAATTTACATGTTGTAATGGACTCCTAACTCTGAATTAAATTTATTGTTTTGATCCAATTTCTGTTCAGGAAAAGACATCTGCCCCCCTAAAGATATTGGGGTTTTTCAAGAGGTAAAGATGTTGTCATCCCTTGCTAATTGGTAGAAATTATTTCTGTGTGGTAGGTTGAAATATGCTTTTTGCTGAAATGAAATATAACCTTAAGATTCACTTTGTATTTTTAGCAAATTTCGCTTACAAATAAAGTTTCGAATCCCACAAATCCTGCAAAGGGAACGATCAGATCTGGAATTTCAACAGGAAACAAATATGAATTGCTTTCCTGGGGAAATAACTATTGACAAACATCGAATCACCTTTGGTAACGTATGTGGTAAAATATAAGTAATAATTTTAGTTGTGTATGAATTAATAAATATCACTTGTTTAATTATTTACCTTATGAATTGATGTAAAAATGAATGATGTAAGCCCAAATTAACCATTTTAAACATTGTACGTAATATTTAAACTATGAAATGTAGTGGAAAAGAGCCCTAAATGTGAAAGCTGAGTTCTTCATTCACAGAATATTCTCATCTTACGTCTGAATGTATTTATCCATCTGACTATAAATATTCATTAAGTTTTGATGGATAACGCAAACAAGGTTTAAAAATATATATTTTTGCAGGCACTTAGAAGGAAGTAGGTACAGTCTCTTTGAACTCGATATGCTAAACAGTTGTTTGACCTATGGTAACGTATTTGGCTCATCCCTTTTAATGAAAATGAATAAATAATTGTTCAACTTATCAATGGATCTTGAGTAGTTCTTCATATTTTGAAAAACACTAGAATAAATATGCAACAGAACACTGAAACTTTTCTCGGAAGCCTTTCATAAACTACTTTTTACTCTTTCAAAGTTTGGTAACGTATCTGGCGTACCGTAAATGAATCTGTCGGTGAAGTTACCGAGCAATTTCTACTGAATATTCTTCATTTGAACATAACTTTATTTTTTTTATGGAAGCGTCATTCTATGCAGAATTGTTTTATGAACACTTTATTTTACATAACATTATTTGTCACCGTGGGTGCCCTGAATTATACGTAACGTATCTGCTAAATCTGAAAAGCAAAAAACTGATATGCTGAATCTTAGCTTCGTCTTGTAAAATAAACGTTCAAAATTGTTGCATAGAATATGAAAGTGGCTGGGTTTTATAGAATAGAACTTTGGAGTTTATGAGCACACAACGATTTGTTTGTAAAAACATTTACAATTTCTTTTCAGCATTTTGATTGTGGTTACGCATCTGTCGGAAAACTTGGCATTAAGTTGTAAGACACTGACGCACAAAGAAAAATCATAAGGAAGTGTTACTCTTTTTCACCTCTCTGTCCTTTTGGTGTAAGAATATAATCCTGAGGTCCAACAAAACGAAGCATGTAATGTGTAGGGATGAATTTTGACCAGATTTGATCCCCAGAAAGCACAAGACCAATGAGCAAAATTCGGTAACGTATCTGGGGTAACGTATCTGTGGTAACGTATATGGTCGATCATATTATTATGAGAGCGATATCTACCAAATATTTCTCACTTGTACTAAACTTTAATGTTGATTCGATGCGTCATTCCAAGGAGTAATGTATAGTATACAATTTGTCTGACATTGCAATATCTGTCGCAGTGGGTGGCGTGAAAAGTATGTAACGTATCTGTCCAAATAAAAGTGTAGAAAACCGATATTTCAAACATTATACCGTAATCTCAATAAAGAGCTGTTGCACAAAAAATCTAAGTACTTGTAGTGTATGAAGTATATCCTCAGGGTTTCATATACACAGGGTCATTGCATAGTCTTGTTATTTTCGCAATGCTGTAACACTAAAGAAACTGATAACGTATCTGGCGGTGAATTTGGCGTCAGGTTTCAAAAGACTATAAAAAAAGAAGTCAATATAAATTTTGGAACTTTTTGAGTATTGTGATTAGCACATATGATATGCTCATCGTCCATGAAAATGATATTTGGAAAGTATGTTTGTGGACGGAGAGGAGCAATAAAACATAATTCTGAAATAGCCGGCGACACTGCGTTTTGGGGGTCTTAACGAAGTTTAACAGCAAAATTTCATACAAAAAGGCAGACAACCGCATTTGATCTTGTTTATCTTTAACAAATAAAGTCCTCGTGATATATTATAAACATTTAAATAGTATCTAATAGGTTTCAGGGAACCGCAAACTGTCATGGAATGTCGGCGACACCAAAATGAACGCTTTTACTGAGAATGGGCCATTTAATCCCCTTAGGGCCCTCTTCTCGCGTCACGGCCCAATAGGTGCTATATTTATATTTCCATGCCTAATCAGCTGAAAAATGGACCATTTCGTGCAATATGCACACGATCAAATAACGAACTAAACATTGTATTGAAGGGCATACAGCAGACAATTAATGTTATCGTTTCTGTTATAAAAGGTTTAATTTGAAAAAAAAAGTCCTTAATTGGGATACTTTAAAGGTACAATGCGGTGGCAATATGAGATAAATAATGATGAAGAAAGCGGAAGTTTGGATCAAAGTAATACTGTTCGAAGTACTCAATTATTTCTTCCTCGTGACATGCTTGACATTAGATGATGTCAAACATAATGACAATAGGATCTCAAAAGACGAATCAATGAAGAATAATTATTTTCTTTATCAATACAGGACATGAACAACTCGATTACAAATCTTTTTCAACTTCATATCTATGTAGTATTATACCACACACATTTACAGTTATTCATATTTTCTTGCCTTTGCATTGTATATCATCAAATGTTTCCAACTCACATGTTATGCCAACGTTGCTTAATGTTAATGGTTATAATAAATTCAAGTTGCACATTTCATGTTTGTTATAATTATTCTATGCTTCATATCACAGTGATCATAAAATATCATGTACACCCTATAAACCTTTTTTTAAAGAAATAAACCAATCATTGACAATAATTAGATAAATAGGAGGCATTTTATATTATAAGTATTGACAAAGGAACAAGGAAATAATGTAGAACCTTTTTTTTTGCAGGTTTAACTCGATGACAAGAAGGAATATAAAATATTTGCATAAAACATCAAGTATTTTTTTCACGTCCCCTATTTTTTATAGTTATATTTTAGACAAACTGTCTTCTTCCATAATGATTGTGACCATGCATCACATAACCAACAAAATGTCGCAGCTCTGATTTTACTTAAGGACTCAAAATAGGTCATGCAGGGCCTGCGCAACTGCAGGAGAGGGTGACAGTTACATGGTTTCACATTGTGCCCCTCCCCCCTCCCCACACGGGCACTTTTTGTAAGAAATGTTGGGTGAGACATTTGTTTCGCTTTGCAGCTTCTCAGTAGTGTCACCTAAAATAGTAAAAACTTTTTTTTTTTTACTTTCTTTCTTTTTGCTTGTCAGTCTGGTATATACCAGAATTTTTTTTTTGTTTGTTTGTTTATTCCCGCAAGTGGCACCGGAAAATAATAAGACTCTATTCTAAGGGGTTTTAAAGGGGTCGCACAGTTCTCGGGCTATAGGTTTTCCAACGTTTTTCTTTTTTTCGATTTTGTTTAGATAAAGAAAAACGTTTTACAAAATACGAAAGAGCACATTATTATAGAAGGAATTCAAAGTTTACAGATTTGAAGATATTTTGTTTCGAAATGGCTGCGATATCAAAAAATGAAAATGAATGCAAATAAAACGTGGGACCCATCTTTTATTATAGTGATTTTATTTCTAATTTCTTACCAATTTTTATTTAATGACCTTTGAATTCCTCTTAGCATTGTATGCTATCTACAACTTTATAAAGGGGTTTCTTAGTATCTTGTGAAAAAAAAATAGAGGCTGAGTCCTCGCTTCAACCGATACAATACCATCCCTTTAATCTGCTCATACTATCGTAACTGTTGTTGCTATGGTGTTTTCCTTATTTTTCGTCCCATTCATTGCACAATTAGCACAAACGATTATAGCTTGGCAAGACGGTTAAGCGATTGGATAGAACCTCTGTATGTGCTGGATTCTCTTTTTCTATTACACACTTTTCCAGAGTGTGTACTGCGTTCTTTCCGATATCTATATAGATTTGGAGAGTCCATTGAATTGAGTTGTGCATCATTTAAAGTTTACACTCTGCTCTTTCAGGACGTGCCCTTAATAGAAAGTCAAAGTTTATTGTCTTTCTGTTGGTTTTATGTAGGGTCACGATTGAAGAATAATTTTTACATGCTTTAACTTTCAAATTAATGAAATTCTTCGGTCGAGACGTTTTTTTTTTTTTTTTTTTTTGCAACTACATGCCCTACATCGACGTAAATAAGTGTGTTCGAGTACGTACGTTCATGATTTTTTCTTTATCATGGCCACTACTAAAACACTGATAATTCAGTGCTTATTTACGTCGATGTAGGGCGATTTGTCAATCAGTTGCAATGCTTTAACTTGTTCTGCGTGGCTTTCAAAGCACTTTTAAACAAGAGCCACCGAGTTGTCGAATGGACAAGCTATCCCTGTCTCCACAAAAATGTCCATGGCACTTTATTACAAGAGTCCCGAATTATTTCTTCTCTCGGTAATTCTTCGACGCAAGCAGCCAATCCACTCCTCTTGCTGCAGTCATACACCCTTGAAAATGTGACAGAATTCTCCCCTCTCTTAAAGACCTTCATGCATCCATCTCCTTGAAAATAGCTGACAGCTGAAACAAAAAAAAAACCGATTTAACATCATTAGTTTCGTTTTCTTTCCCTTGTTTTCTATAAGAAGAGATGTATAGAGCGACCTTCGTTTTAAGCTATGATGGGGGGGGGGGCAAAAGATTTCATAAGGGGCACACTAGTCACGACGTACGGCGCTTCATGTTTGAGGAAAAAGAAAATATAAGATTGTTACAAATATAGGAAGTTTTCAACACATTATTGTGGATGTCTTTGTTTAGCAGCCATGAATTGGGCAGAAAAAGGAAAACAGTACTGAAAGAGAACAGTGCTTACATTCCATGAATGCAAGTTTGATTGTCATAAAGTATTATTATAAGGCAAGGCATTGCTTTGCAGTTCCTAGAAAAACACGTCATGCTAACTTTTAAGCGAAAAAAAAAAAATTGAACTTCGCACCACCAACTGAATCTCTCTGATTACTGCAAGGATTATATTTCTCAAATTAATATCCCTACCAAAACTTGCCTTCATGGTCCCAAAAATAGCTGGGAAGAGAGTAGTTTCCCTTTTGCAAAAGAGAAGACCAACAAAAAAAAGTGATTACGTCACTGAAATGTATCTCAGAATATGTATATTCCCGAACGTTAAGTAATAGCCATGGATGGTTGTTTATAGAGCCATGTGCCACTACCAGAGTATGCAGTAAGTCAACTCGAAGACTTGTAAAAAAAGCGCCCTCACGTGGAAGGGGTCAGGTGTCTCGTTCACCAGCTCCCACACCCCCTGCGCTCGCCTGCATGATCCCCGAATATTAAACAAATCCTGTTGCCCCCCCCCCCCCAAAAAAAAGAGGAAAAAAACCAGCAACAACAAAGATAGCAAACATATGCAAACACACAAAACTAAAAAAGAAATAAGTAAACATAGGCATGACGGGAATATTATGCTATAATTATGTGTTGCAAGAAAGTCGAGTTGCGATTAATTGCACGCAAATATCTATTGCAACTGACAATCAATCGCAAGTTGCAGTTGCAAGAAGGGAGCTGGATTTGCAAAAGATATTGGGGACTTGCGATTAATTGTAACTTTCTTGCAACACCCCCTTAGTCTTGAATTTCAGCTAATCACAGAGCTACCAAGTCTCACGCATTGTGAGTGAGACTCAAGCATTTAGGGTCTGTCTCACGATCTCACGCATGGCACCAATTTTTCTGACGCATTGGGAGCATAGCTTGAAGGATTAAAGTGAGAGTTGCAATTGAAGGCATATTTCCCTTTTGTCTTTCAAAATACGTAAAAAATAGTCACTTAAGTACACACCACCTTGCACCATTAAGAGCTAAAAATTGAAAGAGCTCCCTACCTAAAGCTCCACACCCTCCCCTCGCTCACGCACATTATGCGCGCGCGCAGAGATGCTGAGTCATGAAAATCTCACTCAATAAATCTCTTTGAACTTGCCATCTATGTAATCATTTTGCTTACTGTGTATGTCATCCTGATACAAACAGTCAAAGAACACGCTGTCACGGCTGGGAGGAGACTGGCAGAGATATTGGCCATGCCACGACTTCCAAGTTTTCTGCCAACTCCAACAACACGTGCAGTCCATGAACACCTGGCCATTCACACCACACTTTTCCTTCACTGATGCGTTGAGGAGGTACAGGAGAAAAGGAAAGCTTAGCGGCAAAGGCATCGTGCTGCTGTGATTTCTGCAGATTTCGTGCGCCACGATCGAACTAACAGCGGAGCAACCTGTATATGGAATTGCATCATAACAAACAATGACATTATTTCATTATTATAATTACGCGTGAGTAAAAGGTTGCTGATCAGTTGCCGACCTTATAGATAAAGCTTTTAAACAATTCCTCATGGCGACCGATTGCCAAGCACCTTACAACGTTATGATGGTGATGAAAGTCAACTTCTCTCAGGAAGGGGGGCAAATTGTCAGCATCTTGTCTGCAATTTGTCGACGGTTTGATATCGGCGCCCTGGTCACTAGCAATCTCTCTCCTATTGGTTGCTGGTTGTTCCTTTGGCGCTTGGCAACAATCTAAGGATTACTACAGCCGGGTTACAAGATAGTGTCGACTTCCTCAATATAGGGCCTACTCCACAAGCTCTAATTGAAAACACCGGCGCGGTCAAGTTTTCAAAAGTGGGGGGTTGGGTGCACTTTAGATTTTCGTGGAGATGATTTTCTACTACGACATATCCAGCAATATTTTAATGTTTGATCAGGAGAAAAATATGTATCAAAAGCAATACAGTGCGTATCAAAAAAAAAAATATTCAGAGTAAGAACAATTAACTTTTCAATTACCGCAAGGGTAGCCATTGGTTTCCCCTTACCTATGTATGTAACGTTCGACATCTTTGATGTGACTTTTTCGTGAACAAAGAGAGGGAGAGAGAGACAGAGAGTAAGAGAAATACAATAATTATTCCAACAAAAATCAGATATTACCAGTGATAGCGATCCAGTCGCTCTGCAAGGCCATTGCAAAATATCAATATTTATTTGACGTTGTTTTTGTTACTGTTGTCGTGTTAGGAGTTGTCTCATGTTAGTAGAAGCGCTTGCAATATAATGTGATGAATCAAACTAAAAAAGAATACCAAAAATAATGTAGCATTAACCCCCTTCCCCTTGCTGAAATGGATCCGAATTTAGGGTGAGTTTATACCCGTTAGAGCGTTAAAGGACAAGTTCACCTTCATAGACATGTGGGTTGAGTGAATGCAGCAATATTAGTACAACACATCAGTGAGAGTTTGAGCAAAATCGGACAATCCGTAAAAAAGTTATGAATTTTTGAAGTTTCTGCTCTGTCACGGCTGGATGAAAAGACTACTATAGCTTGTGATGTCACATGAGTACAACGATATAAAGAAAGAATAAGGAAAATTCAACATATTTTCATTTTTCTCGCATAACAAAAGAACACTCGACTTTTCTCTTTCAGAAGGCAGGGGGAATAATATTACCCTTAACATACGTCAGTAGCAAGTCGAAGAACTGTGCACTTTATTCAAAAAGTAAAGTTTTGTGAAATTCTCTTTTTATTTTCATTATATAGTTGTACGCATGTGACATCATACACTGTAGTAGTCTTCTCTTCCAGCAGTGACTGCGCAGATACTTAAAATATTCGTAACTTTTGAATGGATTGTCCAATCCTCAAACTTCCACTGATGTGTTCTACCAATATTGCTGCATTCTCTCAATCCTTATGTATACGAAGGTGGACTTGTCCTTTAACTACTGCATGTCTGCATTCATAGTGTGTAGACAATAGACCATTTACTTCGGAACATCTTTACTCAATACAAACCTTTAAAGAATGAGTGCTCGCCTTCCAATATTTCGAAAGGACAGGAGAGGCCATTTTTCTTGCATTATGCATTATTCTAAAGCATTAAATCTCGTCTTTTATAATCTGCACTAACTTAAAATCCATATCTTGCGACTTTTTGTTGGTTTTTCGATGTAGTTTCACATACATACATGGATAATAAATAATTTAGTTGTGATACATAATGTTGGAAACATTTAAATCATAAAATATATGTTATATTCAGCATACATCCGTAATAGCTACGTGTAGAACAACCTCAAGCATCACGAAAACACACACACACACACACACACACACACATATATATACACACACATACACACACACACACTCAATAAGTGAACAGTCGTGAAGCAATAACTCACATATCTCACAGTTTCGGCCCGAGTACTGATTAGGGCAATCGCAAATGTAGCTAGCCCTTGTCTCCAGACAATCGCCCTTATAGCAAGGATTCTCCAGGCAATCTGGAGTATTTGAAGAAAGAGGGTGAAATAATGAAGTCATACGAATGAACAGGGAAACCTAATAATTTTCGTGACATATTGTATTTGTTTTAACACTAAATTTAAAGAAAAAGGACAACGTATTGCTGAAAGGTACTGGAAATAGTGTGTCCAGTTTATATATATATATATATATATATATATATATATATATATATATATATATATATATAAAACTCTGCAGTAAAAACACATTATGTGTGATAAATCTGCTTATTCTTTGAATTCCTGTCATAGTCTTTTCGACTCCTAGTCATATTTCCCATTTGCTGTTTTTGTTTTTGGTTTCGAAAGTAGAATGAATAAAAAAATAATGTTCACACACAGACACACAGTCTCACAAAAACAATATTTGGCGAAAAGTTTTTAAAAAGCAAAATTCCTTACGTGGTATACGACAGACGCTATGTTCATATCTGAAGTCAGCGGAGTCCAGTAGCTGATGATCCATCCACACGCTGAAATTTGTGGTCATGGCCAAATAGCTTTTGGGACGAGTTCGATGTCGCGACCACCAAATGATATGACTCTACATGGATTTTGACGCGGGTATGGGTAACTCGCATTGTCATAGTCGTTGGTACAGAGTGACGCTGGCAAGGCCTGCCCTAGAATTGTTTCCCAAGTATCAAAAATAAGAGAAGATTTAAAACTGCATACTCCCGTTACAAATGCTAAAGGGGTCACATACTTTTGGTGGAGACCTAACATTTTTTTTTTTTTTGGGGGGGGGGGGGGTGTTTTATTTAGAAAATGAGAAACTTCTTATGAAATATGAATGAACTTGTAATTACGAAAGGGATTCCACATTATCATGATGAAAATTAGTTTTGCTATTGCTGAGATATCCAAAACACAATAATTCTATATAATGAAAGATGGGACCCACCTTTTGTAAGGAACCTTTGCTTTACTTTGTGTTGGATATTTCGGCCATTCCAAAACCATTTTTCCTCCAAAAATACCCTGATTTTCTCTTAGATTGGTACTCTCTCAATCATTTCGAAAGTGATTTCTTGGCATCTCGACAAAATTTAAAATCTCAGTCCATATTTTCATCACATTATAATTTACCATCCCTTTAAAGGGGATGGCCAGTACCTGATCAGCGGGAATTACTGGGAATGCTGGGGAAAGATTGTTACAATCCTTGTGGGATCCATTTAAGAGTACATTTTATATCTATTGTCGTGTGAAAATTATTTGCTTCAGAATGGTCTCATTTAATTCAAGTAATGTGCAGTTTATACGTGTACGACCGCCCGTCACTGTACAGGCATGCTAACCTGAAAACATTAAACTGCACGTTACGTGAATATGAGACAATTCTGAAGAAAATCATTTTCACACAACAATAGATATATAATGTACTCTTAATGAATCCCACAAGAAGTGGAACAATCATCACCCAGCATTCCCAGTGATTCCCACTGATCAGTTGCCAGTCATCCCCTTTAAAGTTTGAAAGATTCAATCGCAGTAAAATCAAAATGAAAACAAGAAATTGAAGTACGAAGGGATTTTTTTTTTTTTTTTTTTAGTTTGTGAAGAGAGTGGTCCAGGAGTCATTTCCCCTAACACTCCCATTGATTAAATCAGGATTATACACTGAATCTGATTTTTTTTTTTTTTTTTTTATGAACACCGAACACGCAAAAAACAAAGAAATATAGCATAGGATGTGAAGACCTTAATATAAGAACGACCCAAGTCCAATTTTTGGCCAAATTCAGTTTGACATGGGAAATTGTAGCTTGTGCATGGACTCATCTTGTGTATAAATGATAAATCCTAATTACTCCGGGAAGTGCCTGAAATGAATGAGTTAAATCTTATATCAATGTAAGAATGAAGGACTTGGGTCATTCTTACATTCATATAATAGCGCCCTCTCTCATCCTTCTCTCATCTCTATAGCAGAATATCATGTATATAAATCAAAGAACGACCCAAGTCCATATGAATCAAAGAACGACCCAAGTCCACCTCACAAAATGGCCTCTCCACAATTAATGTAAATGTTAATTGTCATAATAATATATGTTCTAATTTGTATATACAATGTTGCCTTCCCATTACAGTTGAATAGAATATTATTGGACAAATAAAAAAGATATGAAGTTTTTTTTTAGTTTATTCGAAATAGTCTTCCATGGACTTGGGTCGTTCTTATATTCATATACTCATTTGAATCAACGTCATCTTCTGCTTATTAGTTCACGCCAGCAACACAATGGTGTTCAAACAAATGCACACATGTCCCACCTCTTTTCCATCACCTCGTGGTCCTATCTATAATTCATTGACTTTCAGAGTAATACGGAAATGGTTTCATGACTTACTTCTGCGTCAATTGCTCCCATGAAGAAGTCTGCACCTTATAAAAAGCCAAATACCAATTCTATACCCACAAACATAATTAACCCATGATTCTTTTAATCCTTATCCTCACATGAGACTAAAAGTAAAACTCTTTCACGTCCCTAACCTTATAAACCATGTCCTTGGGGAAAAATGAAACCGGAGCAAGTCGCAAGAGCAAAATGTCGTATAACAAAGGTATGAAAGAAAAAAAAATGTAATCTTCTAGATTGATATTATTTGTGTGCAATCATTAACTTTGACTTTGCACTTGAATGGGAAAGTAGTTTTAATGCAGAGTGTATTTATGGCTTTGATATCGTAGCGAGCTTAGTGAAACAAATGCAATTTTGTAATACTATTAATCGTTTGTTTGTTTTTTTAAATTGCAAGCTTACACCAGCCTAGAAACAGATGCTATGTAAATTTCAAGTCCTGCGTACACATTTTCAGTCTTCTACCGCCACTGACATTTTCAAAAAGAAACTAAAAAAACTAATCTATAACAAGAATATAACCGCTGATTATGTAATTGTGATTAATTGCTACAACAGTACTTGATATGAATATTTTTGTTCTCCTTTGTTAATTGTAAAGAGCATGGAAAAATTTTCATCCCAAGCACGCTATGTAAATGTTATAATCTATCCATTAATGGAAATAATGACAATAATAGTAATAATTATTATCATCACTACCGTCATCATTATCATTTTAAACCGAAAACGTAGAGATGTACATTCAGAACTTCAGGATGATAGTTCTTCTAACTGCTAAAGCTCTAAATTATGTAATTGTATTCTTCTTCTTGGATAGTTCCTATGAGGAAAATGAAAGTATCTACATAGTCGGGTCTCAAGGACATCATTCATTATTTGAATTGCCATTATTCATCTACCTCTCTCTTATCCATTTTTTTTTCTTGTTCCATGCAAGCGATTGATTATCGACCTACCTAGAGTCACAGTTGCACACGAAACCAAAGTAAGCATTTTGCACAAGTTGACACGCCATGATGCCTGGCAAAACAAACGACAAAATAAGATGAAGAAATGTGTTGTAAGTGTTTTAGCAAACAGAAGAGTAATACTTTACATAGTGGCGTAATCTATACAAACTGAATTCGTTATGTCTTACAAGGAACCTATTAATGAACATTGTCAAAATAAACACACAAAAATGTTATGTCTACATCTGAATTCTACAGACTCCTATTATTGCAATGATTATGTGATACAACCCGATTTCATATCCGTAGTATTTCTAAAATCATTTTTTTTATAAACATTGCTAATGACGTCAGTCCATATTTTTCCATAGAGGAATGACACAAAACTGTTTCAACTAATTACCAATTTAATTGCATAAAGATTCAAGGAGTGAAGGGCACATGTTGTTAAATCCAATAAACTCGACAAAAGATTTGAAACGGGTACACAAAAATCGAGTCTTAAAATTGCATGATAAACCTGATTTATGACCACCCGTATATTGATGAATGCCCTTGAGGTTTTTTGTTTGTTTGTTTTTTGCTGAAACTACTGGATTTATGGGCAGCATATAAAGAAGATTTATAATAGAAAACTTACTATGCATCTAAGGTTAACTCTAAGGCTCTCCCAGCTACAAATCGTTTTTCCAAATGTTCGTTGGTACGCATCTTTGTTATGTGTGTGTATGTGTGTGTGTGTGTGTGTGTGTGTGTGTGTGTGTGTGTGTGTGTGTGTGTTTCGTTTTTCGGCTCAACGAAATATCAGAACAATGAACCTCATTTCTTTTTGTTTTATATCAACGAACCTTGGGATTAACGAACATCAACTGTAATAGTTTGCATCTGCATGAAAACTTACGTAGAAAGCTTTGCATCATGTTCTATTTTCAGTTATGCGAGTCTCGATAACGGAGGCAAATAAGAAAAAAAAAATCCTTACTGCTCGTTGGCTGTTGACTAGCCGCTGCCATGTTAACTGCTCTAACAGCAAGACGCAGTCGTATAAAAGTACTTTTCAAAGCGGAGTGCATGTTATGTACCCTAAACTGTTTCTTGATACGGTATTATCTAGTCTGGCTTCCAGACCCTCTGCTCGTAATATTTTGCTCTACAGGATATGGACGCCCTCAACGTCTAAAACTGGAGTAGTTTTAGATGAATTGTTGTGCTGCAGAGGCTCGGAAAAGGCAAAGGGTCGGGAAACCAGACTAGTAGTATCATACTAATGAAAGTGTTCAAATCTAATTGCTTGTTTCCAGACAATGCTGCCGTTCTTTATAGGTACACGTAGGCCTACTTTTGTGGAAGGTTAAAATAGTTATCAAACGTCCATGGACTTTGTATGTCATTTTCATAATTATTTTGACCATGCTTCAGTTGATAAATGAGGGTCACTTTCGAAAATTATCATACAAAGCCACCCTTCCCCCCCCCCCCCCCCCCCTCGAAACACCTGTCTTTTAACTTCTCATTTTCGGGAGTATCACGATAGCCCGAAATCACTTATAACTCAGTTTGTCACTCTGAATGATACCATTGCTAGACCCACCAACACACTTGTTTGCAGGCACAAACACTGTTGGTAAAAAAAGGAGTCTGCACAAAGAATACAACTGTACAACTTTCACCAGTGGCACGATTAATTGGGCAGTAAAGGTGGTGCATGTACGTAGTCTTGGCGCAGGGTTTGTATACCTGTAAACTACCGACACACAATAAGTGCGAGTCGTGAATGGATGGGCTTGTGCTGAAGGCGCCCCTGCTGGTAGCAAGATTTTGCTATTAAAAGGCTTAATTCGACACTGACATCAGCCTTAGGCTCTTGGAGAAAAAAAAATAAAACTGGAAACGGAGTTTAAAGGCCGGGAAATTTTGATGGCGGGCAACTTACCATTTTCGCTATCTTTCTTTAGGACTAGCTAATTACAGGTGCCCTCTGTAGCGGAATAGTTGGCCGTTGTCGATTTTCGGAGCAAATTCACCGTCACCACAAAAAACACGGTGTTCTGATATTTCCCGAGCAATGTTACTAAACAGCCACCACCATATCATATGAGCGGAAAAAAAAACACCAAACAAACACGGAATCGAAAGACCTTCCTAATAGTTATGTTAATATCATTTTGAACTCGGCATTATCATTCAGGTTCGTTGTCATTTCTATCTTAGTTTTGGTGACGTGATATCCAAGTGTGAGAAATATCCTCCTGCCCGCGCAGCCTACATAGGCCATGGGGTGAGCTGGTTTTTTCGCTTGTTTCGTTCCGACAACTGCGGCACTAAAATGTCTCCACAGCTACGTGTAAACAAATAACCAAAAAGGCTACAGGAAAAAGTTCGACACAAACCCTCCTGCAGTATTTTGGTAATTTAGGGGGAAACAGTGAACTTTTTTGTCACTGAGGAGCTGAATATGTACACTTTGCCGTGTACGATATTCATTCGCGAACGATCATGTGATGTATGTTATCCAATCCGAATCGAGAATTATTGTTTACGAGTCAAAATGGCCGCCCCCTGTGAGCCTGTCGACGCGTCTACGTCGTCTGCTCAGCCGAAACTTATTATGCGTTATTATGCATGTAACATCGATGAAGTTTGAAAATTTCACGGCTATGACAAACCTAAGATAGACGAAACCTATTTTGTGTGCCAAAGAGTGGATCAAATTGAGTGGGGGAGACCGTGAAATCGCAGACCAGAACGAAGTGATTCAGCTGCTCAGGGGGACTGACTGCAACCTACGTAGTAGGATAATTTACAGGTTAGTTTACGTGCGTACAGTCGAGTCGTAGCAGTCGACACTGCAGTGCAGTCTCACTCATAATGTTAATGACCATGATGACTACAAGTACAATTGTACAACGTTTAATAGCTATGTTATGAACGTTGCTTGTGTATGTTATAATGGGCGCTAATGCAGTAGCTTAGCCGTTAGCGTGTCTGTTACTTAGATAAATTATCTTGAATTTCACCTTGGCATGGCATAGCGCCGTTATAAAATGTCGCCTAGATGTAATTTTACATGTTGTTCTATGTACAGCCCAGGTTAGGTTGATGTAGCTGATCGGTGATATTGTTTTGTAAAAGTCTTGACACACAGGACTGGATTGAAAAAGGTCTAAACTGCATGTAAATTTATGTTTTCATAATCATGGCCATGGAGTATTAATATTAAAAATCCATCCTGTTTCTCTCACCCCGAAATTGGCGAATCCTCCCTCAAAACACACATTTAGCATCTCATTAAATTAACTTATTAATATTTGATATAAATAGATCTAAAAGACCAACAATGACAATAACATAATTGCAACAATTAAACTCCCTAAAACATATGATTACCATTATGTTGTGCCAAACTATAAAGCAGTGGGTGGTGGTGATAGTGAAAGGCCAAGGATTACTAGTATTAATGATGATAAGGCAGTTGTATTCATAATTATGATAATTGATATTGCATGTGATCAGGTGCTGAAAGCTGTAGATGTAATTTAAAATCAGTAATTGCACTGCAAGTACAAGTTGAAGTAGTTGATCGTGATGACAATGATCATGAGGTGTTAATGATTACCTGGCATAGTACTAGGGCCTGTGTATTGGTAATTACAAGATTCAAATATTGGCAATCAATAGTCTACTGTACATTTAATGATATATTGAGTGTAATGTTCAACCCCTCCCTCTAGCATTTAGCCTTTTTTCCCCCTAACAAAATCCAACGGCTAATCATTGCTGTTCATTTCTCCATTGTATTAAATAGGATTCCATGAAACGTGCTACAAGAGGTTTATAGATAGCAAACGCCTGAATCTCGCTAGGAAACGAAAGCTGAAGGAGGAGCCTGGTCCGTCAGCAGGAGCATCTGTTTCCTCCCCTAAGACGCTCACATCAAGATCAAGATTTTCTTCTGGAAGCTCTTCAGGTTCTGCTGTGTTGCCTGTGAAATGCATCATTTGCAACAGAGTCAACCTGCTCATTACTTGCCAAGGGAAATAGGTTAATATGATTGATATTGAAGCATGAAAACATTGTCATGTTACTATAAGTTGTCCTTGATAAAATGGAGCAATATATAGGCCTATACACCACTGAAACATTCACACACATACACAAAGAACTTCAGTGCAAAGTTCAGAAACAACAGAATGTACTGTATATGCACCAATGCTTTGGTCAATGTGATTGATATTCAAGAATTGACATCTTACCAAAGTTGTGCATGATAAAGTGTCTTTGTAATACAGATTGCTTCCTGTATTTTGAATGCCAATGTTTATGCAACATGTTTTGACTCCTTGCCTCAGTATGTGATTGTTTGCCCTTTAGCAAACATTTCTGCCCACTATTATGATTTGATTAGGGTTGAATTATTCTAAGAACAAAGATGTTTTCCTAAGTGTGTTTTTTTTTTCATAAAACTGAATGACTACGATTAAAATTTGTTTCTCCCACTCTGGGGAAAAAAAATATGTAACTATTATTAATACTGAAACAGAATGTTCATGTAGAAAGGTCAGTACAATGTAGGTGTGAGTACAAAATCAGTTTGCTAAAACTAATACACACCAGCCAAATGAAAATTGTGCATAAGTTGAGTCAGGTTTGCACAGATCCTCTGATATTGGATGTCAATTGCAATGTTATCATAATTTTTAATGCCAAATCTGTTTTATTCTCTCCAAGATTTTCAGGTACACATTGCCTCCAATGCAGAATCCAACAGTTTTCACTCATGAATAGGTAAACTATAATTTTGCCTTTATTTTATATATTGGCATTTTTCAAAACTTTTACACCCTTTCAAGGATATTTGGACCATGGAATGTTCCAGGAAATTTATTAAAACTAGAAAATTTGACTGATTATCATTTTGAGCTATCTTACATGAAAGGAGGTAGTGTCCCACCATGTTGTAACCTAATGATAGCAATGAAAACTTCAGGAAATTTTATGAAGATTAAATTTTCTAGTGCTAAAGTAATGTATAATATTTCATGAACAACGTGATTGCTATGTGATCTAAGTATATTAAAGCTTCTTAAGAAGAAGAAGAAAAGAAAAACATGTTTACTGATAAACAATATGATCTGTTTAATAGTAATGTCTCATGTGTGTAAATGAGTTTGTATGTGTGTGTGTGAGTGTAGATATGTCAGCGTTTTTGTGCACCTGTGTATGTGTAATGCACTGATCAGTACATGTATTATATCATTGTGTGTGTTCATGTTTATGATAATCTTTTTTATGATGCTGATGTGATAAATGGCCAAGGCATGAAGAATAATATTTTAATACACTTGGGTATATTGAATCTTCATAACTATGTGTGTGCGTATGTACGTGTGCATGTGAGGGTGTGTGTGTGTGTGTGTGTGTGTACAATAAGATTCTCCCACATGCACGCGGACACACACACAAACAAACACACTGATTTTTTTAATTTTTTTTTTTGCCTTGAATGATTAGTCATTTGATTAATAACATGTCTTTGAACAGAATATAAGGCATTTGCCTTGACCTCTGACGGTCAGTCAGTGCTCTCTCTCTCATAATATGGTCTTGAACCACTTTGCTCTTGTCCTCCTTTGCATAGCCAGCATCAGGAAAAGCTGAAACATGAGATATAATGCAACTATTAAACCAAAACTTCACTTTTTTTTTCTAGGTATATGGCTAAAAGCAGTGCTTTACAAATGTGTACTAGTATGCATTTCAGCTTAGAAACACTATGAGAACTATACTGCGGCTAGCAGCCCCATACGCATAACTGCGGCTAGCAGCCCCATACGCATAACTGCGGCCAGCAGCCCCATACGCATAGCGTCATGGGGCTGTGAACTGTAGCATACAGGATCATGACGGATATTTTATCGCGGACAAATATCAACTTAAAATCGGGAAAAATCTTCAATTTGAAGACTTATTAATAAATTTGAAGTATTGATAACAGAGTTCGTGCAAGGTTTGCTTCTGCAAATAGTTCCTTTCTGTTCAAATTGATGACTAAATGTGACTCGGTCGAGAGGAAACTGGGAGAGCTACACTGAATTGACGGCCAGCGCATGCACACACAGACATCTAATATCCAGTCAATGGATACGAAATTTGTGCGCAGTGATGTGTGCGCCTGCGCTGACCGTCAATTCAGCGTAGCTCTCCCAGATTCCTCTCGACCTAGTCATATTAAGTCATCAAATCGAACAGAAAATGACTATATGTAGAACCAAACCTTGCACGAACCCTGTTGTCAATAATTCAACCTTACTTGTAAGTCTTCAAATTGAAGAATTTTTGTTCGATTTAAGGTTGACATTTGTCCGCGATACTTCCCTGTCATGATCCTAAATGCTACAATCCGCAGCCCCATTACGATATGTGTATTGGGCTGCTGGTCGCAGTTTATAAAATATGGATTTTTCGCAAAAACTGCAGGATATTTCGAGGAGAACTTTTTACAGTATATTTAGGATGTACAAAACATCACATTTCCGCATTCAGAAAGTAGTGCCAGTGTTGCTGGAACGAAACCCATTTTCTAAGCCTCTTTTTCAGCTTCACCCCATGGCCTAACACCAACCAGCTCTGCGTATAGAATCGCACAAAACAGATATGTCCCTCAAAGACAAGCTATACATTGACGTTATTAGTCAACGTAACCCACCCATCCACCCATTTTCCGTTCTGGTCGTGTTATGTGCTCATTTGAAACAAACGGAAAAGTTTCTGTTGTTGTTTTTTTTCTGTACATGATTATAGATCCAACCCCATTGGAATTAATATTGCAATATCAACGTGATTAACGGCCCTTTCGTCGTTTCACGGATTGTCAATTATGTTAATGCATCACGATACGATTCACATCAGCAGTTAAATCTTGCGATTCACATATCAGCAGTTTCATCTTGTGACACTTCCATGTTTTATGGGGTGGGCTTTATTATAAGGCGGTCTGGACGCCATAATAAATTCCATTAATGGAAAATGAAGGCCATATTGCGACCCCCTTCATGGATGAACGCTCTATCGTGTCTGTCACGGACGAAGGAACGGAAGGATTATTGCCTTTTCTAAAATTCTCCGCTTTTCTCTATCTATATGTTTTTTTATAATGTCTTTTATATTTTCTACGCGATATATTTGGCAACAAAACAAGTAAAAGGAACGAATAGGGCCCACAGTTTGGATGTTTACAATGAGCCCTTTGTGTTTTGGACATAGATATTGAGGCATGGAGATATCAAGATAAAACGAGGCAAAGTAAAAGAAAGCCCGAAGATAGCCAAATTGAACAAAAATAAATGCTCTTTGTCGGTATGTACGCTAAACCCTACATAAACCTACGATCAATTATGATTATAGTCCACTTTTTACTACAGGCTACCTGTATACCCACATATTGGTGTGCATAGAATAATCATTTCAATTTATAAAACCAAGGGTGATGCAGCTGCTCACCCAGATAACTAAAGGATATTTCTTTTTCATTTAAATTCAATTAAAATTTTATTCCATTTTTCGAAAGGAACATAGACATTTTACTTTTTTTCTAGTAATAGAGAATGAGGTTTCATTAGCATTCTTTACTAAGCTGTTTCGGAAAACTATTTCTACACTCAGCAAAAAAACAAACAAACAAACAAAAACCAGAAAGTAAAAAATGTTCAAGTTCATATCTGTCATAGAATAATTTAACATTTGATATACCATGTTAAAGGTAATTTAATTGGCTATCGATCTGGTAGGTCAATGAAAAGGGAAACTTTAAGCATGAGTAAACACATTTCTTTTCCGCTTCCAAATCACAAAAGAAACAATTGCAAAAATGGACAAGTTAACAGTCATGCGCATGTGCACTTCCATATTACTATAAGAACCAAAGACAAATTTTACACAATTCAAAACAAGAAAGAAGAAAATCAATGGAGAAAATGGAAAATCTTCTCTTAAATCCAAATTCAAACGGGCATTAAAAGGGCAATATAAATGAAATTGAAAGACATTTGAAATGTTTTTTTATTTAGAAAACTGAAAATGAATTCCTACATTCCTAAATTAAAATAATAAAATAAAGATATTTTGTCCACGTTATCACACTTGCCGCTTACTCTGTGTCTTCTGAAGTTTGATTAGACAGAAAATTCTTATTTCTCCCTTTATTTTTCCATCTTCTTTTTGTTTGAGGATATAAAGAAATGCAATGGAACGAAAACTTGTTTTTGCGATTTTATGCATGTCTCTGATCAAGTTAAATTGAAGGGCATTTGCAAATGAATAGCAAAAATGTGATATTTTGCCATTTTTATTGTGTCTTGGGGGACAAAATGAAATAGGTTCAGTCATGCGTTAAATTTTCTCCTTTCATTAACCTGCCAGAGTGACAGCTAATTGAATAACCTTGAATATGGTATATGACACAATGAATTCTATTCAAATCTTCGTTGAAAAATATGAAATGGTATTTTTCTTTTCTTTTTTTTTTTTGCTTGGTGTTCATTCATTTCAAGTCCAAGTTTTGACAGGACCTTTTTTAATCAAATTATCAGAATGGAAAGGAGTGTGCAGGTTTTCATGCCAGGTCCTCCAAAACTGACCATATTATTTGTGTTGTTGTGCATAATTGATATTTATTGATTTTTTATTTCTTGATTGTAAGAAAAAACTTTGATTTTATTGTAGGCACTTATTATGGCAGAAATTGTTGAAGGTTGGAGTTAGAGGTTTAAATAGATTGTCAATGTCGTTACTTTACCAGCATGCAAAGTCATATGGAAAATGTTGAGGTAAATTTGTGAGATTTTTTACTAGCTTGGTTTGTGTAAAGGCAACGCATTTCCATTATTGCTTGCCATTAATGTGACTGATCTTGACAGATTTATCGGTCATGTTATGATGGTCTGAAGTATTTGGCAAGTGGGATGCGGAGTAGGCTTTTTGATACGTTTGCTAAAGATTTGTGTTGTTTGTTGTCGAGAAAAGGACAATCAATTGCTCTCAACTGCAACTGTTTTGCATTACTGTTCTTCAATTATTTTGTATTATTTGGATAGGGGAACAAAGAAAACAAGGAAAAGTAGAAATTACGCGGTGCGCAATATACGTCCCCGCCGGAAGTAGCATTTTGTAGCAAAATGTACAATATAGGTAAAAAATCAAGGTCAAAGGTCAAAGAAGTCAAAGGTCAAAATTCTGTGTAGAAGTTTTGAAGCCCTCACCCGGTGCCATCACATAAAGCAAACAGAATCGAAATCGGGTTAGAAACGGCGAAGGAGTAGCGTTTTGTAGCCAATGTACAATATAGGTAAAAAATTAAGGCCAAAGGTCAAAGGTCAAAATTCTGTGTAGAAGTTTTGAAGCCCTCGCCTAGTGCCATCACATAAAGCAAACGGAATCGAAATCGGGTTAGAAATGGTGAAGGAGTAGCATTTTGTAGCAAAATGTACAATACAGGTCAAAAATCAAGGTCAAAGGTCAAAGAAGTCAAAGGTCAAAATTCTGTGTAGAAGTTTTGAAGCCTTCACCTACTGCCATCACATAAAGCAAACGGAATTGAAATTGGGTTAGAAATGGCGAAGGAGTAGCATTTTGTAGCAAAATGTACAATATAGGTCAAAAATCAAGGTCAAAGGTCAAAGAATTCAAAGGTCAAAATTCTGTGTAGAAGTTTTGAAGCCCTCACCTAGTGCCATCACATAAAGCAAACGGAATCGAAATCGGGTTAGAAATGGCGAAGGAGTAGCATTTTGTAGCATTTTGATCACACATGGACGCACACACGGACACACGGACACACGGACACACACACGGACACACACACGTACGGAGCCCGTTTCATAGTCCCCTGCTCGAACTCGTTCGACGGGGACAATAATGAAATGAAATGAAAAGTTGCTTTAAATGCAGTTAATGACCATCCAGAAGTGTCTTTACTCGTTAAAATCTGCAAGACTGAAGCCGTGTTATTTTCTCGACGGAAGGTGGGGAAAGTTCCCATTTTCAAACTTTAGAGGCAATGTTGTGGATGATTTTATCTATTTGGGAGTTGGATTTAAGTATAACGGTATGTTCAAATTAACAGTCACAAAAACAGGTAGCTATATCACAGGGAAAGAAAGCTTTGCACAGTTTATTGGCAAAAGCAAAAAAGATAACAGCTCTGTATGGATACAGTGTGAATCATTTCGATCCTATTTTATGAAGATATTGCTCAAATATTTTTTTTTTTTTAACAGAAAGTTGTTGAGAACAGTTAACGGGTGAAAAAGTTTACTCCACAATATATTACGTAATGAGAAACTGGGCACTCATCTTTAGAAATAAAGTTATATTAGATGTAGAATCATTGGACTCTGGCTCAGAGCTGTGAATAGTGAGAAGGAGGACATTTTTATTATTATTTATAGCCTGGCTTTTAGTATGCGCAACAATCCCACTAAATAGTTCACGTTAAGATTTGTGGGTTGCATTGACAATACATAACAAAAGCAGGTTATTGAAATGAATTTCTGTCACAGGGTAAGAGAATTGGGGACATCTGGTTTCTAAAAGCCTTGAAGGTGCGTTTCGAGGATATGTAAGAATTTCAGATATGTCAGACCTGCAGCAACATGGTCAAGATGTATTAGTTTGAATACTAAGATTACCAAGATGATTAGAACAGACTTGACTTTTGAGACGTACCTCTTAATCTTAAGTGTGACACTGATGCAAGTGCATTGTGTAAATTCAGATGCAGGTCTCATAGGTTACCTGTTAATAACATTCGATTTCTCGAGATTCAGTGAATGATGATTTAAGTACGTTTATGCTCGCTGAAGGAAATTGGAAATGAGTTCTATCAATTATTTGTGTGCTCTTTCTTTAGTAAAGAAAGGCAGATGCATACATAACAGAATAATATTTTATCAATCCTACACATGCTTACAAGATGAATACTTGAAAAGTAACATTCATTAAAATAGAAATGTTTCACTGCTTTAAATCATCCATTGATGAAGGTCATTTTTTTCTTTATTTGTATAGCATTAACGTTACCACAGTGAATGTAGCTACTGGAAGTTGTAAGGTTGTTAAACAGTTACCACGTTTTACATTGTATTGTTCTAAACACAATATTATATAACTTTATAGTTTATTTTCTTTAAAGGCATTATTTACCACTTGCAGATGAAACAAATACCCAGCTTTAGTGCTTTAGAATAGTGTTGTTCTAAAATGTGAGTAAGGGATAAAAACAACCATTGTATGAACACATTAATAGGTATAATCAATATTAAGTGTTGTTGAATATACGAAATGTGACCAATAGTTATAATAAGATATCATATGAACCGAATGTGATAACTTTATATTATTTAAATCACTGCTCCCAATGGTAAACAATACCTTTGATAATAAATTCACGGTGCCAACATTTGGGTTCATTATTGTAAACATGTTCATTTTCGTACGCATTCATGATGGTAGATAATACCAATGTTCATTTCCATACACTCATTGTTTATTGTAAATTTGTTCCTGTCAGGCTCTTATAATTTATACTCTAGATCGCCGGACGAGAAAGTTTGATAAAATCTTACAAATTAATCTCATCCACGAACACAACCCTAACTCTTTAATAACCCAATCCTCAACTGAACCTTACGACAATCCTTTTTCTAACTCTATGTCCTTGGACAAAATAAGACCGGAGACATTGCCGTAGGAAAAAAAAAAATGTCAAGTCACCAGTATAACAATACGAAAAATAAGACGAATATATACAAACCTGTACAACTGACGTTGCTCTTTTGTCTTTATTTAAACGTTAAAGTTGTACAAAATGCTCTATGTTCTCATTGGTAAATTGTTTTGCTCTTCACGGAATGTTACTTGATTACATTTTCTTTGTCATTTTGAGCATAAAGTCAGTAAATTTTGTCTCATCCCCTTGCTTTCGTACTCCATTACACCAAAATGGGTAATTGCATTAGAAAACGTAGAATCATCTATATACTTTTCAGTCAATTTGAGGAAATCATGACTTTCTTCCGTCTTACTTTTTGTGCGTCATGTCAATTTTGTGGTGTAGGGATAGACATAATGTGTGAAATGTGGTGCACATTAAACTTAATGAAAAAAGGAGTATTTATATATAAATCATGGATTTCATTTCTTTTCTCAATTTAGCAAAAAGACATCTTCACTTTTTCCATTCATATTCCTACACATATATAGGCCTATACATACATGCATGTATATATATATATATATATATATATATATATATATATATATTACCTCCACGAAAAGTTAAAGACATGGATTAACTGTTGACGTGCTCTCACATACTCTGATTGTAACTCAAATCAGTTTGAACAAGACACATCAAGTTTACGAAGCGAATGGGCATTATATCGCTGGTGGCACAAGGCCAGACCATTGTCATACTGTAATTTCACATCATAAAGTGCATAAACCAGCATCTCCATCATCGTATAGATTTGTGGAATTTTTTGTGGTCCTAGATCAGAGAAACCATATCATACTCTGAAAAATTCTAAACCAATCACACTGACGAAGATGGTGACATATTACGAGGCTCACAAATTTAAGGACTGTAGCACGTGTGATTCCATTACATGCTTAGCAAGCTAACGCGTGTATACTTTTTGCATGCTTTCTTATTTTGCTCTGCTGTCTTGAGCCCCCGCTCATGCATGCCTATGGTGAGGTTTCATGTCATCATTCTTGTTCATTGTGATTTGTCACCAATCTTGAAAAATATTCTTATTCCTCATCCAATTCACTGCAAATTCTAAAAACTTTGTACCCAGTATAACCAATTTGTAGTTTACTCAGATGTAAAATTCTCAAAATCAGCCGGAGGTGTCTTTTAACAGGAGTCCTGAATTATTTCTTCTCTTGGTAATTCCTCGACACAAACAGGCAATCCGTTCGCGCAGTTAAACACTCTTGTAAATGTGACAGCATTCGCTCCTCTCCTGTACACCTTCATGCATCCATTTCCCGGGTGAAAAAAGCTGGTTTCTGAAAAAACAAAAAAACAAAACAAAAAAAACAGACATGGATCCACAAACGATGCAAATATCTAATGCTGTTGATTTCTTTTTAGTCACCTGGAGATAATTTTAAGAGAGTGATCTGGGGCCTGTTTCATAAAACTTGTCATCAGTGACAACTGTCACATTTCTAGGACAAATTTGCTCTCAGCCAATCAGATGCAAGGATTTCAGTAGCTTGTCACATCTATGACAACTTGTCACTGATGGTAAGTTTTATGAAACGAGCCCCTTGATTCCAATTGTGAGATGGTAGGAATGGGTTGAAATTATTTCTTAAAGGGTACAGTCATCATGATAAAACGGCATTCACAATTACAGAGAGAGAGAGAGAGAGAGAGAGAGAGAGAGATTCTGTTTCTCACTAGAAGAATGATTTTGTTTTAAAAAAGACACATAACTGAAAGAAAAAACAACAACAACATGTATTCAATTAGGGATGCAGGTTTGATTATTAGAGATTATGATTCAAAGGCATTGTTTTGCAGTTCCTCGGTAAAGTTGCCTTTGCAACTTTCAAGTTACATGTAAAAAAACAAACAAACAAACAATTAGAAAAACGGATATCAATGGTATCACTATCTTAGCTTAAATTTGACCGTGCTTCACAAAACAAACAAATCGTCGCACCTCTTGATTTTGCCTGAGGACCCCCAAAAATGTCAACCTAGTCAATTTTGAGTTTTCTATTTTTTCTTAAACAACTATTTTTCTTCTACATTATACTTAAGCTTGGGATCGTTAAATGAACGGGAAAGCGGGTTTTCAGCAATGTTTCTACAACCCTTTTTTGGGGGGTAGATTAGTGTGATCAGATATGATTTAGAAAATCCTTTTTCATTTCTTGAAAATCACTTGCATACTCCTCACATTCAACTCTCAACAACTTTTGGAAGGATAATGCTTCTGCCTTGAAAGTTGGCATTAATAATGGACAGAACGTGTTAATAGAGTAAACCTTTCATTGTTGTTGCTACAGTGGTTTACATCCGTTTTTTTTAATCCATTCTTCGCACATCTAGCACGGCTTAGTGTAATATTAAGCGCTTAAATAGGCCCTGTACTTCAGAGCCTCTTTTTTTTTTTTTTTTTTTTTGCTTCACACTTATCCAGACAACCCCTGCCAGAGTGTTTGTTTCGTTCCAGTATTTGCATTAGAAGAGTCCATTCAAATTCAGTTATACGTCATTTTAACGTTTAGAGCTTGCTGTTTCAGAATCGGCCTTTTATCTAAAAATTCACATCTGACAACTTTTTGATGGTTTTGTGATGCAGGTTCACAAATATAGTCTTTCTGAACAGGCTGTATATGCAATGATTTTCTTTTCAATTTCGTATTCCTACACCCACAGTTTGCCCAATGAATTTCGTGCATGGACGCAAGCAACAGGGAAGGGCGGGGTAGTTTCCCCTTAAAATGCAATAGATGTGACATAGAGCCTACTATGATTAAGCAACAAACAAAAACAATATCCCGCTAAAGGTGTTCACCAGATCCTTGGATATCAACTCTAGATGCAATTCAGCTGAATTTCAATTACGGGAACAAATGGAAAAGCTCCCTTGAGTGGGAGGACTGAGGCCCCTGAGCAAATCCTTGTCCCCCAGCCTTTCCCCACAAAAATAGCAACAATAAAAGCAAAAACACAAAACAACAACAAAACAGTCAAGGGCATCATGGGCGTATCTCATTAGTAACTGAACCGCCCAATCCGCCCCAACCCCCCCCCCCCCGTCCGCTTCTGTATACTGTAAAACAAGGAATTTTCGCGTGCACTCTAATTTCGCGAATTTCACGAGCGCCAAGATTCGCGAAATTAAAATGCACGCGAAAGTCCATGTTTGTATTATATGCACTGAACGCCAGTGGCACTTCGCGAAAATTTCATGCCACGAAAAAGGCTGTCGGCTCCAATTCGCGAAAAATTCATGCCGCGAATATTTCATGTTTTACAGGGTTTAATGCTTTACTATTTCTATTGTTGTCATATAATCATATTTTAAAGAGGTCAAAGTCAACGATAAATATCACGATTATTTCTGTGACACACAAGCCTCTTTGTAAAGTCGAAATAGGCTTTCAAATAAACATAGATTATAATAGCCAACAATAAACATGCAGTGATTTATTTTTGCATCATTTAGAAAGTTATCAAAATAAGAGTATTATTGATGCATCTTACAGGGAACAATAGGTCATTATGTAAGAAATCGTCAGTTGTTGGGGGATATTATGTAATCTAGTTTGTATGCTCCTTGTGACATGGCTACCATTGCCTACCGTATCTGACATCCTGATACATGCAGTCAAAGAGGGCGCTAGTGTCCCTGTTGAGCAAGTTGAAAGGCGAGAAACAGAGATATCCGCCATGCCACGACTTCCAAGCTTTGTTGTCATTATAGCAGCATCTGCAGTCCATGAACACCTGGCCATTTCCACCACATTTCTCCTTCACAGCGTTAAGCAGGTAAAGGAGAAACGACAAACTAAGCGGCATGGCCTCGTGCTTGTGATGTTTTGCTTTTTGCATGTATCGTGCGCTTCGTTCCACGTCACACCGGAGCAACCTACGGAATTGTATCACAACAAACATATAATATGGCACGCCAAAAGCTATAACGTCTGCGTTCATGAATTTGTACCAGTTGGGCTCGTATGGTCTCATTGCTATAATTAGTAGCTTCTTTACAAACTTTGTTACCGGTAGGATTCCACAAAAACCCCTGTCAAACATGTAAAGACTAGTCGTCCACCTTCAGAAAAGAAGACAAAATGGCCACTACAGATACCTTTGACAGTCGAGACCCTACATTTTTTTTTAATGTAACTAGTTACTTATCAGTTGCTTATAGTTTCCAAGCCAATGATTTTCCATTGACAAAGTGTATCGCAACGCTTTAAGGTAGTGACAGAAAATTGCTCTCAGAAATTCGGCCAAAATGGTCAGCGTCTGGACAGTGAATTATCGTCGACTTGATGAAAGTCACCAGCAATGCCTCAACACTTCTTGAAACGACCATGATGATAATTATTTAAAGTGACATTATTGCAAAGTGATGTTTCTTTTTTTTTTCTTGTTTATGCAGTGTTTTACCTCATGAATACTATAGAGACGATCTGCCCTACGCAAAGGGGTAAAATCTACAAAATAGAACAAAAAAAGCTTGAATCATATGTATAGTCGTGGACAAGGACAAGATATCCACATCAGTAGGTTAAACGTAAAGGTCCAGATAGTTCAAACATGATGAAATATGGTTAATTATAAAGCTCTTAACCCGATTGATTTTTGAACAATTTCATGTTCTTTTTTTCTTTTTCTTTTTTTTTCTTTTTTTATTTGTTTTTTAATCTTTATTTTGTCTTTGAGATCAATATTTGAGCTTTTAACTATAACAAAGACAAGTATCGGTATCTCTTTACCTATGTAAGTAATGTTCGGCATCTTCGGTGTGACTGTATTAAACAAACAAAGGGAGAAAATGGTTAAATATTATCAGACGTTGCACTGTTAGCAACCCAGTTGATCTGCAAAACCACTGCAAAATATCAATGAATCTTTGACGCTGTTGTTGATTTATTGTTGTTGTTTTCCTCTCCCTGCAAGAAGCATAGCCTGATAATCCCGAGAGGTAACGCCCTCTCTCTTTATTAGTAGAAACATTTTCAGCAAAGAGCATACCGCACAAATTTGATGAAGCATACTGAAGCGCCATCCCATATTTCAGTTTTACATTTTCCGTTGTCTTTCTTTCTTTCTCTCTCTCTCTCTCTCTCTCTCCTTCTCTTTCTTTATTTCTTTCTTTCTCTCTCTCCTTCTCTTTCTTTATTTCTTTCTCTCTCTCTCTCTCTATCTATCTATCTTTTTCTCCCTTTCTTTGGTAGAACCAAAGATACATCACCGTAAAAAGTTTATGAAGATAAGACATCAGCATTGATAAAACCGACAATTTTCATTCTCAGGACACACGATTGTAACTTAGATTGAGAATTTGGCTTTATGAGATGATAATCCTAACAGCGCACTTTACGAACAAAAAACAATAGAAATATTCCCAATTATAATATTATTTCATTGACTTTAGATAAGGCTTGCTCATTAATTCATTCATTCATTCATTCATTCATTTATTTTTCATTTCCAACAAAAACATATAAATATGTTACAAAAATTGAATACAGTGCATAAATTTCATCATACAAAGTAAAGGATAAATTTACAGAAAACTTGTAGGTATAGGAAAATGTTGGAAATGGGGAGGAATGCTAAAAAGCATTAATAAATAGTAATAAAAAGTAATAAATCAATGTCAATTATAAAGCAGCGAGATAAAGAGTTGTGGTATTGACCAAACGGAAATTTTTGCTCTCAAGTGGTTCCATTTCCTAAAGGTACAGATTACCATTGGGAGCAGCGTTTTTAAAAACTGCTAGAGTTATCATATTATTATTGATGAATACGTGTAGGTCAGTTGTATCACAAAACATCCTTGTATGTACGAAAATGTGTAATAAAGCGAGAAATATAATTTCAAACGATTTTATCATAACTATTGTTCACATTTTGTATATTTAACAAGACAAGATATAGCATTGATACTACTTACTAACACTTTTAAATTGGTTACTCCTTTCCTCCTACTACGCACATAAGAACTATTTTGAAGAACGGAAGCTGGGGTTTTGCTTCATTTGTAAATAGTAAAACAACTGAAGGTGTTCTTGAGAAACGAAGTGATTTTCGAGAATGCAATGCAGTTCCTGCTGTTCGTGAAATTTTTTATTTTTTTTCATTTTTGTCCAGTTGCCGAAAGCGGACTGTCAACAATTATGTGATTTTTCAAAGTCCTATTCTTTTTGACAGGACAATGCTTCCTTGTCGAACATCATGGAAGGGTGAGGATTAGGACCTCGTGCGTTTGTCTTTATATTCCCTAAAACCAGCCAATTATTGCACAATTTGTTCACGTACTCTTCTCGAACAGCATACGAACGTCTTGTGAATGCGTTGAGTCGTTCGTATGAACGCCGTATATAATCTCCGTTTGTAAGCCTTACCTAACAAACGGCGGAGGAGCCCTCTGCAAACAACTTAAAGCATTCTTACTATCATCTCAAGAAATCGAGGCTTTTAATAGAATAGTCTAACGAACCTACACAATCTACAACATTCTGGTGTGTGTGTGTGTGTGTGTGTGTGTGTGTGTGTTTCTTTTTTACATGTTTTAACGACGTTTGTACGGCTGCCTTTACGAAAATGAGTAACATACGATGAAAAAAAAAATGATAGGGACTTAGACAAGATCATCGATCAGGCTGCGAACTAACGACCGGTTTGATTATCTATGAACTCTGGTTTTGTACTTTTTCTTCTTTTTTTTCCAAAGAAGATGTTATGAAACGGTATAAGATTTTTACCATGCTCACGGCGTTCGTAACAGTTCATTAGGGTATTGGTGACCGTAGACGCTTGTATGTGATATACTACAAGGAATCAAGATGTCACTGAAGTGATGCTATCCTGAAATATTTAGATGGAAAACTTTTGCAAAATTTAATTCCCTTCAATTCCTTTACACAAATTGGTTCATTTTTACTGTCGGTGATTTACTGGTAAAAATAAAAACAGAAAAGAGTATTCTATGAAAGATAAGTATGAATTTAAGCTTATGAACAAAAATCTAACAACACAGTATGAGTATTAAATTTGTTATCACTTGGGTTTGATTTTCAAGCACCTGAATCGAACTAATCAAGAGAGAGAAGCTAAAGTCCACAACAATGCAGTGTTGAGTCATCAAGCTGTAGTATGACATCACACCTGTATAATTGAATGATCAAGCCCATGCGGTACATATTATATTATAATACTTTACATTCATTTATGTTGGGTACGATATAATTTAGATTATAACTTGTGATATGGGGACTGCATTTTAAACAAACAAACACACACACAATAAGGTAACGGCAGTAAAGCCATAACTCACATATCTCACAGTGTCGGCCCGAGTACTGATCAGGACAATCGCAAATGTAGCTAGCCCTTGTCTCCAGACAATCACCCTTATAGCAAGGATTATCTATGCAATCTGTAGAGCAGTTGAAGAAAGAGAGCAAATGAAGAGTTTGTTTGCAAAAACCGATAAGTCCATATTTGTCAAGTGGAGATATTTGCGATTAAAGGTCAAGAAAAATAAGGAGAATAATAAGAATTTCATTGCTTCTTTTGACCATAACTTCAAAAATATACCTTAATATGTAGTGACCAATACATCATTTAAAAGGTATTATTTTGTATTTTATGACAAAGACCGTACTTCAAAATCTTCAAAAATGGACTTATCGGTTTTTGCAAACAAACTCTTCAAATGTAAAGTCATCCAATAGAGTAATAACAAAAACAATAACAATACCAATAACAATAACAATAGCAAATACAATAACAATAACAATAAGGTCTTATTTACCCAGGGTAGCTTCTTCAGTGTTATTACTAGCTGCTCTACCAAAGGGCCCTGCTACTATCACTATTACCCTAGCGTTGCCAGGTATACAAATTTATACATCTTGGTCGAGGACATACTGGGCAAAAGAAAGAAAAAACAATCTTATTCAAGGACGTCAGCACTGGGTGGGATTCGAATTTACTCAGGTCCTCCAATCAGGAGTCGGAAATCTTATCCACTATAGATGCCACAGCGCCCCCAAATGAATGAGGAAATCAATGCAAGCAAAAAAAACAAAACAAAACAAAACAAAACAAACCCCCCCCCCCCAAAAAAAAAAAAAAAAAAAAAAAAAACGTTCTTTCAACAAGTCGACCAGAAAATATAAAGTGGATCAGTTATTAGACGCCTTCGTGGAAAACGATGTCCTGTAACTTTAACTTGATGGGAACTAGTATCAATTATGCTAAACGTCTTTAAGAAAAAAACATAGTAAGTTATTTGAAAGATAATAACAAGTGTTTGAAATGAAATGAAATGAAATGAAAAGAGTTTGATTTAAAAAAAAAATGATCATTGGACTTTCACTTGCATTTTCTTAGAGACTGCCTCTCTCTTGCTTGGAATCATTGTAAGTAACATTTTGAAGGTATGATTTATCAACTTTGGTTGATATGTGGATACAGGGTTAATCCCTTTGTCATGTCATAAGAAATAATATATGTATATATATATATATATATATATATATATATATGAGAGAGAGAGAGAGAGAATGGAATATTCAACATCGTGGGATTCTCGGAGAATTAAAATATATATTATTCAATGAAAACTGGTTTGTTATTTTAAAAGTGGCTGCCATATCCAAAAACAAAGAGGACCTAATAATAGGTGGGACCTACCTTTTATCAGGACTTTGTTTTCCTTTGTTTATTATAGATCACCTCAGCCATTTCAAAGCCGATTTCAATCACATGCACTTTTAATTTCTCTTAAAATGGTATGCTGTTTTTATTTCATATAAGAGGTATCTAAATATTTCACTAAAAAGGGGGGGGGGGCAACTGAATCCCTATCTCAACCAAATCAATACTGTAGCCCTTTTACAGGCTAGACTACATGGCAGTGTTTTTAGTGTGAGTTCATGCGATGATAAAACACACACACACACACACACATACATACACACATTTAAGATGTATTATTTCTCTCGTAAAATCCTATTTCACCTCTATGCAAAATGGAGCTCATTATTTCAGTCGAAACCCTAAACACAACGACACTTACATACAGGGATTATTCATATTCAAAATAATGAGTTGACGTGCAGTGTAGTCTAATATGCCATTAATGATATGCTGGTGATCATTTATGTGAGCATGTATTGTTTTGATCAATATTTTCCCCAACTTCTTTTTGTGACAATTTTTTTTTGTCATTCTTATTGAAAACAAACATGTTTAAATCATTTTGCTTTAGTTGAAACTGGACATGTTCATTTTTTTTCCAATTGAAACAATGTTTTGGGGTACTTACAGGGGAAAAAACAGTGCATTCATAAATCTGTCAAGAAAACCACAGACCAAATAACAACAACAACAACAACAAACACACACACACACACACACACACACACGTACCTTTACACACACTCACACAAGTCCAAAATTTGGCAATACGTTCTTGATAAACATAAGTTTCTTACGTGGAATGCGACAGAAGATATGTTCATATTTGAAGTCAGCGGAGTCCGGCAGCTGATATTCCATCCACAAGCTCCTTGCAATGTTGAAGGGTGTGGTCTTGGGTACAACTTTTGGTAGGAGTTCGATGTCGCGACCACCGAATGATATCACCCTACATGGACTTCGCCTTGGGTATGGGTAACTTGCACTGTAGTTGTTTTTACAGAATGGTACTGGTAGGGCCGCGTGTCCAAGAATTGCTTATGAATAGTCGAAAGCACACGAAAATAACCAAAATTATGTATTCTCGTTATTAGTAAATGTGAAAGTTTTACAGTTCAATGGCAGTAAATTTCAAACAGCCAGTAAATCTGAGAATTATCCTATATAACTCAACCTATCTTTACCTTTTAATTCCCATCCCCAAAAGGGGGACCGGGGGACGAGCACATTGTGCCACATAAAAAAAAGAAAAAAAAAGAATGTATATATATATATATATATATATATATATGTTGGTATTATTTCATGTATCTCCGTCATATTCTACACACGTGTAGGTAGAACAACTCAAACTGTAAATTAACTCATATTTGAACTTTCATAATATCACTTATGGAGAGCGCTGATTGCCAAAAGAAAAAAAAAAAACATTCTTAGGAAATAATATCAATATTTTTTCTCTATTTTCTTTATTTCCAGTTTAGTAGTATATGTCTAATCATAAAGCGATCATTTTCATATTTGCCACAAACGATATGCTAATTAAGCTTCATTACTTGGTTATAGTTGAAATTTCTCATTATCACCACGTGGGGACAATACTCATGACACGAAATAAAAAGGTGATCTTTGGAAAATACTGTATTTTTCCAAATAATATCTATAGTATCTATTGTTTGATGCCTATGTCACATAAAACAAGGTAAATAATAAGAAAAAAAACAATTTAGGATCATTCACAATCATAGTGCCTTCATAGTTTGATTCTTCACTGAGCAAAGTGAAGCCAAGAAACACACATTTTATTCAATATTATACTTTTAATTAAAACTTAAACAGAAAAAAAAGCAAAATCTTAGTGACATGTTTGTCAGTTTACGGTTGTCATGGCACCCAACAATATCAAACATAGCAAAAAAATTATATATCAAAATTTTTGCAAAAAGATTTGACTTTAAGTCCCCGTATTTGGTCAAAATTGGATTAAGGGCGAAGGAGTGGCAAATGAAATATTGTAGGGACACAATGTACCCCCTTGGGCTTTATAAGTTTGTGAGATTTTTTTTTTTTTTTTGGGGGGGGGCAGGGTGTAAAGGGTGCAATTAATTAGTTCGGGTGTTGTTTCTTTTTGTCAATCTGAGTGAGTACACTCGATCGGTATAATTATTTTGAACACATATACATGCACGAGAAAGAAACTATAAAAGCCTAGCATTGTAACCCGTGATTTATTCTTAACTGGAACAACATTCATTTGTTAAATTGATATCATTATTCATCCACTGATCTATATCATTCATTTTCTCTGGTTCACTACAAGTAATTGAATACGTGAATATAAAAACAACCCAAGTCCATTACAGAAAATGTAAAAGTATAGAAATATGAAATAATTTCCTAATGTTTTAAGTTTTTTTAGTTACTGGGATGTTGTTATACAAATTTGGATGCATAATATTCATGTGACTGATTATCTATCTTTGTATGACTTCGTAAAGGGTTTCCAAAGACGATAGCCAAATTTGGACTTGGGTCGTTTTTATATTCAGGTATTTGATTGATCATCTACACACCTAAAGCCACAGTTGCACACGAAACCAATGCAAACATTTTGCACAAGTTGGCAAAACACAGTGATGCCTGGTGAAACAAACGACAAAATAAAGATGAGGAAAGTAAAAGTTTTAGAAATTGGACGAGCCATACTTTACATAGTTATAAGATGATATTGCATAAGACAAGTGAATTTATGATATCATTAAAAACACACACGATTAGTCAAAGTGATACAATCCCTTTGCTTTCTATTAACACCAAAAAATGTTTTCAGCAAATGTTATTAAAATGATGCTTTCTATTTCAAAAAAAATGAGTTAGACCCTCTTCAAGAATTACTATCAGCAAGTTTGTTTTTTTTTTCTGGAAAAAAATCTAAGGTGGGGCAGCGGGAAAGAACATTGTTTTTCTCATTTCTTGATACATGTAATACTATTCTCGAGTATTGCTTTATAGAATCTCCCTTTTACTCCTCGCAGACAATAAAATTTTGTGGATTATTACAGACTGAGACAATCCTGTATATAAAGGAGAATTATTAATTTCGCTCATTTTGTATTGTCAAGGAAAAACAAACAATTTTGACGAGCTTCATATTTTATCATCTGATAGTTGATAACAGTGAATTGATTTTAAGCTGTTACAGGATTAAGCTTACTTTTTGCAACATCGAAACCTTACAATAGTACTTTTAAAAGAACATAACTGACAAACACTTAAAATCAAAGCAATGGTTGTTATTTTGACATATACAACTACTTTAGGCTCTCAACCGCCGAGAAAAAAAAATCGAAACGCACTCTAAACGCAGGGAAAGAAAAAAAAAAGAGGCGGAGGGCTTACCATTTTCGCTGTCTTTCTGTCGGACCGTCTTACGAATACCCTTTGTCGCCGCGGAACAGCTGGGCGTTGTCGATTTAGGAGCAATTACACCGCTACCGAAAAGCCTTATATTGTTCTGCCGTTTTAGTAGCGAGGGATGTCACTGGGCAGCTACCAGTACATTTGAGCGAAAAGAAATAAACACAAACAAACAAACAAACAAACAAACAAACAAAGCGAGCAAGCAAACAGACATGGAATCTAAAGTCCTTGCTCAGAATTAAGTTGCTTATGAATTAATCTCGGCAGTTTATTCGGGTTCACTGTCAGTTCTATTCCGATTTTGCTTATGTGACACTCTGGTGCGAGGGATATCCTCCTGGCCGCCCCGCCTACAACTATAATCGCTACTCGCAGAACCGCACAGAACAGAATCTTTTGTATCCAATCCCAGGTATTTTACCTTGTCGTTGTTCAGTTGGTTATAAACTGTTTTGTTTAATCACTATCAGATTTGCATCAACAGTTTCATCTTGTCACTCTTTGTTGGGTGTTGTTGGGTGAATGGATGAGTGCATGAATAGATGAATTAACGAATATTAATAAGTAACTGAAAACAAAAAAGCCAAACTCTGTAACGACACTTTGAAGGAGCGTCAAGGACTCAGACTAATCCATGGCAACCGTTTCAGTCGCCAGCTTTCCGCAGCTAATCTCAACTATTGTGAGAAATAGGTGATTGATGCTAACGAATAATGCCTGTGTGCGTTGTGATTCCTGCGAGACGTTTTCTAATACCACTCAAAAGGCGATAAGGACACTATGATCAATTTCATTAATGGACAATGAAAGTCATATTGCAGCACCCTTCATGAATAAATAACTACTCCTAAAAGGACGCAAGGTTAGATTTATCAAGAACGGCAGACGTGTGTTTGTGTGTGTGTGTGTGGGGGGGGGGGGAGGGACTTGTCCTGGTGACCTTTTGTACTTTTCTTTCTTTTTATGCTGTCATAATATATTATGTTTATGAATACCATTGGCAACGCTAATTAAATATAAGTGCTTTTTCTTTCGTCCCCCCCCCCAAAAAAAAAGGGGGAAAAAAGAAAAAGCAACGAGAAAGAGTAAGATAGAGAGAGAGCAAGGAAAAAATATTAGGTGATTCACCAATTATTGCAAAAATATCGCTTTTGTAGTAATTAAAGTATACTAAATCATTGTCCTTGGACGTTAAGTCTTTCAAGTTAATCAAGTCGCATCAAGTCAATCCTAGATTTTCCATATTTTCTAAATGAGTGATTCTTCTACATTATTTTAAAGTTTGGATCACAAAATGAACTGGAAATTGTACTTTAAGGATTTTTTTCGTACACTTATTTTTTTTTACAAGTGTGATAAGGGGGATGTCGGAGTCCCCTTCTCATTTCTTAAAATCCTTCACACACTCTCCACTTTTAGCTTCAAGTAACTTCTGAAAGGATTATGTTACTGCTTTGAAATTTTGTACTAATCATGCATGGAATATGTTAAAGCATCATCAATTTCAGTTTAATCTGTTAATTCTTTCGCGGTTGCTGCAATGGTCTTTTGCAACCTGTTTTTGTTTAGTTTAGTTTAGTTTTGTTTGTTTTTTTTTCTTTCTTTTTTTCGGTCTCATTCATTGCACAGAGCACGGCTCGGTACTACGATTAAGTGCTTGGATAGTCCCTGTACTTTAGAGCCTCTTTTCTCAGTACACACTTTTCCAGTCTTATGGATAGGTTAGGAGAGTCCTCTTGAATTTAGTTATACATGTACTTCATTTTAGAGCTTAAAGTCTGTTGTCTCCCCGTAATTAAAATATCAATGTGTGGTGAATTTTTGTTGGTTTTGATGCGATGCACCCTGCAAGTTCACGTTTTATAGCAAAACATTATTGACAAGACAATTTACTATGAAGAGGAGCCATCGGATGCTCACTTTCCAATGTTGACAGATAAAGAGATTGTGGTGACGTAACAATGTGATGTACTGAAAAGCAGAGGTTATGCAAAAATTTGGACTATCTAATCATTCAAATGTTGCATCTGTAAGTGAAATGTCTGATAAAGGTATACAAATTTCAGGTAACATGCACCGAATTGAAAAGCGTTGTATTGAATATTGAGTATCAGGAAAGGTTCCTCAAAATAAAGCAGAGCAAAAAAAAAAAGTTTCGTCTTTTCATGAGGTAAAAGGAAGGCTTTGTAATGTTTTCTTTAGGGAGAAAAAGAAAGGTATACATATATAGATATCTTTTAATCTTGTCTCTTTTTTCTACAAATGTATTTGCCAAATGTATATGTGTGTATGTATGTGTAGGCCAAATGAGAAGACAAAAGGTTAGGGGACTGATATTGTCACTAGTGCTGTTTTTCAAGTCAGTTGCCTAAAAAAACACAAACAAAAGCAAAAACAAACAAAGAAAAAACAAAAGCAAAAACAATCCTCTGGTATATCAAAACTGCTTCCGTCGTTTCTTGTTGTTGTCCTTGCAGGATACATCATGTAAAATATAAAAGAAAATATAATGGAAACGAAAACCATAAGATAACAAAAGAAATTGTCCTACCCCCCCCCCACCCCAACCCCCCCCCCCGTGCCTTCTGCCGTCCCTGATAGACACGACAGAGATCACCTTGCGTACTTTGAGGAGTTGTTATTCATTCATGAAGGGCACTTTTATGTCACTTTCATTGTCAATAAATGTAATTTATTAAAGTCCTTACCTTGTTTTTAGTGAGCTGCGAAAGCATCACGCAGAGATTCCGGCTCAGACAGGCTTTAAGTCCTTTTTATGAATTGCAAATTTCTAACTTTAGTTGAGATTTGTTGTTGAAACCTTTGTCATCGATACTTGCTCTTGATGCTCCCATACTTTTTACGTCCATTCATTCATTCTTCGAGAAGAGGTAAGATTCTAGTTTGGTCTATGATTTGTGGGTAAGTCAAACGGAACCCTGAAGGAGTTACTTTCGGGCTGCCGTCCACCAGAGCCCCGACAAGACTATTCAATTCAATTCAATTCAATTCAATTCAATCCATTTATTTTCATTCTTCTTGTTTTTTTTTTCTTTTTCAACAAAAACATAACACAAGATAAATCAGGTTTCACATCAAAAACAAAGAACATTTGCCTTTGCAATTAATAAATGGTGTCAATAAACATAAGAGCACACTCTGGCAAAAAAAAAAAAAGATAATAATACAAAGTCACGCTTCAGTTCAAAAAAAAGAAGAAAGAATAGAGAGGTCCACTAAAAAGCAAAGCTTGTAGATTGTGAACCACTCATAAAACTTATGAATTACTTATTTACAAACACTTTTGACAAATATGATAAACGACAGGACGGGATAAAACAGAAGAGATACAACAACATGACACAAATTGCCAGAATAGATGAAAAGTATGGAAGGAGAGAAAGAAAAAAAAAGCGAGAATGAGAGAATGCCTACACGCTTAACAAGGGAAATGGAACAGGGGATGGTAGAGAATGTGCTTCATAGACTTGGTGCTGCATGCAGCTGAGCAAGGATTGTGATGTCTACTTCTTTACGTAATGATGAATTCAGTGATTGAATGATTGGTGGGTGGATGATGAACCCTGAGGTTAACAAAACCTATAGCTAAGGAAAAAAAAAACATATCAGGGAGGATGTACTAAAAAAGGTCTCAACTTGCGCTTAAAAGAATACAAAGATGGGGCACTTTTTATATCACAGCTCAGTGAGTTTCAACATCTAGGACGGGTGTACATAAATGTATTCAGATTGTCTAGTGGGATAATCATGAAAAGACGGGTTCCGTGGGAACATTGAATTGAAAATACTAGGAAGTGCATCTACATTGTAATTAAACATAAACTGACCAAGTTGAAAAAAATACAAATCTTTAATTTTCAAAATCTTATGTTTAGTAAATAATGGCTCTGTATGGGAACGTGGCGGGACGCCACAAATAATACGAATAACTTTTTTTTTGTAATAAAAGTAATTTATCTAATAAGTTTTGATGGGCACTACTAGGACTAGGAAGGTTTGCGGAAACAAATTCTGTCATTTCGGCATGCTGCCCACTTCAGAAGCGGAAAAAGTGTGCAAGTCGGTTTATAGTCCGGGGATATTCCTACCAATCTCTGTGGATTGCTTGTAGACATTCCTAGGTGTGTCTTAGGAGTCACTCATGAGTGGCGCAAAATAACCTAGAACATGCTAATCGCCGCCGAACATCGCATACACATTCAGAATCACACCAGGGGCCCTTTTCATGAAACTTGTTATCAGTGACAACTGCCATGTTTTTATGACGGGGCCCGTTTCATGAAACTTGTTATCAGTGACAACTGTCACATATATGGCAAATTTGCTCTCGGCCAATAAGACGCAAGGATATCAGTAGCTTGTCACATCTATGATAACTTGTCACTACTTTAAAGTTTTATGAAACGGGCCCCAGGAGTGGTAAAATCACGAACAAGGACAATTAGGATGACTTTCCGATGAAATAAGTTACATTATGTTGAAAATATAAGGAAAAATGCAAGGTTATGAATTCGGCGCCGACTTTGAATTGTCCTCACTTGACTGCTGGCCGTTAAGGAGGTCAAACCAGCCGGAATTCACCTTGCCTTTTATTATTGTTTCGGTTTCAAGCTGAGAGAGATGCTCAGCTATAACACTGGCACTGGCCATTAGGGGAAGGATGATACGTCACAAACGGCGGGTGAGACCATGGTTGACAGTAAAAGAGAGATTTCCGTGTGGCCAGTACGAGACACTCATGCAAGAACTTCGAGTTAAAGACGTACGTTCTCTCAAGAAGTATCTGCGTGTGACAGCAGTACTATTTAACGAGATTCTTCAGCGCGTGAACCCCAGGACCAAGAACAAGATTACTAAGTTTACAAGTGTTTTCCCTTCAGGTCTCAAGCTGGCTGTGAATCTTAGATAGCTTGCCACTGGTGATGCATACACATCCATAGCGTATGACTTCCTGATGGCATCTGAATCCATATACATCCATATTTCATCCCGAACGTGTGCGATCTTTAACTGTCGCTGATGAATACAAGGAAGAAGTGTTGTCTTGCCCTCTCACGCCTGAAGGCTGGCTTGATGTCGCATATCAATTTTAGAGAAAGCGGAATGTTTCCCACGCCGTAAGGGCCTTAGATGGGAAGCACATAACAAAAAACAAAAACAAAACAAAAACAAAAGAAAACAAAACAAAAACAAGGAACGCCGGGAGCCTTTACCACAATTACAACGGTTCCTTTAGTGTTGTTCTAATGACCCTGGTTGATGGGGATTACAAGTTCCTCTGGTGTGATGTAGTAGGGCTAGTCCCCCAGTCGTATGCTCAGATATTTGATAATTCTGAGCTAAATAAAGGCTGTATTGAAGACAAAACCATTAGTTTCCCAGATCCACCACCACTGCCAAACGACTGCAGGCCAATGCCTTATTTCGTACCCACTGGCAGATAAAGCTTTTCCCACGAGGCCAGCGCAAGAAGCCGTACAGACGATCCGATCTCAGACGTCAAAAGAAGGTCTTCAGCTATCGTCTCTCCTGTGGACGAAGAATTGTCGAGAACACATTTGGCATCCTATAGGCTCTCTCTGTCTATGCTTTTCAAAGACGATGCTTCAAACGCCTAAAGTGGTGAAAACCGTAGTCACCGCTTCTCTTTGCCTGCATAACCATATTATCAGAATGAGTTACCCTATTCTGAACCGTTGCCAGGTGAATACAGAGGATGACGCTCACAACGCGAACGCTGTCCCGGAGACAACGTTCATTACCTCAATTACCCCCATCCTGTCTGGTACTTTTCAAGTAATGTCCAGCGCCTTCAACGTGTTCAAAACCAAGCTGACCATGCCTCTTTTCTTCTTCAGCAATTAAAATGGATCCCTGTGCAAAAGCGAACCATCTACAAAATCTTGTCAATCACGTACAAATGTCTTCAGAATTAGACCCACCTTACCTCCTGAATCTAAGTTCACGTCACCAATCTGAAACACAAGGAATGCGGTCAGGCCAAGACCCACCCCGGCTATCTGTCCCTAGGACTCTCACTCGGAAAGGAGACAGATCCTTCTCAGCAGCTGCTCCAAGCCTGTGGAATCAGCTCCCTCAAAGTATCAGGGAATCACCATCTCTGTTGGTGTTCCAGAAATCGTGAGGACTTTCCTTGTCAATAACTGATTGATTAATTATGTACATTTTTTTTTTTTTGGTCTGTGGTATTTTTTTTCTCCTACCTCCTAAGTATAAGGTGGGTATTATATTTCTGTGAACGGCTGTGATACATGTTTAATCATTTTATGAGCGTTATATAAGTACCCACACTGTATTGTATTGTATTGTATTGTGAAGAGGTGAAGTGCACGTGGATTAGTGGTCCAAGTGGTAGGACGTGGGGACATTGACACTGTGGCGGGAAAGCATCAAAGGGTAGACCCTAGCATTTAAAAAAAAAAACACTTTTGTGTATGTATTTATTTATGCATTTTATTTATATATTTTGTATTTATTTGTCGAATGATTTATTTATTTATTTATTTACTTATTCATTTATTTATTCATTTATATTCATCTGCAGCGAGATGGGTCTAGTGCCATGGCAGGATAACATGATCTAGGAATATGCAGTCAGGGGAAACATGCCTTGATATTGATGTGATACTTCCTTTCTCATCATATTTTCGGAAGTCTTAGTCATGCATACTGTAACGTTATGTTTGATATTATCCAAGTTACTGAGGGTAAATGATAACAATCTCGTTAATTGCTGTTTCACTATTTTATCATTTTGTGTAGTTAACCATATTACTGGTTTTCCCCTTGTGTTAATATCTAGGGCTCAATGTAGATATTGCACTTCACTTCTCAGTAACTCCATTTTATCTGTAGAAATTGACTAGTGCAATGATTATTTCATGCTTGTTTAAGTATTGGATTAACTCGTACGATAGCGTTGTCATAGCTTTGTCATTCTTTTGGCAGAGCCTCATCAGTGTGTCTCCGTTTAGTTGAATTATGAGATGATCACGCCATCATTTGTTTTGTTTTGTTTTGCTATATAACAAATCTTTTGTGAAGTTATTACGCGTACACTCTGTGGAATTAATGTTTATTAACAATTCCAAAATAAAAACATGAATAATAATTACAACAAAGTACAAAGATCGGCATTCATCTAAAACGCAGCCCAGTCTTGTCTAAAAAGGTCTATGTCTATTTCTTTTTCGCCACACTTACCTCAGATCATTTATTTCTTCTTTGATGTTAAAGACAGAAGATAATGTTGGGGTTCTGTTTGTGTATTTAGAAACAGCGTTTATAATTGATGAAATAAAAATTGGTTATTGATATTGTTAGTATTTATTAGTTATACGCAAACTGTGTTCTAATACGCTTTTTATGTTTAAAAGATAAGTTAAGTAGAATGGAATATATATATATATATATATATATATATATATATATAGTGCGATGATGCTGATACTCGTACCGTACGCCTCTGTCATCTTAGGAAGAATTACAGTCGAGACAATGTAATGATGACAAAGGATGTCGCATGAAGCCGGCCGTTACGAAGCTTCTGACCTTGGTCTTCCTCAGCTTTAATATCTGTTTATGAAATGAAATATATGCTTTTGAGCATAACAAATCTGGAGTCATGAACATGAACGTAGCCCAAGTAACTCACACGTCTGCTTAGCAGGTAATTACCCACGCCGATGAAAATCGGCAGGGGGTTATGTAAAGGGTTCCGTATGTTTGTTTGTTTGTTACCCACGCCGATGTAATCGGCAGGGGGTTATGTAAAGGGTTCCGTATGTTTGTTTGTTTGTTTGTTTGTTTGTTTGTTTTTTGTTTGTTTGTTTGTTTGTATGTTTGTTTGTTTGTTTGTTTGTGTACAAGATAACAAGAGAACGGGTAAACGGATTTGCACGAAATGTTCAGGGAATGTTTGGATAATGACAGGAAAGAATCGATTAGATTTTGGTGATAATCGGTTGACCCTTGCAAATTCTGTGTGACCTTGAAGTTTTGACCCCATGGTATAGTGACCACTTCGAACATTTTCCGTTTCTTTGCGATTTTCCGCTACCATACAAATATGGCGCGCCATTTGATCAATAATGCCGATTAACTGTTCATCGCCGAAAAACACTGTTTATCGGCGATAAACACTGAAAAAACACTGTTTATCGGCGATAAACAGTGTTAATCGAACGAAAAACACTGTTTATCAAGTGATAAACAGTGTTTATCGAGAAAAACTATGTTTATCGACCAAGTGATAAACAGTGTTTATTGAGGAAAAACTATGTTTATCGATCGACCGATAAACAGAGTTTTTTGTGATAAACACTGTTTATCGATCGCCGATAAACGGTGTTTATCGAGAAAAATTCAGTTTATCAGTTGATAAAGGTGTGATAAACAGAGCTTCATCTTGATAAACAGAGTTTATCGCTCGATAAAGTGTTTATCGCCGATAAACAGTGTTGTTGGTCGATCGGCGCGCCATATACAAAAGCGTATCTCCCAAACGATCCGACTTCGCTGCGTGCAACTCTGTTCGTAAGACGATCCAACTTCGCTGTTCAACACCATTCGTAAGAATTTCGAAATTTACGTTTATTTGAGGAACTATGTCCTTCTTGATTTATGAAAGTTCGGGGTTCGCTCTCCGTCGTCACAAACTGTCCCGTATTTGGTGATTTTTCAAATTAACATTGATTCTTTTTTTGTTTGTTTGTTGGAGGAGCATTCCTCAATCATGAAATAATTTTGCTCGGTCCCAGTCACACTGCACGATATGCGCACTCATTGTCAATGCGTGTTCAAGGCCGGTGAAAATGCATCGCGCTCTACCCTGTTGGCGCAAAATTGCATCGCGGACGTTGCGGCGCTCGTTGGTGACCGAATACTGGTGCAGTAGATAATTGCATTCAACCCTTGCATTGAATAATTGCCGTAGGAGGGTAATTGCCCAGGGGGTACGTAAATTTTGTTTTTCTTTTTACCCACGCCGATGAAAATCGGCAGGGGGTTATGTAAAGGGTTCCGTATGTTTGTTTGTTTGTTTGTTTGTTTGTTTGTTTTGTTTGTTTTTGTTTGTTTGTTTGTTTGTTTGTTTGTGTACAAGATAACAAGAGAACGGGTAAACGGATTTGCACGAAATGTTATGGGGATGTTTGGATAATGGCAGGAAAGAATCGATTAGATTTTGGTGATAATCGGTTGACCCTTGCAAATTCTGTGTGTCCTTGAAGTTTTGACCCCATGGTATAGTGACCACTCCGAAAATTTCCCGTTTCTCACTTTGCAATTTTCCGCTACCATACGAAAACATAAACTCCCAAACGATCCGACTTCGCTGCTCAAATGTTCGTAAGAATTCCGAAATTTACGTTTAGGCCTATTTGAGGGACTATGTCCTTCTAGATTTATGAAAGTTCGTTCTCCGTCATCACAAACTGGCCCGTATTTTGATGATTTTTCAAATTAACATTGATTGTTTTTTTCGTTGGAGGAGCATTTGCTCGGTCGCAGTCACACTGCACGATATGCGTGCTCAATGTCAATGCGTGTGCAAGGCCGCTGAAAATGCATCGCGCTCTACACTGTTGGTGCAAAATTGCATCGGGGACGTTGCGGCGCTCGTTGGTGGCCGAATACTGGTGCAGTAGACATTTGCATTCAACCCTTGCATTGAATAATTCCCGTAGACACTAATCATAGGGGTAATTGCCTAGGGGGTACGTAAATTTTGTTTTTCTTTTGCGCTTTTGTGGATACAATCGTACCATCAAAGATCGTACACTCATACGACCTTTGATATCATCACACTCTCGGCTTGCTATAATCAAAATATCCCGCAAGAAAACGGCGTATTTCTCGATTTTTAGCGCTTTTTCCGCGACCCGTCGCGTAGACAATGCTCTTAAAACTGGACTTAATTCGCGCGCGCTTGGAAAAGTTCCGATTCTGCACTTTTGATTGTGGAATTTGGGATTTTCGATGGATTTTTGGAGGAGACTTGAGGACTTTCCTGTAAGTGAATGAGTGTTAATACCGTATGTGTAATGATGTGATTTGCGTGTGATGTGACTGTAGAACCAAAGATCGTACACTTCAGTGTACGATCTTTGGTAGAACTCACTGGCTGGTGATAAAGCACACTGGCAATTAAGTGGCCGAATTCTGGTAGATGACCGAATGCACATTATGTTTACCCCGACTTTGTACTTAGGCGTGGGTCTGCCGCCTTTGACGGCCCCTCTCTAGTTTGTTTGTTTGTTTGTTTGTTTTTTTTTTGTTTGTTTGTTTGTTTGTGTACAAGATAACAAGAGAACGGGTAAACGGATTTGCACGAAATGTTCAGGGGATGTTTGGATAATGGCAGGAAAGAATCGATTAGATTTTGGTGACAATCGGTTGACCCTTGCAAATTCTGTGTGACCTTGAAGTTTTGACCCTATGGGTATAGTGACCACTCCGAAAATTTCCCGTTTCTCACTTTGCGATTTCCCGCTACCATACGAAAACATAAACTCCCAAACGATCCGACTTCGCTGCTCAAATGTTCGTAAGAATTCCGAAATTTACGTTTAGGCCTGTTTGAGGGACTATGTCCTTCTAGATTTATGAAAGTTCGTTCTCCGTCGTCACAAACTGGCCCGTATTTTGATGATTTTTCAAATTAACATTGATTATTTTTTTCGTTGGAGGAGCATTTGCTCGGTCGCAGTCACACTGCACGATATGCGCGCTCAATGTCAATGCGTGTGCAAGGCCGCTGAAAATGCATCGCGCTCTACACTGTTGATGCAAAATTGCATCGGGGACGTTGCGGCGCTCGTTGGTGACCGCATACTGGTGCAGTAGACATTTGCATTCAACCCATGCATTGAATAATTCCCGTAGACACTAATCATAGGGGTAATTGCCTAGGGGGTACGTACATTTTGTTTTTCTTTTGCGCTTTTGTGGATACCATCAAAGATCGTACACTCATACGACCTTTGATATCATCACACTCTCGGCTTGCTATAATCAAAATATCAGAAAACGGCGTATTTCTCGATTTTTAGCGTTTTTCGGCGACCCGTCGCGTAGACAATACTCTTAAAACTGGACTTCATTCGCGCGCGCTTGAAAAGTTCAGATTCTGCACTTGACGGTGGAATTTGGGATTTTCGATGGATTTTGGGAGGAGACTAAAGGACTTTTCTGTTGTGAATGAGTGTTACCGTATGTGAAATGATGTGATTTGCGTGTGATGTGACTGTAGAACCAAAGATCGTACACTGAAGTGTACGATCTTTGGTAGAACTCACTGGCTGGTGATAAAGCACACTGGCAATTAAGTGACCGAATTCTGGTAGCTGACCGAATGCACATTATGTTTACCCCGACTTTGTACTTAAGGCGTGGGTCTGCCGCCTTTGACGGCCCCTCTCTAGTTATATTACTAAGTTTATTTATGATATGTGTTTGATATTTTTTATTGTATGATATGTATGTATGCTACATATATACTCAATATCATTTACAGTTATACATTGTTGAATGTGTTGCAAATTGCCAAAAATGTTGCCAAGTAGGCTATGAAGCTATTAACTCATACTGAACTTGTAATTGATACATTATTTGTTATGCTCAAAAACAGATATTAAAGCTGAGGAAGACCAAGGTCGAAAGCTTCGTAACAGCCGGCTTCATGCGACATCCTTTGTCATCATTACATTGTCTCGACTGTATATATGTATATAGAAAGATATATATGCGGTAGATATATATGTGTATATATATATATATATATATATATATACAGCTGTATATAAGTATCTGTGTAATTGTAATTTATCTTATCTGTGCACTGCACGTATTGCACTATTAACGATGGAGGGAAATCGATCTCACACATTGCCACTTCTGAAAGGTAAGCCGATACCCGGAACAGAGTGAACGTGACGTGATCAACCGAACTGGACTCATAGACTCTTTCATGGATTCCTCTTAGTATGGAGGAGACGTGGCGCAAATAATCTGACTGATTGGAAAGCGCAAATAAACGCGTGACAACTAGAACTACAACAACAATTTTCCTCACTTAACTTGTAGCTGTTATGGCGGTCACACCAGCCGGAATTCACCTGGCCAACTGCTTCAGATACAAGCTGAGAGAGAAGCTCAGTTAGCACTGGTCCTGGCCCTCAGGGGGAAGAGAAGAAGACGTCACAGATGGTGGGTGAGACCATGCATGGACAGTAAAAAGGAGACTTCAGTTTGGCCATTTTTATTGGCTTTGGCCAACACAAGTTTGGCCATATTTATGAATACGAAGTATTCATAAATATCATATGAGCTCCCTCGTGGAGACGTAATTAGCTCCTTTGTGGAGACAATGTGAGCTCCCTCGTGGAGACTTGGTACATACATATCGTCGCTGGGGCGATAAGACCTCGTATCTACAAAATGTCAAATGCTCAGGATAGCCAAAAAACATGAAGGCCAAAGCACTGTGGCGAATGGGATAGCCTTTCCTTTGACATGCAGTGGTGGCTTCATTTTTGGAGTAAGACAGTTGGGATTTGGACAGGACATCATTTAACCCACTATTTGACCATTAATCCAAAAAAACTCATTTTCACCAAAATTGCAGATACAAGGTCTTATCACCCCAGCGACGATATATATTATATTTAATAATCTTGTTTATATTTTTCTAAGATTAATAATGTCTGTTTTATGTTAAGTGCTGTCTAGGGCAAATTATTTGTATAGGGCCCCATTTTTCTCTCTCTTCTTTCTTTCTATAAAACAACAACAACAACAACAGTTTGGCCAGTGCCAGAAACCCTCATGCAAAAACTTAGAGTTGCATACATACGTTCTTTCAAGGCGCAACTAGGTGTGACACCAGTCGTGTTTGACGACATTCTTCAGCGTATGTCCCAAGGATCCAGCAAAAGAACACGAGTTTAAGAAGTGCTTTCCTTGCAGCAACACGCTGGCTGTGGCTATCAGATACCTTGCCACTGGTGATGCACACACATCCATAGCCTATAACTTCCGGACGGCATCTGAAACCATATGCCACTTCATACCGAAAATGTGCGATGCTGTATAGCTGATGAATACAAGAAAGATTTGTTGTCTTGTCATCTCATCTCTGAAGGCTGGCTTGAAGTCGCAGATCAATTTGAGAGAAAAAGTGGAATATTCCCTTCGCCGTTGGAGCCTTAGACGGGATGCACAGAGTCATGAGAAACAAGCTAATTCCGGGATCCTTTAACACAATTACTAAGGCTTCTTCAGCATCGTTCTAATGGCCTTGGTTACTGGTAAAATATAATGATTTATTATAATAAGTTATTCTGGAGTTATGTAGGAGGACTTGGCCACCAGTCCGATGCTCAAACGTTTAATTATGAGCTACAAGACTGTTTTGAAGAAGAACAAAAAGAAACATTGGCTTCCCAGATCCGTCACCACTGTCAAGCGACGGCAGGCCAATGCCTTACTTCGTACTGGCAGATGATGCGTTTCCCATGAGGACAATGCGTATGAAGCCTTACTTAGGCGGTCCAATCTCACACGTCAACAGAAGGTTTTCAACCTTCGTCTCTCCCTTGGTCCGAGTATTGTCGAGAACGTATTTGGCATCCCAACCTCTCCCTGTCTTGTCAAAGACGATGCTTCACACGCCTTGGGTGGTGAAAACCGTACTCACCGCTTCTATTTGCCTGCACAACCTTATCAGAATGAGGTACCCTACTCTGAACCGTGGCCAGATGGATACCGAGGATGCTCACAACGCGAACGTTGTCCCGGAGACAACGTTCATTACCTCGAGAATAGACTACGCAAACTCAATGTTGTCTGGTACTTTTTAAAGTAATATCCAGCGCCTATAGACCTGCTCAAAATTGAGCTGCAAAGTTGTTTTTGTTTTTGTTTTTTTTCTGGCCAAGACGCATAGCTGACCATACCTCTTCTCTTTTCCAGCAATTACACGCACTGGCTTCCTGTGCAAAGCAAACCATCTACAAAATCTTGATAATCACCTAAAAATATCTTCAGAATTGATTCCCAACTTACTTCCTGAAACTAATCTCATGTCACCAATCTGAAAGACAAGGTATGCGGTCAGGTCAAGACTCAACCCGGCTATCTGTCCCTAGGACACTCACACGGACAGGAGACAGCTTCTCGGCAGCTGCCCCGTGCCTGTGGAATCAGCTCCCTCAAATTATCAGGGAATCACCATCTCTATTTGTGTTCCAGAAATCGTTGAAGACTTTCCTTTTCAATAACTGATTGATTAATTATGTACATTTTTTTCTTTGTCTGTTTTATTTTTTTCTCCTACCTCCTAAGTGTCAGGTGGAATTTATATTTCTGTGAAGCGCTGTGATACATGTTCACTCATTGTAAGAGCGCCATATGAGTACCTATTGTGTTGTATTGTATTGTGGAGAGATGAAGTAGAGATGACGTAGAAGTGGACAAGGTTGTAAGACGTGCGGACATTGACACTGTGGCTGGAAAGCATCAAAGGGAAGACTCTAGCATGGATTTTTCATATTGTATGTATTTATTTATTTGTGTTTATTTATTTATGTATGCATTAATTGATTTATTCATCTATTAATATTTTCGGCAGCGAGACAGGTTTGTATACCATGGCAGGATAAGATGATCTAGGAGCATGCAGTCAGCAGAAACATGCCTTCATGAACTTATTGATATTATACTTCCTTTCTTGTCATATTTTTGGATGGCTTAGTCATGCATATTGTTAATTTATGTATGTTATGCAATACGCTTTCTCAGAATGCAGTTTATAAAGATAAATAAAGTAGAATTGGACAAAAAAAATATTTATAAGTGTTTGTATGTTTATTATCTTATCTATGCACTTCACGTACTGCAGTATTAACGGTGGAGGGAAATTGATCTCACACACTGCCACTTCTGAAAGGTAAGCCGAAACCTAGAACAGAGTAAGTGTGACGTGATCAACCGAACCGTGCTCATAGACTCTTTCATGAACTCCTCATAGTATAGAGAAGACGTGGCGCAGATAAACACGAACACGAACAAGAACAAGAACAATTTTCCTCACTTGACTGCCAGCCGTTAAGGCGGTCACACCAGCCGGAATTCACCTGGCCTTACTGCTTCAGATACAAGCTGAGAGAGAAGCTCAGCTAGCACTGGTCCTGGCCCTCTGAGGGAGGAGAAGAAGACGTCACAGATGGTGGGTGAGACCATGCCTTGACAGTAGAAAGGAGACTTCAGTTTGGCCAGTACCAGAAACCCTCATGCAAAAACATAGAGTTGCAGACGTACGTTCTTTCGAGGGGTACCTTCGTGTGACACCAGTCTCGTTCGACGAATTTTTTTTTTTTAGCAGGTGACCCCCAGGATCCAGCAGAAGAACACTTGTTTAAGAAGTGCTTTCTAAGCAGGCATCAAGATGGCTGTGGCTATCAGATACCTTGCCACTGGAGATACATACACATCCATAGCCTATCCCCAGTGGCGTATCTAGGGGGGGGGGGGGGGGGCAAGGGGGGCACGTGCCCCGGGCGCCACTCCTTGGGGGCGCCGAAAACGAAAAAACGGGAAAAAAAGAAGAAGAAAAAGAAAAAAGAAGAAGAAGAAGAAGAAGAAGAAGGAAAAAAAAAAACCTCGCCCGGACTGGGGGGGGGGGGGGGGGAAGAAAACCAAACCAAACAAGATAAAAACAAAAAATTACAATGTTAATTGTGTTTACACAAGAATTCCATGTTTTGTAAGCTGAAATTTAGGCTCGACAAAATGTATAGAAAAGAAGATAAGAACAAAACGTGATGATAACGCGGACAAAATGACAATGTATATTGTGTTCACACATGCCATTGTTAGAAGGCAAAATGTTACACGGAGCAGCGGCTGCAATTTTATTTCTTTCGTTCTGAAGCGATTGCCTACTGGATCACACGAGGACACCAAAGGTGTCGAACATTACGGGGGGGGGGGCGCAAAAAAAATCAAACAAGATAAGAACAAAACGTAATGATGACGCGGAAATATACGAATTTCGGCTCACTCGCACGTAATAATTTAGAGTATTTTTTTCAAGTCCTCAGTTTGTTGGTATAAATCGTTATCTATAAGGCCGTCACTATATTTTGATTAGAATTGTGAGATTTAATAAGCAAAAAATGACAAGAATTCCATGTTTTGTAAGCTGAAAAACAGAAATTTTCGGCTCGCTCGCTGCGCTCGCTCGCCAAAATTTATCAAAAAAGAAGATAAGAACAACACGTGATGATGGCGCGGAAATATATGAATTTCGGCTCACTCGTGCGTACTAATTGGGAATATTTTTTCAACTCCTCAGTTTGTTGGTATAAATCGTTATCTATAAGGCCGTCACTATATCTTGTTTAGAATTGTAACATTAAATAAGCAAAAAATGACAAGAATTCCATGTATTGTAAACTAAAATAGAAAAGTTTTCGGCTCGCTCGCTGCGCTCACGTACTCGCCGCAATTTATCAAAAAAAGAAGAAGAAAAGATAAGAACCAAACGTGATGATGACGCGAAATATACAAAATTTTTCGGCTCGCTCGCTGCGCTCGCTCGCCAATATTTATCTAAATTTATTACATTTAAATCACCCTCAAAAGACCCCTTTTAAGTGCTTGAAAAAGCATATGTGGACCTCTTTTTTTTTTTAAAGTCCCTACCGGGATGGGGTTGGGGTTGAACACTTTTTCAGAAACTAGGGGCGCAATTTTCGCGCTTGCCCCGGGCGCCGTTTTCCCTAGATACGCCTATAGGCTTTCGGACGGCATCTGAAACCATATGCTACTTCATACCGAAAATGTGCGATGCTGTAGCTGATGAATACAAGGAAGATTTGTTGTCTTGTCTTCTCATCTCTGAAGGCTGGCTTGAAGTCGCAGATCACTTTGAGAGAAAAAGTGGAATATTCCCTTCGCCGTTGGAGCCTCAGACGGGACGCACATAGTCATACCCTGTAACACATTTACTAAGGCTTCTTCAGCATTGTAATAATGGCCCTGGTAAGTGGTGATTACTACAATAAGTTATTCTTGAGTGGTGTGGAGGACTTGGCCACCAGTCCGATGCGCAAACGTTTGATTATGAGCTATAATACAGGACTGTTTGAAGAAGAAAAAAGAAACATTGGCTTCCCACATCCGTCACCACTGCCAAGCGACGGCAGGCCAATGCCTTATTTCGTACTGGCAGATACTGTCTTTCCCATGAGGCCAACGTTTATGAAGCCCTACAGGCCGTCCAATCTCACACGTCAACAGAAGTTTTTCAACTTCCGTCTCTCCCTTGGTCGGAGTATTGTCGAGAACGCATTTGGCATCCTAGCCTCTCGATCTTTATACTTGTCAAAGACGATGCTTCCAACGCCTAAGGTGGTGGAAACCGCAGACACTGCTTCTATCTGCTTTAATACCAGAATGAGATACCCTACTCTGGACCGTAGCCAGATGGATACAGAGGATGACGCTCACAACGCGAACGCTGTAACGGAGACGTGTAAAGATGAAGAGCACATGGAAGAAATGGACCAAGTGGTAGGACGTGGGAACATTGACACTGAGGTAGGAAAGCATCAAGTGGAGGACGTTAGCATGTATTTTTTTCTCAAAAGTATTTATTTATTCATTCATTTAGAAATTGTATTTAGTTATTTATTAAACAAAGACAGAATAAACTGACCAGAAAGAATATAACTTATTAGTGGAAAAATGAGCAAAGAAAATGGGACTCCATCCCGATGGAGACCTATTTATCGATTAATTAATCAATTAATTGATTAATTAATTTATTTATTTATCTACTTATTTATTTGGACTTTTCCACAGCTAGACGGATTTAGTGCCATGGCAGGATAAGATGATCTACAACATGCAATCAGCAGAAACATGCCTTCACGGACTTATTGATATTATACTTCCTTTCCCGTCACGTTATCGGAAGTCTTAGTCATGCGCACTGTTACTTTATGTACGGTATTGTACAAGTAAATAATGTAAATATTTTTTTTCTTATTTGTTGATCATTATTGTATTAGTTTGTGTAGGTTCCTTATTACTGGTTTTACGTTTTTGTCAATAAGTGGATGTCATGTTTCGAAACACAATATAATTTGTGGAAATGGTGATCGTCACGATTCATGAGATTATGAAGATGCCATCTCTAGTATCAGATTGAGTCTGCACAATTGTATTGGCAATAAGATAAAGTTCTGTACTATATTGGCAATAAGATGGTCTCCCTGCTTCAAGTACTGCACCACTTCAAAGAATTCAAAATACAACTGCTAGGCTTGTGACCATTACAAAAAAGATCCGACTATATTACTCCAGTTCTCCAATCCCTCCACTGGCTCCCCATTCATCAACGTATCACCTTTAAAATCCTCCTTATTGTTTACAGGATATGGAATAATCTTGCCCCTTATCTTAAAGACTTAATTTCCTTCCGCTCCTCCACTTCAACCCGTTCTCTCCATTCTTCCTCCACTCTCCAATTATCGCGTGGTCCCCGCACCTGTATCCGTTATGGTGATAGGGCCTTTTTCTGTTATTTCCCCATTTCTTTGGAATAAACTCCCTCTTTATATTCGTAATGCTGAAAATGTTGATAGGTTGAAGTCATTGTTGAAAACTTATCTGTTTACATGTTTAGTTCTTTTGTTGTTGCTGCTGCTGTCATAATATGTACATAATGCTGTAATTTTTATGTTATACTTTTTTTTTCCGGATTGATGCGCTTGTAAGCATCACTATCAAGCGCTATATAAATGTGACCCGCTAAAACAAAATGATCGTAAAGTCGGGCGAGGTCGATTATTTGAAAGTTGCATGATATAATCCCCTAGTCTTTCTGCTTTAAATTGATATATAACACATTTTATAAAAAAATAATCGGCTGCGGAGATATCGATGTTTAAAAGAGAGCATGTCGAGACGTCTGGAAAAGCACTGTTTCGAGAAAAGCGCCGTAAAAGTCTTCCTTTCGACGCAACCACGATCAAGGCACACGCCTCTGGACAATAGAAGGTATAAGCCCTAGCAACCCCCGAAGAGTTCATTCAAGCACATCAGCGTCGGCGGTCTCCTCATCAACCAATCAGTGACCAGGATGTGAGAAGCGGCTGAGCATAGCGCACCCCGCCCGCACGTGCACCAGTCGACTGGGCAGTGTGCGAGCTTCACGCTTCGGTTAGCAGCAAGCAGCAAACCGACCAATGAGATCACTCTGGTCGTTGTTAGGGGCGGAATCTATCTGTGGCGCTCAATCCAAATTTTCGAACCAGTTTCTGCTTCGTTGACACGCCAACAAAACATGGCTCAGAAAAACGCTATTTTTTATCTTTCCTTTGATAATTTTGCTTCAAAATTTCGACAGATGATAGAAGACATGTTAGACTCCAATAATATATCCAAATCAGAAAATCGTAAGTTTTGACCAATTTTAATGCTCTGACTTCAAACTCGATTTTCACGGCTTCGACAGTGCGCGTCTTTAGGACCTTTTTCTTGTAGCGGGTCACAAATGTTATTAATTATCATTAAGATAATGTTATGTATTGTACCTTGAGTGTAATCTTCTAGGGCTCAATTTAAACTTTGCTCTTCACTACTCAGTAATCCCCTTCTATCTGTAGCATATTTGTCACATTTAATTGTACTCACATTTAGCCTGTTAACGTATTGGTTTAACTTGTACGATAATTGTGTCTCTCCTTTGGCACAGCCTAGCCAGGGTGTCTTTATTCGTTTTATCGTGATGGATGAGATGATCACGCCATGTTTTGTTTTGTTTTGTTAAATAATAAGTCTGGAAAGTTATTACACATGTGTTCTCTGTGAAATTAACGCTTATTAACAATTCCAAAATAAAACACAAAATTTAAGCATTCACCTAAAGCACAGCAGTCTTGTCAAAAAAAAAAAACAAAAAAAAAAAAACGTCTTGGGTCCACTTCTGTTTCGCTTCAAAATAGGCCGGCATGTTGAGTCTCAGAAAATATATAACACTTCTTTCTACACCATACTCTTCCTCTTACGTGTTCTTCAGTCACTGAAAGTGCGTCAGAATTATGTATACGTGTTCTACAATCGGGATAGTATAATTCCGTTCTTCACTTCAAGTCATTGCAAAAAATAAAATCATTAATGAAATTACTTACACCTGTTTTGTTTAAATCCAAAAAAATACCAAAAACATACAAGAAAAAAAAATTATCACGACAAAACGTGATTGCGTGATATGTTGACAAATTACAGTGCGTATTTAAAAAAAAGTAATCCAACTTTGCTTCCAGAGAACTAGAAAAAATAGACAGCTGAGAATTAACTCTCTATACGCCACGGTGTCTTCCTTCTGTGTGCCACATTATTCTGAGACACCAACGTAGCCATGTTTCGGGAAAATAATCTTTACTTTTTATTTTGAATCGGTGAAACTATTTTAGTTGCAATGATCAGAGTCGAAGCGAAATACAAAGCTTTAATGAATTAGAAGTCTATGAATGTTCTTCCTTTAAAATGGCCAGTATATAGCTACACTATTGTAGAGGCATGACTTTTGCACGCAAACAGTGACGGAAACTCAATATGAAGAGTTTGTTTGCAAAAACCGATAAGTCCATATTTGTCAAATGGAGATATTTGCAATTAAAGGTCAAGAAAAATAAAGAGAATAATAAGAAAATTTTTGTTTCTTTTGACCATAACTTCAAAAATGTACCTTTATATGTAGTTACCAATATATCATTTAAAAGGTATTATTTTGTAAAACAAACTATTCATAATGGAACACCCCTTGATAGTTAATCACCTTATAACATGCAAGCTTAATGTGTCAGAAATGGAAAAATGGCATTAATCATAATAATAATTCCAAAATGAAAAATGACTATTTTTTCCACTGATGTAGCTGTGTTGGTAATTTGATTTTCTTAATGGCAAATATCTAACCATTTCCGGAAGTCAGAAAAGCATTCAATTTCTTCGATGAATGCTATTTCACGTTTTATAGTTTTAACAGGTATTAAGGGTTAATCACATTCTTGTTAAACGTGTGATATGTAAGGATTGCTTCTTAGTTTGAAATAACATGAAGACGCTCTTTTTATCTACAATGTCTTTTTTGTTGTTGAGAATGTTAGAGATGAAGTGTACGATCTAAATCAAGAAGAATGATAGGAAACAAAACGATGTATGTAACTACACCCTCTCCAAAAACTAAAAAAAAAAAAACTAAAAAAAAAACCCGTCATTCCTAAATTCGTGGTTGCTTGGAATTTACTACGACTATACCTGTCAAACCTTTAACACTGAAAACAGGAATTCGTTGAGGTGAATTCTCACGTATTTTTTTTTTTTTATACGCAATTATTGGCCAGGCTATGCTAGTATCATCCTGTACCGACGACTACAATGCAAGTTATTCATTCCCACGGAGACGTACTGGTGGGGTGATAACTTGGTGGTCGCGATTAGCGACATCGAGCTCCCACCAAAGGTTTTGCCTACGATCACGAGCTTCAGTCTATTGTAGTAGCTTGTTTATGGAACATCAGCTGCCAGACTCCACTGACTTCAAACTATGAAAAATTGTCTGCCGTTTACCACATCATAAATTTTGTTTGTTTTTAAGAACACTTTGCACTTGTGTCTGCATTTTTTTTTCTTTTTGAAATTTGGCGTGAGTATTGTTTCTTCTTCTCCCGTGCTAAGTTTTCACATTATACTCTTTGTGAAAAATGAAATAAACGAAATGAAATGGAATAAAATGAAATAAAATGAAATGAAATGAAATGAAATGAAATGATAAAGTAGATAGGATCTTCATTATCATTGCTTTTGCCTTTGATGAAACTGGACACGAATGTCAAAAAAAAATGGGAAAAATGACAAAGGAACTGAAATAAAGAAATTGCAAGCATCACTCTCATGGTATGAACACTGTAAATCAATACAATAGTGTATAAATAAAAAAAAATAGTAATGCATTTTTGGCCAATAAAGCATCAGTTTTCAGTGGGTCTGGCAGAGAATTCCATAATGTAAGTGCAATAAATGAAAAAGCCGAGCTCTCCCCATAAGACAAGTAAGTAAACTTTTGTTGGTTTTGTGATGCACGGTCATATATGTGACCCTGCACCTCAAAACAAATAAAAAGTCGCCAGACATGAATTTTTAGTTAAGACCATATTCTGACAGAGCAGACTTTAAGCTTTAAAATGATGTATAACTCAAATCAAATAGACTCTCCTAACCTTTCTCAATATTGGAAAGAAAGCACAAACTCAGGAAAATTGTGAACTGAGAAAAGAGGCTCTGAAGTACAGTGTCTATTCAAGTGCCTAATCTTTACCAAACTGTGCTGGCTGTGCGATGAATGGGACAAAAAACAGGAAGTAAACCACCAGAGTAACAGCAATGAAGGGATTATCAGATTAAACTGAAATTGAGTATGCCTCATTAACACATTCTGTCCATAATTAATGCCAACTTTCAAAGCAATAGGCCTATCTTTTCAAAAGTTATTAGAGTTGAAAGTGCAGAGTGTGGACAAGGTTTTTCAGAAATGAAAAAGGGATTCTAAAGACACACCTAATCACACTATTCTGCCAAAATGTTCGAGATAAACTGCTAAAAAAAAAACACTTTCCTGCCCGTTTTATGATACCAAATTTTAGCATAATGTAAAAGAGGACTTGCTCTATTAGAAAATATGAAAAAGTCAAGTTCGGCTAGGTTGAACCATTTCACTTATTTTCAGTCCTCACGCAAAATCAGTGTGTGCGACTCTATGTTCGTTTTGAGGTGCACGGTCACATATAGATTTCACGTATTCTCCATGAAAAAAGGATGAAGCAAACTGTTCATGCATTTTTTTTTTTGCCAATAACGCATGAGTTTATTCGACTCAAATTTTTGGTGTCCTACGATTTCTTTAGGAGTCTTGACAATAAAAAGAAAAATGTACTTCTTGAAGAAGACGTAGGACGCCAAAATTGAAATTGGTCACCCCAGCCAGCCAAATTTCAGTTTTTACATGTTTTCAAAGAACAAGTCTTCTCGAGTATTATTCTATTATTTTTTTTCTCGAGCATTTTTGGTGAAAAGTGTGATTACGTGTGTCTTATAAAGTTCCCTTGTCATTTCTTAAAGACCTTGTCCATACTCTTCAATTTCAACTCTAATAACTTTAATAGAAAGAATCGTGCTACTGCTTTGAAAATTGACAGCAATCATTTACAAAATGTGTTAATGAAGCGTGCTTAATATCAGTTTAACCCCATAAAGCCCAATGGGGGGGGGGGGGCACATTGTGCCCCCCTACCAGATTTTCGTTTGCCACTCCTTCGTCCTTAATCCGATTTCAACCAAATTTGGTGACTCTCCCTAAAATCTTATTTGAAACATTTTTATATATAATTTAGCTTTATTTGATGTTGCTGGTTGCCATGGCAACCATAAACTGACAACCATGTCAGTCAGTTTTTGCATCTTTTTTTTCTGTTCCCATTTCATTTAACAGCATTACAGTGTATGAAATGGGTGTTTCTTGGCTGAAATTTGTTGAAGAAGCAAAATTTGAAGTAATTATGGTCCTGGAAAGTTTTTCTTAGTATTTCCTTTGTTTTTATGTGACAAAGGCATAAAACAATAGATACAATAGAGATAATTGAAAACAATAATATTTTCTACAGATTGCCCTTATATTTTGAGTTATTTTGATTCCTTCACCCAAGTTATGCCTCTAATATCATTAGTTTATCATATTATCAATTTGCAATCTCAAAATTCCACTATTATGCAAATGTGAAATGTCATAACTATACATGTTCCCATCCCAAACATTTCATCTCAGGTCTCATAATGTATCACTATGTTGATATGAATAGCGCCCCCATGTGGTGACCTTGAGAAATTTCAAACATAACAAATAATAAAATTCCGCTTGCTTATCATTTGTGGCAAATATGAAAATGATTGGTCTATAAAAGGACATATATAATGGGGATAAAGAAATTATACCGAAAAATCATATTTTTAGCATGTTTCCTATGTATTTCTTTATATTTTTGTAAATAGCGCCCTCCATGGGTGACCTTGGAAAATTCAAATGTATGGTCATGTAGAGTATGAGTTACTCTACCCACGTGCCAAATACGATGATGATACATCAAATAATAAAAAAGTTATATAGGGGGCACAATGTGCTCCCCCCCCCCCTTGGGCCTGCGAGAGGTCAAAATAGCTTGGGCTTAATAGGGTTAATTTGATTATTCCTTCATTGTTGTTGATGCGGTGGTTTATGTCCTGGTTTGTTTGTTTGTCTGTTTTTTGTTCCATCCATCGCACAGGTATAGCACGGGTTGGTATTAAAAGATTAAGCGCTTGAATATACCCTGAACTTCAGAGCCTCTTTTCTCAGTTCATACTTTACAGATTCTGTGCTTTCTTTCTAATATTTGGATCTGTTAGGGAATCCTGGAATTGGGTTATACATCATTTTAAAACTTAAGCACAACTAGGATTACACTTTGTTGCACCGTAGTTTTGTAGACATTCCGAATGTTTGTTTATCCAAATGATGAAGGGTTCGTTAATTTGGAAAATTGGATAAGGTTTCTTATCTAGAAGGTTCATAATACGAAGGTTCAATAGTCCGATATTGACATAAGTTTCACAATTCCAATCATGAAATGATAAACTTCCTTAGTAGTAGGGCAAATATGTAACAACATTTGGTCGAGATGCTCACATCCGGCGGAAAGTATGAAATTTTGAATTCCAATATGGCCGCGATCACCAAACAAATCTAAAGATCCCTATCTTCAGTTCTGAATGACCTCTGGCACCAAAATTTGGTACACATGAGCGTTTTGCATATTGAATTTGATGACAGATTGATTTGAAGTGTCTGACAAACATCGAATGGCCGCCATTTTGAATTACACTATGGCCGCCTCGACGAAATATTCAAAATCTCTATCTCGATTTCTAAGTGGTAAGTGACGCTGAAATTAGGTGTAAACAAGTGAAGGGTTCGTTTGCAAAAACCGATAAGTCCATTTTTGAAGATTTTGAAGTACGATCTCTGTCATAAAGTACAAGATTTTACCTTTTAAATGATATATTGGTCACTACATATAAAGGTATATTTTTAAAGTTATGGTCAAAAGAAGCACAGATTTTCTTATTATTCTCTTAATTTTTCATGACCTTTAATCGCAAATATCTCCATTTTGGAAAATATGGACTTATCGGTTTTTGCAAAGAAACTCTTCAAGTATTTTAACATACTGAGTTAAAAATTTTAACTAATGTGATGTGTCTGACAAACGCAATGCCTGCTATTTTGAATTCCAATGTGGCTACGAAGACAAACACCACGACTAACATTCACGGGCATGTCAAAAAGTGCAGCAAAAAGGAAGCATAATGCACCTTTCACTGACGTCACAATGTAAATACAGCAGCGCGCACTCAACCAGTTACAAACGCGCGCTCAATCAGGTAGCCTAATTTACAAACCCGAGACAGAGATTTTCAACACTCCAATATGGCTACTTTGTATAAACATTAAAATTGCCTGCCGTGCAGTTTGTCAGACATATCAAATAAGTCTGTTATTGAAGTCATCATATCACCATGCTTTAATGTATCAAATTCCAATGGCTTATGTCATTCAGAACTGAAGATAGGGATCATTAACGGCGGCCATATTGGAATTCAAAATGGCGGCCGACCCCGTGGCCAGATCTCTTGGATCCAGCATTTTTTTTTAAATCAGCGCCCCAAAATACCCCTATTTGCAAAATTTCTTACTTTCCGCCGGATGTGAGCATCTTTTTCACATATCTGCCCCAACATAGTGACAAAGTACGGTGATGTCATTAGACCTTCAAATAATGTATGATATCAAAGGGATTGTTCAGTATTGGTGGAGATGAGAATTGGGCTTTTAACTTTCTGCGAGATACCAAGAAAACACTTATGATATAGTACAGAGCATACCATTTTAAGAGCAATTCAAAGTTTATTTGATGAAAATCGGGTTTGGAATGACTGAAACATCCAAAAACAAAGTAAAACAAAGCGATCGTAATAAAGTGTGGGTCCCACACTTTATTAAAATCGCTCTTTTTTGGATATCTCGGCCATTTCAAAACCAATTTTTATTCAATAAACGTTGAATTCCTCATAGAATTGCATGCTCTTTCATATTTCATACAAGGTTTCTCATTATCTCACCAAAAAATGTTAGAAACCTGAAATTAGGTCTCAACCAAAACTATACGATCCCTTTAACTCTTTATGTGCCATGGTGGAAACCCCCTGTGTGCCACGTTATTTTGAGATACGAAAGTAGTCATGCTTCGAGAAAGAATTCTGTTTTTCCAATTTGTATAACTTCTACAAATTTCTGTTATGATGAACACAATAGTAGGCAAAGTTAAAGAGGAATGCCAAGCTTTGTTTCGATATAAATTGTAAGACGGCTCTATTTTCAGTTTTTCTTTTGAATGACCAGTTGCTACATTACTGTAAAGGCATGACTTTTGCACATAAAACTGTGAAAGAAACTTAGAATATACGAGCAAATCTAGTTGGGAACACCGCTTAAAAGTCGATCACTACATAGAATGCAAGCCGTATATACATGAGAGGAACAAAAGCACGAGAAACGCTTTCATTGTGCCGCGGGATTAGCAGTAATTAGCGATTTATCGATCGGTTTTGGCGGCTTTGTTTGTTGAGCAGAATATGCGAAGTTGGCACGCCGTCGACTGAGTCGGACGTGCGAACGTGGCACATAAAGAGTTAAGGATCGAAAAGTGAATGAAAAGAAATACACACGCATGCATAGACATAAACGTATCAACAATACAGATTTACTCACGATTTATTTACGAATTGGAATGCTATCGTAATTTCTGATTATTGAATTCTTCTTCTCTCTTACATCCTCAGCAAGATGAGTTACACAATTGTTTTCTGTAAGAAACAACGATAAACTCAAAGGCAGAACCCTCTCCTCCCCCCACAAAAAAAAATAAATAAATAGATAAAAGAATACACATGTGTGTACTGTTCGATAGTTTTGAAAGGATCTTGCGTATTTCTCTAGTCATAATAAATCAGGCCCTTCCCACCCGAATAACTACTTGAGAGAAAACAATGATTATAGTCCAGCGGATATAGAAAAAATCATGCACTTTATGGTAAAAGCACCATACTTGGTACACATGTACATGATGCCAATATAAGTCATTTCTGATATGGAAGCCACTCTGATTCTCCCTTTGGCGGCCGTGGCGGCCATTTTTCAAAATGGCCGCCACGTGATATAGCAATGGTGTGTATTTTGGAAACTATAAGTCCGAATGTCGTGATTCTTGTACCAAAGTATAGGTTTTGAGGGTCAAGGATTCCAATAAAATAATTTTTGAGAGGATAAAACCATGGCAACCTACTTATTGGCGGCCATTTTGAAAAAAATATGGCCACCATGTTAGATAAAAACATATCCTTAAAACGTATGGACAAAGGGTCATGACTCTGGTACCAACTTATATGTTTTTGGGGTCAAGGACTCCCATAAATTCAACTGTAAGTGAATATGAATCGCTTCATCCTACGTTTTGGCGGCCATTTTAATGCATATGGCTGCCATACAACAGAAAATGAATATTGTATACCTTCGAACTCAAAAGATATATAATCACGATTCAAGTGTAAAAGTATAGTTTTGGGGTGAAGGTTTTCAATTTAATGATGTTTTAGCAAAGTGAATAGGTTCATCACATCCTTTGTTTTAGCGGCCATTTGATAAATATGGCCTCCCTCCAGTTATATAGCGTACGAGTGTTATGAAAGCGGGATGCCCGTTGTGGATTGATTCTGGTGTAAACGTTTGTTTTAAAGTTCAACAATTACTTATTCACTCATTTTTAGTATTCTAATGTGGAACATCTGGGCATAGTTAACTTTGGAAGCCTTTATAGGATTTATGTGTGTACAGTGTATGTGAAAAACATGATCTTCACAATTTCATGTCTGAAGTACTTATTTCTCACGATTATACAGTTTCTAGAAATACAGACTCTCGCTTTGTCTGGTCCGTGGACCATGAAATGAAAGTCAGAGTTTCCAACCAATATAGTACATCTGTTTCCTTTGGAAATATGACACTAAGTGTGAGAAAACTTCTAAAGCTTATTGGGTCACTTACATAAAATGTAAACACACTACAATTATGTATGCCTGTGATCTTCACAATTTCATGTCTGAAGTACATATTTCTCACGATTATACAGTTTCTAGAAATATAGACTCTCGCTTTCTCTGGTCCCTGGACCATGGAATGAAAATCATAGTTTCCAACCAATATAGTACATCTGTTTCCTTTGGAAATATGACACTAAGTGTGAGAAAACTTCTAAAGTTTATTGGGTCACTTACATAAAATGTAAACACACTACAATTATGTATGCCTGTAAAATTCATGATTGACCAGGCTGTTCTGATACTTACAACTACACTGAATCTTATACATCAAACGATAAAGTAAATACAATAAGTAGTATACAATACATCTTTATAAGTTTACATCTAATTGTAATTTGCAGCGTAGTGGGTAAAGAATCAGCCTCATGAAAAAAAATCAGATCTTCTGCCAAAGTTTTGTATCCTATACCAACATCATTTCTTTTAGACAAAGCTGGACATGATAGGTTTTTTTTTGTGTGTGTCATCATCTTGACATATGAATATGATGTACTTGGTCCAATCTGTTTCTTTCCTGGGAGCTGGTTTGTCTCGGTTGAAATGAGCTTTGCTTTTGAAGCCATGTTATCCTACAAATAAACCCAATTACCAATTACTTAAAACATTTTATGTAAATGTGCTTCACAGAGGTAACGCAAAAAAATTATGTGTACATTTTTTCTAGAAATGTGACAAACATTTTCGTTAAATGGATTTGTGGTTGTGAATTTTACCTTTTGATGTACAGTAATTTGTAAAGAACAAGAACAAGGAAAAATCAAATCATCTGTTTCTGTGTGTAGTTCTACTCTGAATACATTACTTGTTATAGTTGATCTATATGCATTAATTTTTATCAATGATTTTAGCCTCTTGAACTGAATTTCACCCTACCCTAACCCCAAAGAAACTATACAAATATATATTTCATGCATTTGCCATTCTCATATGGAATAAGGATTAAGGTGTCATAATTCAAAAGCAACTTCTACAGGTAAATGGACAGTGGGCGTTTCAACGCAATTTTATAACGTAACAGCACCCATCCAAAATATAAACTACAAGAAAAATTATGCTAATTTATGAATTTAAGGAAAACCTCAAAAAATACAAATGTTGGGGTTCATAATTATTGGAAGATAAAACTGCAGAATGAAATATTCAGTATATCGATCTTTCTACTTACCATCAGCACCAGTAGAAATACTGAAGACATTCTCCAAAGCGCACCTGCATCTACATTTTTTTTTCATTTTTTCCCCTTCCACAGGGTTCCTTTATTGAATAATGTCATACACACAAATATATACAAAAAGAGATATGTATGTACATGCAGATTTAACACATAATATTCTTGGCCATTCTAAAAACAATAAGAACAGCAAACAGTTACAAAAATCAATTATAAATTGCAAATTCTTTTCAAAGTGTCAGAAAATTACCTGACAAATCATTTCATAAGAAAACACAATCAGAAATATTTAGTAAAATGTAACCACTTTTTCATAAATTTCTTTTCTTTCAGATTTGTTTTACATATATACTTTTCCATATCATAATAACTTTTTATCGCTGACATGATTTGTTCAAAAACTGGCAAACAATTTTTGCATTTGGCTGTAAAAATTTCTTTCCTTACTATAATCATAATGCAATTGAGGGCACTGTTATTACGTCCATAAAAACCAAATAATTTATTTTGATTTGTAAGCTTAATATGAATAGCATTACGGGACAGCCAAAGCTCAAGTTTTGACCATATCTCGTTTGAATATATACAAGAACAAAATATATGCATAATTGTTTCTTTGCTGTTATTACAAAAAGTACATAAGTTATCTGTTACTAATTTAAATCTCAATAAAGCGTCTTTCATATAAAGAATTTTATTTAGCATCTTGAACTGAAACCATCTCATGTTTACATCGACAGTTGAATAAAAGGGACTTTGGTAATAAAAACTCCAAATGATATTGTTTGTTTGTTTGTTTGTTTGATTTATTTTTCTTCCAACACAATTTCATACATAAATCAAAATTATTTTCAGTAATATCACATGGAACATCAGTAAGCAGATTACAAGTACATGATTCAAAGAAGGACAATCGATGTGTAAATTAATTTCATTAACAAATTATAAATCGTATTACCAATTTTCCAAATAATTATCTGAGAAATTATGCGGAAGAAGGACTGCCACTATAAGCAAAAGCTTGAGCACGTGGCAGCCCAGGGACCTATTGTCAAAATCAAACTCCTGTTTACATTTTATAAGACTTTTACATTCCTTTGTCTTATGTTTCAAGAAAGCCTGGTAGATATGTGCACAACCTTTTTTCACTTTCAGTATTAAAAACAATGTTTCAGGGATAATACATGTAGGTTTCATAATCTTAGGTATGACATTTTTATTATAACCAAATTGAATAGCATTACACAAACCATAATATTGAAGAAAGTTTACTTGTACATTGTATTTACGTTGAAAATCAAAATATGAAAGAAATTTTCCATCTGTTTCTAGAACATCGTTAAGAATACGTACCCCCTTAGCACACCATAACTTATAATAAATTACATTATTATTAACTTGTATTCTAGGATTATTCCAAAGGGGTTGACATGCGATATTATCTACAATGGACTGAGTTAAATCTGAAAAGGCTAATAATACCTCTTTCCAAAATGGGTTGCGCATTGAAATGGCTAATTCTTTGTAATGTTCAGCCCCCATGAATAAGTGGAGAGATGTGTATGATGGAGGCAAGAATGATTGGAACATATGTAAAGTGAAATTTTCGTTACTTGGATAACAAAAGAATCTTCTTATCCATGATATTCTGAGTGATTTAGAATGTATAAAAATATCTGTCATTTTAACCCCACCATCACTGTATAATTGGCACATTTGTTTCCTACTTATTTTATCAGGTTTATCGTGCCATATAAATTTATAAAAAGATCGGTTAATATCATTCATAATTTCTAATTTTGGTTCTGGAAGAGATAAAAGCAAATAATTCAATTTGGGTATCAATAAAGATTTTACTATCGTTACTCGTCCTGAGGGAGTCAATGTTCTTTTCAGTTATATCGCTATCTGACGTTATATCTCTTTAACCTTTTCTTGATAATTATGATTAACCATTTCAGATAATTTAACTGAAAAATCAATGCCCAGGTACCTGAAATATCCTTCAGATATCCAGTTTAATTTGTACTCGTGTAAAATCTCTTTTTTGAAAGTTCTGTTCTTCCCAATCCATATTACTTGAGTTTTAGTTACGTTAATTTTGAGGTTGGACATATTTGCAAATTCATTAAGTATTGTAAGAGCACTTTGTAAATCCTGGGTTGAACCGTTGAGTGTCAAAAGGGTATCATCTGTATATTGCAAAAGTTTAAGCGATTTCCCATTCATATGCAATCCAACTAAAGAATCCGAGTGTCGTATTAGGATACCAAGTATTTCACTGACTAACAAAAAGAGGTAGGGGGACAAAGGATCTCCCTGGCGACACCCTCGTCCTATTTCAAATCTATCTGTACAGTATCCGTTAACTAATACACAAGAGGATGCATTTGCATAAATTAACTTGATCCAGTCGATGTGTAAATTAATTTCATTAACAAATTATAAATCGTATTACCAATTTTCCAAATAATTATCTGAGAAATTATGCGGAAGAAGGACTGCCACTATAAGCAAAAGCTTGAGCACGTGGCAGCCCAGGGACCTATTGTCAAAATCAAACTCCTGTTTACATTTTATAAGACTTTTACATTCCTTTGTCTTATGTTTCAAGAAAGCCTGGTAGATATGTGCACAACCTTTTTTCACTTTCAGTATTAAAAACAATGTTTCAGGGATAATACATGTAGGTTTCATAATCTTAGGTATGACATTTTTATTATAACCAAATTGAATAGCATTACACAAACCATAATATTGAAGAAAGTTTACTTGTACATTGTATTTACGTTGAAAATCAAAATATGAAAGAAATTTTCCATCTGTTTCTAGAACATCGTTAAGAATACGTACCCCCTTAGCACACCATAACTTATAATAAATTACATTATTATTAACTTGTATTCTAGGATTATTCCAAAGGGGTTGACATGCGATATTATCTACAATGGACTGAGTTAAATCTGAAAAGGCTAATAATACCTCTTTCCAAAATGGGTTGCGCATTGAAATGGCTAATTCTTTGTAATGTTCAGCCCCCATGAATAAGTGGAGAGATGTGTATGATGGAGGCAAGAATGATTGGAACATATGTAAAGTGAAATTTTCGTTACTTGGATAACAAAAGAATCTTCTTATCCATGATATTCTGAGTGATTTAGAATGTATAAAAATATCTGTCATTTTAACCCCACCATCACTGTATAATTGGCACATTTGTTTCCTACTTATTTTATCAGGTTTATCGTGCCATATAAATTTATAAAAAGATCGGTTAATATCATTCATAATTTCTAATTTTGGTTCTGGAAGAGATAAAAGCAAATAATTCAATTTGGGTATCAATAAAGATTTTACTATCGTTACTCGTCCTGAGGGAGTCAATGTTCTTTTCAGTTATATCGCTATCTGACGTTATATCTCTTTAACCTTTTCTTGATAATTATGATTAACCATTTCAGATAATTTAACTGAAAAATCAATGCCCAGGTACCTGAAATATCCTTCAGATATCCAGTTTAATTTGTACTCGTGTAAAATCTCTTTTTTGAAAGTTCTGTTCTTCCCAATCCATATTACTTGAGTTTTAGTTACGTTAATTTTGAGGTTGGACATATTTGCAAATTCATTAAGTATTGTAAGAGCACTTTGTAAATCCTGGGTTGAACCGTTGAGTGTCAAAAGGGTATCATCTGTATATTGCAAAAGTTTAAGCGATTTCCCATTCATATGCAATCCAACTAAAGAATCCGAGTGTCGTATTAGGATACCAAGTATTTCACTGACTAACAAAAAGAGGTAGGGGGACAAAGGATCTCCCTGGCGACACCCTCGTCCTATTTCAAATCTATCTGTACAGTATCCGTTAACTAATACACAAGAGGATGCATTTGCATAAATTAACTTGATCCATTTCTTTACAGATGGACCGAAGTGAAAAAATCCAGGACCTTGAATAGAAAAGTATGCGATACGGAATCGAAAGCTTTTTCGAAATCGACGACAAGAAGCATGCCTGCTATATCATTTAATTCAGTATAAAGTAGCGTGTCATATAATAGACGTATATTTTCGCCAATGAAACGACCACTCAATAATCCTGTTTGATTTTCATGTATTAAAAAAGACAAAACGCCCTTGAGTCTATTTGCAATACAACCGGATGCCAATTTGTAAACTACATTCAGTAAAGTGATCGGGCGCCAATTTTTTAACAAATGTCTAGGTTTATTTCCTTTAGGAATCAAGGTTATTATTCCCATTTTTGGGAGTTTGACAATTGTCCTGAGAAATACGCATAATTCAGTGATCTTACCAGAAAGTATTTAATATCTTCCCAAAAGTAACGATAAAATTCTACAGTAAAACCATCCTGTCCGGGAGATTTATTATTTTTCATGAGTTTTAAAGTGGAATAGACCTCATCAACACTAAGTGGACCTTCCAATAAAGAGGACAATTGTGAAGACAACTTAGGAATGTCAGGATGATTTAATAACATTTCCAAATTAATTTCATTAGTTTCTTTTTTCTGCATAAAGATTAGAGTAAAAATCAAACACTTCCTTAAGTATGTCATTTTGTTTGTCTAAAATATCACCATTTTCAGTCGATAACTGACGTATTTCTTTATTGATATTATTTTGCTTTTCTACATTTAAAAAGAATTTAGAAGGTTTTTCTCCAAACTCCATCCACTTTATCCGAGATCTAATCGCACTTCCTTCATTTGATTTTAAACGGAAAGCTTCCAGTTCTAATTTCAATTTATCAATTTCCTCTAATATGGAATTCTTATCATTTAAAATTGTCAATTTTCTTTCTAACTCTTCAATTTTCTGTTCTAAATCCTTTTCACTATTCACACTTTGTTTTTTAGCGAAAGAAGCATATGATATTGCTTCTCCCCGTATTATCATCATTAAAGTTTCAAAAAATAACTGATCATTTACAATAAATTCACAGTCACCCACTATGCATGTATCGAACTGTACTCCGTCTTTTGCATAAAACAGAATAGTATCTTTTTTTTTTCTTAATGTGTGAAACAAAACCATCGTTTTTTTGACAAAGAATTATTAAATTTCCAAAAGCCAGGGCCTCGTTGTAACTGATTCAAACTGAGACTTAAAAGAATTAAAGAATGATCTGTTCGATAACCTGGAAGAATATCAACCTTATGCACTAATGAAAGAAGTTATGCATTAACGTTCATCACTGCTCATCAATGGATGATCAGGAACAATAATTGTTTTGGATTGTCAGAGCTCATTCGATTCCTTTATATGATTCCTTATAATTTTGTGTAACAGTTTTGACAAGGTCATACTATGAAATAATGAAAAAGAACTGAGAACTATAGAAATCAATAGGTCTTATAAGACTGCAATAATCATGTTTTTGTGGCTGGAAACTATGACATTACACTTATTGTGCTCTCCTGTCTATGCATCCAAAATTGGGGGGGGGGGAAGTCTTCTATTCCATTCTCACCATTTACTCTACCTAACTGATATTCAAGAGAATTATCTTTATAGTATTCCAGTTATGTAACAATTGTACTTATGTGATGTTCAATACCTATACTTGAATAGCGAATGTGATAGAGGTATGATCAATCAACAACAATCAATGAACAATAAAGAACTAAACGCCGCAACAACAAAGGAGGTTTATTTACCAATAAAAGGTGAACGATTCTTGTCAATGGGACAATACATATGGCAAGTGAGGGTGTATATATATATATATATATATATATATAATAATCATATATGGTGGCCGCTCAGAAAACGGAAAGGATTATTTTTTTTTTCGAAACCAAAACGAAATTGTCCAATTTGGTTGAGTTCTTTTCTTTCTAAACATGTTTTTGTTGATCATTAATTTTTTACTTTATTTTATCAAAGCTCAGCAACGGAGACTACCCAACAATTGAAGGTGAATTTTCGACAATAATCCTATTCAAGCATTCCACATTGTGATGTGCGGCCTCAATTCTTTGTTAGTCTCCCAAGGCAGTGGCGTTTGTTCGATGCTGAAATTTGTTGAATTGAGCTAAGAAATTTACGCTCAACCCGTCTTTACAAAAACATCTGTAGAATAAAAACTGCTCAACCAAATCGGATGATTTTGGTGTCATTCTTCTTCTAGATAAATTCTCTATAACTTTATGTCATTCATTTTTGCATAAAGTAATGCAAATGTGCAAATTATTTGCGAAAACTCACGTTTCCATTAATTCTATGCCACACTGTATATAATGTGTGTGTGTGTGTGCGTGTGTGTGTGTGTGTGTGCGTGTGTATACTCTATGTAGTGTCGCAGTCATATTTATCAAAATGCACCTGAAAACGAGATGTGTTAGTTCTATTCATCAGCAAATGCTTGTTTAAAATAATTGACCTAATTAGTTTCAAAGACGTACAGTATAGTATTGCGATGGCCGTGTTTTAAAATGGCAGCCAAAACATACAGTATAGGATGTGATGGTTGTATACACGAAAAGATGTATCCATATAAATAATTGAACCTCAAAAACATATTTTTGTACCAGAATCATGAAGATGCATCCATTGGTTTTAAAGATATATGCCAGAATGTAGAGCGGCAGCCATGCCTTTTTTTCAAAATGGCCGCTAATAAGTATGTTACCATGGTTTTATCCTCTCAAAAATTATTTTATTGGAATCCTTGACCCTCAAAACCTATACATTGGTACAAGAATCACGACAATCGGATTTGAAGTTTCCAAAATACACATCATTGCTATATCACATGGCGGCCATTTTGAAAAATGGCCGCCACGGCCGCCACAGGCAGAATCAGAGTGGCTTCCATATCAGAAATGACTTGTATTGGCATCACGTACATTTGTACCAAGTATGGTGCTTTTACCATAATGTGCATGATTCACCCTATATGTGCTCTATATCCGCTGGACTATTATTAGTGGATCATTAAATAACCTTTGAATTTACGAACCTTTTTCATTGTCGGATTACGAGACTTTGGAATGAGGTACATTCGAAATATGGCAGCAAAATATATTGATGTGATTTCAAAGAATGTTATATCGTGTTAGGATTACGGAAACTTATGGAACTCTCGCAAACAACCGCTTCTTGCACAAGTAAAAAATTTTGATGATTTTCTGGTGTAAACAATGTGTTACTTTCAATATTGAAAAGATGGACATTTTGATCAAGAGGTTGTCGGCTTCGAGAGTTAGGGCTCGGGTTCACTCAGCTCTCTAGCACTCATCACACGTACACCAATAGCTGCAGACTAGAGCAGCGCACACGTGGTACCTGGAAGGAGTCCCCTGGCCATAGGCGTAGCCAGGATTTTTTAGAGGGGGGTGTTTAACCCTATTAAGCCCAAGCTATTTTGACCCCTCGCAGGCCCAGGGGGGGGGGGGGGGACATTGTGCCCCCCCCCCCCCCCTGTATAACTTTTTTTATTATTTGATGTATCATTGTCATATTTGGCACATGGGTAGAGTAACTCATACTCTACACGACTGTACATTTGAATTTTCTCAAGGTCACCCATGGAGGGCGCTAGTTTCCAAAATATAAAGAAATACATAGGAAATGTGCTAAAAACATGATTTTTCTGCACAATTTCTTTATCCCCATTATATATGTCTTATCATAGACCAATCATTTTCATATTTGTCACAAGTGATAAACAAGTGGAATCTTATTATTTGTTATGGTTGAAATTCTCAAGGTCACCACATGGGGGCGCTATTCGTGTCAACATAATAATACATTATGAGACCTGAGATGAAATGTTTCGGATGGGTACATGTACAGTTATGACATTTCATATTTGCATAATAGTGGAATTTCAAGATTACAAATTGAAAATATGAAGAACTAATGATGTTAGAGGCATAGCTTGGGTGAGGGAATCAAAATATCACAAAATAGAAGGGCAATCTTTAGAAAGTATTATTGTTTTCAATTATCTCTATTATATCTATTGTTTTATGCCTTTGTCACATAAAAACACAGGAAATAATAAGAAAAACTTTCCAGGACCATAATTACTTCAAATTTTACTCGTTCAACAAATTTCAGCCAAGAAACACCCATTTCATCCACTGTAATGCTGTTAAATAAAATGGGAACAGAAAAAAGATGCAAAATCTGACTGACATGGTTGTCGGTTTATGGTTGCCATGGCAACCAGCAACATCAAATATAGCTGAATTATATATCAAAATGTTCGCAATAAGATTTTAGGAAAAGTCACCAAATTTGGTTGAAATCGGATAAAGGGCGAAGGAGTGGCAAATGAAAATCTGGTAGGGGGGCATAATGTGCCCCCCCCCCCCCCCCCCGACACCGGGCGTCTTTTATATTTTTTCGTAAAAGACGCACGGTGTCAATTCGTTGTGCGCTCGATGGCTGTAGAGAGCACCCGCATCATCTATACGGGGAGTGAATCCGTGGCCCAAACACAGCCCGGACGCAGCAGAAGTTTCTCATGCAGTAGCCTAAAATTGCTACGTCGTGTCTGTGGGCTCCCAAATCCGTATGCTTTTGCCAACGGACGTTGAACAAGTGTGTGTGTGTCAACGGCGTAAATCCGTGCTGAGGAGTGTGGGGGGGGGGGGGGGGTGATCGGCGATAGTCACCATCACCACGATTACAAGCCCATAACCGGACGGGTGCAGCCAGTGACGTACCGTGGCGGGTTGGTCAAGACAGGGGGGGGGGGGGGGGGCACCTCGTGGAAAAGTAATTTTGAGGGTGTGTATGCATGCTTGTGCGTGCGTGCGTGTGTATGTGTGTGTGCGCGTATGTGCGTGTGCTGTCAGTCTGGAAACTGTAATGGGGACTGCAATACATAACGGAATATGATACATTCCACTGCGCAGTCATTTTTTTCCTTATGGATTATGGAATGACGGTGTGAAACGACAAATTACTGGCAGCAACATCGGGAGAATTACATAACAATTGAAATGAATGTGAGCGAGCAGAGCGAGCGAGGTTGAAAAATTTGACATTTTACAGTCCCCAAACTGCCGTTTGTAGCTATATTTTTTCGCTTTGGAAATTAAGTGGGCGCACCGGACGCAACTGCTGGCAATTACTGGCAACGACATCAGGAGAATGACATAACGAGTATATGCGAGCGAGCGAAGCGAGCGATCTTGAAAATTTTGACATTTAACAGTCTCCAAACTGCCGGTTGTAGCGATATTTTTTTCGCTTTGGAAATTAAGGGGGCGCACCGGGCGCAACTGCTGGCAATTACTGGCAGCGACATCAGGAGAATGACATAACGATTATATGCGAGCGAGCGAAGCGAGCGAGCTTGAAAATTTTAACATTTTACATTCCCCAAACTGCCGGTTGTAGCTATATTGTTTCGCTTTGGAAATTAAGGGGGCGCAACCGGCGCAACTGCTGGTAATTACTGGCAGCAACATCGGGAGAATGGCATCACGATTAATGCGAGCGAGCGAAGCCAGCGAGCATGAAAATTTTGACATTTTCTGTCCCAAAACTGCCGTTTGTGTAGCTATATTTTTTCGCTCTGGAAATTAGGGGGCGCTCCGGACGCAACTGCTGGCAATTACTGCCAGCGACATCAGGAGAATGACATAACGATTATTATGCGAGCGAGCGAAGCGAGCGATCTTGAAAATTTTGACATTTTACATGCAGTCCCAAAACTGCCGGTTGTAGCTATATTTTTTCGCTTTGGAAATTAAGGGGGGCACCGGGTGCAACTGCTGGCAATTACTGGCAGCAACATTAGGAGAATAACATAAAGATTATAATATGCGAGCGAGCGCAGTGAGCCTGCAAATTTTGACATTTTACAGTCCCAAAACTGCCGTTTGTGTAGCTGTATTTTTTCACTTTGGAAATTAAGGGGAGGGGGGTGCACCGGGCGCAACTGCTGGCAATTACTGGTACCAACATCAGCAGAATGGCATAGCGATTAAATGCGAGTGAGCTTGAAAATTTTGATATTTTGCGGTCCCAAAACTGCCGTTTGTAGCTATACTTTTTTGGCTTTGGAAATTAAGGGGGGTGCAACGGGCGCAACTGCTGTCAATAACTGGCAGTGACATCAGGAGAATAGCATAACAACTAAATGTGAGCGAGTGGAGCGAGTGAGCTTGAAAATTTTGACATTTTTCAGTCTCAAAACTGCCGTTTGTAGCTATACTTTATAATAAGGGGGGCGCACCAGGCGCAACTACTGGCTACAGTATATCGTCATGGAATGCCCATCCTTTTTCTTTATTTGTTCTCTGTCGAAATGTCGCGAACACAATCGGGAACGAACAGTGATCTCGAACTTATCCTGTCTCCGAAGCAATTTCCTCCAAGTCACGTACAATGTACGTACGGTAGGCAATAGGCCTACTACCTAGTGCTACTACCACTACTAGTAAGTCGCGCGTTCACGTACTGCGCTGTGGAGTCACCGGCAAACTTCACCCACGCTGCCACGTCACGTCTCGCATGCCAGTAAGGGTCCTATTTCTGCAGATTTTTTTCATTTATTGTCGTGCGAACAACACATGGCAGCTTCGCAGCAACAACCAATAGTTGTATTGACAGCAATTTCGTAAGAATGGAAAAATTTCAAATCATAGTAAAGCTGAAATTCAAGTCGAGAAAACCGGAAGTACACGTAGAATACAGTCGGCTGTGTGTGTAAATAGCATTAGTCACGTATCACGCGCGTACGAACGGAAGTGAATTACTGGCAGCAACATCAGGAGAATGGCATAGCGATTAAATGCGATCGAGCGGACCGAGTGAGCTTGAAAATTTTGACATTTTGCACTCCAAAAACTGCCTTTTGTAGCTATATTTTTACGCTTTGGAAATTGAGAGGGTAGTCAATGGTGTCGGTTTATGTTCATGATTTGGGGAGGTATGACCAGCGAGGGGACGTCGAAGTGACCAAATGGGGGAAGGATATCCAAAACCTGCACTTCAGAACATCCTCTAATATTATTGTTTGTGTTTGTGTGTGTGTGTGTTTCATATACATGAAAAAGTTAGGAAATAGCCCAGGTCAAGTCTTATTATTGGCAATGCAAGGCATTTTGATATAGACTAGTATGTAAAGCAACACTGCAAAATCATTAATGATCTAGCTTTATTTATTTTTATTTTATTTCTAATCTTTTGTCAGGGTAGTCCATTCACCAATAAATAGTGGTCTTCCATGGAGCCCTGAATAATATTGATGAACATATGTACATTAAATAGCAAAACGTATATACAGAAGATGACATAATACAGTGTAGATACATACCAGCATACTGTACATTGCAAAGTAACATAAAAAGTACATGCCACAGCAAGAGTTCACTAGAATGCCGAAATACCAATTAAAAACGCTATTATACAGGAATGATAAAGCCCAGAATGAATTTCGTGTGTTACTTACAAATAGCAAATTTGCTTAAACAATCTCTTAAATGAATATATGGAAGAAGCTGATCTAATTGAATGATCTAGCCTGTTCCATTCAAGTACAGAGGATACGATTGGGCTGCACTTGTGACAATCAGAGCGAAATCTTGGCACACATAGATTTCCACTGTCTATTAGCCTTGTATGATGTTCATGTACATCACTAGGCTTAACTAAGTGCACCTGAAGGTACGAAGGTGCTAAGTTATGGACGCATTTATATATCATCATAACGCTGCTGAAATCAAAACGTTTGTCTAGTGTCATCCATTTAAGACTTTTGAATAAATCAGCCGACGGTGTGTCATATGTTTTGTCCAAAATTATTCTTGCTGCCCTCTTTTGAATTTTTTCTAGCTTAGTTGTATGGTATTGAAATCTGTTTGACCAAACAACAGAACAGTAATCAAATTGTGGTAACACTAGACAATTATAAAGTAATTTTAGGGATTGTTGGGGCAAAAAGGCCTTCGCTCTCTTTATCATGCAGACACTTTTTTGGGTACGTTTACATACATTTTCGATTTGTTTAGACCATTTCAGTTCTTCATCTATTAAAACACCTAAACATTTAGTGAACTGAACTCTTTTAATCCGACTACCATCTAATGAAATACTGAAATTTTCAATTTTCCCGAGATTAGCACGGGAGCCGATAATCATGACAGAAGTTTTGTCAGTGTTAAGGACGAGCCGATTTTTCTTAATCCACCCCATTACTTTATTTAGTGCAACAGTTATCTTTTCTTCGAAAACTGTTGCGTCATTAGCACTGACAGTGAGGGTCGTATCGTCAGCGTACATATCTATAACACCTTCTGAAGTACACTCGGGTAGACTGTTGACATATATTGAAAATAAAAGGGGACCAAGAATTGACCCTTGAGGTACACCCAATTTAATAGTTGAAGGGTGGGACTTGGCTCCTTTGAATTGCGTCACTTGCTGTCTGTCACTTAAATAGGATTTAAACCAATCTACAGTCGTCTTACTACACCCTATACACTTTAATTTATGTAAAAGTAGGTCATGATCTACAGTGTCAAATGCCTTCCGAAGATCTATGAAGGCAACTACAGAAATTTGATTATTATCTATATTCAAAGACCACTGATTCACAAGTTTTGCAAGAGCAGTTGATGTGGAATGAAATGGTCTAAAACCAGATTGATTAGGGTGTAGTAAATCATTCGCATTCATGAATTCGCTCAGTTGTTGATGTACGGCCCTTTCGATAATTTTACTCACTGTTGGTAAGATTGAGATGGGGCGGTAGTTATTCAACGAAGAAATATCTCCCGCTTTAAATATCGGTACTATACCCGAGCCTTTTTCCATTCACGTGGAACAACTCCCGTAGACAGGGATTTGTTGATAATATCGCAAAGAGATTCTGCATTAACATTCTTTGTCATCTTTAAAAGTTTGCAGCCGATGTGATCTTCTCCGGTTGCTTTATCTATGCCAAGAAGCTCGATCTGTCTCAATACAAAATCTCTCGTTATCATACTTAAATTAAATTGAGAATGAGATGGAATAAAGCCTTTGTCCTCATCAAATATCATTTGCGAAGTATTCCTCTGCAGGTCTTTTGTAATTTTAGTAGCATTAGATATGAAAAAATTGTTGAATGCTTCAGCAATACTTGCGTTGTCCGATACTTCTGCATCATCAACCTTTATGGTATTGGGAGAAATGGGTGATGATTTAGGCGTAAGTTCCCTCAAGCTCTTCCACATTTTCTTACTGTTGTTACGATTTTGTAAAATTTGGTCAGTGTTATACTGTTTTTTTCTTATTCTCATGAGATGAGTAACTTTGTTTTTTAGATATTTATAGGTACTCCAAAGATCATCACTATTGTTAGATTTAGCAGCTTTGAGAACTTTATCACGTTCCGTCATGAGCTTAACAATCTCATCAGATATCCATGGACATGATATAAACGAAGCGTAAGGTACAAAGGTGTACATTCTACATCAAATTGCGCAACGTTACAGCGACTCTTTTTGCCGTTCGGATGTTCTGAGTACACTGCACCAGGGAGGTCACCTCCCTGACTGCACACATCCTGCTTATATTCAGAATGCCAACCAGGAATCATGCTGAATCGCAATATTTTGTCGGCTCCGGACTTTTTGCACAATGTTTCACGTTATATACCTCTTTAATTATGGTTACAAGAAATCTTAGAAAAATATTTTATTTCTTGATCCCCCTTTCATGTCGATTTCAAAAGCAGTTTAGTAACCCTTGAATTACCATTTTGGTAAGTTTTTTATTCTTTTTTTACGAGCGGATGCGGGGGGGGGGGGGGGAAGCTTGGCGCCCCCCCCCCCCCCCCCACACACACACACTTAACAGGGATCGAATGTACCACTGTTTTGCATGAAATATAAAGTATGAGGGAAGTGGCAGCAAAAATATGAAGACTTTTTGTTTTTGTTTGGTTTTTTTTCTTTTGCTTGTCAGCCGACTTTTGGTGGAAAATCAGACCTTGAAAGAACGAGGAGTTTTTGCTGTTGTTTCTCTTATCTTTTGATTTTCTTTCTTCTTGACTGACAGGTGATTTTGACCCCCCCCCCCTCCCTTTAAAAACGTAGCATAGCCCTGAATAATGCCCAAATATATTCAATGAAATGGTAATATGGATCTCCATTTCTTTGTATGTAATAACGTACCGGTATTATCTTCCTGTAGGTATTGTATTTTTCTATTTTCTTGATTTAAGTCAATAAAGCAATCATCCCAGAGGCATCGTTCTGTAATGATGGTGGGTGGGGGAGGGACTTGGAGTTGGAATATCTGTGCCAGGGAGCGGAGCGACCGAATGGGGGGAGGGTGTGGGAGGGGGATACCCCCCTCTCAGACGAGGAAGATTTTGCATTTTCAGACCTGAAATTAAGCGATCTGGTGCACACTTTTGGTGAAATTTTGGATTTACATGTTTACAATGTAGGCCTATAGGGCTATACTATTTGACGTTGTCAACGTCTGGGTCATACCTTATGTCGATATTACTGTCTTTGCGAGCGAGCGAAGCGAGCGAGCGCTTGAGAAAATTATGTATACATTATCCTACAAGACTATTCAGCTCTGTTACCTGTCTGGAGGCGGGCGTACGAACGTCATGCAATATGCCAAAAGTGATGCAATCACATTTCTGCTTCCTCCATTTTTTCCCTCAAATTTCGGGGGGGGGGGGGGATGATTGTACAGGCCATCCCGGGATTTACGCCCATGGTGTGTGTGTGTGTGGGGGGGGGGGGGGCAATGCACGGTGCAATGTGCGTCCCTCAAGAACATACATGCATCCCCCGGTAATATTGGAGGTGTTCAAAGAGGGGCATTAAATGCAAATAATTTGAAATTAAATGATTTTAGACATTAAGTGTAAAATCTTAGTCGATACCTAGTTGAATCATTACAAAAAATCTTTCATTGCAACAACTTCCCATTTTCGTCTTGCACAGATGCACTGCGTTGGCGAATAAAATATTCCCACACCAGACACTACAGAACAGAACTAACTTATAGGTCTGCTGATACTGGCACGTCATGACAGGGCTATTAGGAGTGTCGATCGTGAAAAAATTAGGAACTTTTAGTTTTGTGCGCCTCCGCCAACAAAAAAAAAAGGAAGAAAAGAATAAAACCCGGATATGAATGGGTCTAATGATTATATTATCAAAACTCATTCAAATTATTGCATATCATTTTATCTTCAAAATTTGTGGTCAAATCATGAGACAGAGTAATAGTAGCTTAACTTTGGAGGAATAAAAATTATTCACTTTCCGGAAATGGAAGTGGCAGCTAAAGGCTTTTGTTTTTATATTAGTGTTAATAGTCTGGATCCCCCCCCCCCACACACACAAATTAGCTTAAATTAACTTCAATTATTAAGAACAAAAAATCAAAATTTGAGGCAGTGCATTGTGTAGCGTTTTTTCTCACTTTATTTTGGGAAAATAAGGAAGTTGATAATTTGGCAAAAAGCCGAAAGGTTCAGCTCCCCTCCCCTCCGCCGGCGAAATTGTGCTCGTATAACCAATGTTACTACTAGTAATAAATGTATGAAGCATCAGTATAGTTAAGACTTAAGACCCCAATTTCATGAATTACTTTTACAAAAGATAATGGAGAGGGGAAGACCGGATAGATCGCCGTTTTTTGGTCAACGCCTGCCATGCATAATTATTGAAAAGGGCGCAAAACAGCATTGGATAACGTAAATAACCGACGCATTTTGTGTATAAACAAATGGGAGAACCTGACCCAGACCACACCCATGTAGCCAGGGGGACGATGGGTGTGGTCGCCCCCAAAACGCAAAAAAAAAAGGAAAAGAAAAAACATGAAGAAAAAAAGGAGTAAAAAAGACAAGAAGGTGAGGAAAAGAAAGAAGAGAAGAAGTAGAAACGTCGATGCTTCGATAATACACAAAGCGCGTCACAGAATCGGTATAGCATGCATTGCACACACATAATAATTATGCATCATACACAATTTACGGTACCGCGTACGGTATATAGGGAGCTTTAGATTTTAGACGCGCGGACGTTCAAAGAGAAAAAAACGTGATCTGAGTGTGCGCAGTAACTTGATCCGCGCTACTGCGCACGCTCAGATCGTGTTTTTGTCTCTTTGAACGTCCGCGCGTCTAAAATCTAAAGCTCCCTAATACCGGTAAACGGTGAACATTATGCGCAATGTATCTTCGCGATTCGGCCAGAAAGCAAAGCAGGGAAGAGAGAGAGAGAGAGAAAGAAAATGAACACAAAAGAAAGGAAAGGCGGAATTCAAAACGGAAATAAAAGCGGTAAAGACAGCTTTTGTTTCATTTTTTTTAAACATCTAAACATTGTTGAAGAGGGGTGTTGAACAGCTCAAACACCTCCCTTTTGCCCAAGGGAGGTGTTTGAACACCTCAAACACCCCCATTTCGGCAAAGGGGGGTGTTTGAACACCCAAAACACCCCCCTCGCTACGCCCCTGCCCCTGGCTAATAATCTTGTAGCCAGTTTATTTTTCACATACAAGTGCACTTTGGCATGGTTTTACATGTAACTCTGGCTTGTAACATAAATATTCATATATAAAATCAACATAATAAAACATGCAAATAAGGAAACAAAGGTAAAACTAAATATTCATAATATGTAAATGATGTGTAGGCTTTGGTGATTTGGGCATGTTTTCAGAATTACAGGGGCCAATGGGTGTGAAGTGAAAAGAGCGGGAAAATGTCATGTGATATGTCGTGTGTCTGTGATAGGTGGGGTGCGTGGATGCATGTGGATGTGAATATGTATATGTGGTGTGGGTTGATGTATTGGTGTGTAGAGGGGTGGTGCATGTTATAACAGAAACGGGGATACACTGATAATAAATGGTTCAAAATAAATCCCTACAAATCAGTATTTTCCTTACAAATGAAATGTGCTCATTTCCTTATACTTTTTTCCCCCAAAACCCCATCAAAATCAAATATATCCTATTTTATTTCATCAAACTGACCAGACTGATCACATCGAAAACGCAATTTCTTCTTCTTTGTATACTCCTTCCATCATCTCTTGATGATTAAATTGAAAAGTTATAAATCTTACCTTTTTTTTCAGACTACATATATCATTTCTTCTGGAATAAACTTTCTTATATCCACTAAGCTTACTCATCTTCTATCCTCCTTCCAAAATCACTAATCTACGTATACTATAACACTAAACATTATTTTTCCCGTATAATTACACTTTCTTATTATATCCCCTAACCGAACAAAATTCATCGCTTTCTTCTAATCTTCCATCTTTCTATCCTAACAGATATAATAATACACACTAGCATATGTATATACCTTCCTAACTATTGTATTTCTGTTAACCGTATATTCCATTTCTGTTCACAACCAATATTCTATTTCTGTTAACAACACTACTTAATGCAGTCATACTAAATTACTAACATAATTATACATATAATAAATTACGTCTCATAACCTAATCAATTCTCTTTTCCATTCTCATGTTTCCATACTCATTTCATCATATAAACACATAAGGACATTATCATCTTATGTTATGCGCTATACAAATACTACGCTATACAAACACTATCAATTATTATTATTATACTATTATTATACTATCATTTATACTGATTATATATTTTTTAAAATCTGTGTTACACCACTTACCTTCCTGTGACGTTTCTCATACTGTGAAAACCTAATTTCAAAACCAAAACGGAACTAACCGTTTTGGTTCATCTCCCTATACAACCAAAATGTATACTCTTCTTCTCACTTTGGTAATGTTTTTAAAACATGCAAATAAGGAAACAAAGATAATAACTAAATATTCATAGTATGTAAACGATGTGTAGGCTTGGGTGATTTGGGCATGTTTTCAGTATTACAGGGGCCAATGGGTGTGAAGTGAAAAGAGCGGGAAAATGTCATGTGGTGTGTCTGTGATAGGTGGGTGCGTGGATCGATGCATGTGGATGTGAATATATAAATGTTGTGTGAGTTGATGTATTGGTGTGTAGAGGGGTGGTACATGTTATAACAGAAAGGGGGATACACTGATAATAAATGGTTGAAAATAAATCCCTAAAGCAACAAAATATATTGATATGATTTCAAGAAACGCTATATCATGTTAGGATTACTGAACCTTATGGAACGTCGCAAACAACAGCTTCTAGAACAAGTTAAAATTTTTGATAATTTTCTGGTGCAAACAATTTTTTTTAACTTTCAATATTGAAAATATGGACATTTTGATCAAGAGGTTGTCGGTTGCGAGAGTTACGGTGAGAGTTAGACACCAAAATGCCGTACGTACCGGTACCACGAATGATATGTGCGGAACATACACGCGAATTTTGTTTGGGTTCCCATCCGCTGCGTTTGATATTACAAATCACTTTTCCCGCCACTGTTTTGAGCTCACGCACGCTTGCTTGCCCTTAAGGTGCGATCACACATCGCCGGTTTAGATGGCGGTTCATGGCGGTTCTCAAACCGCCGTGGACCATGTCCCAATGATGGCGGAAAGCACTGACTACGTTCTCAACACCTTTTGAACACGGAGCAAACGCGGATTGACGCGGTAGTAACACGTATCGTCCCGGAAGGTGGAGGAGTCCATACCAAGCCCATGTAGTTGGATGCAATCAGAGCCCTTTCACTTGTCCTCAGTGGGTTTCAACAAGGAGCGTTTTGCTTTGTTAGGTAAACACAATTTTAAAGAAATTATGAAACGTTGTAATCCCCTGTGTTTTACAGATTGATATAAGTGATGCAACAAGCGATTATCTTCAAGTTTCAACGTGACTTTTCTCTTTCTCTTTTCATTTTTAAAATATCCGTATTAACTGTCATCAAAATGACATACATATCAAAGCAGAATCCAAAATAGTTTCCAAAGTTTCCTGTTCATTTGTAGGTTTATTTATCAAGTGATGTACAAGTACTTGCTTGTTTCAACATCTCTCTTTTTTTAATTCTTTCTTAATTAAGTTTTCACATAATTGTTTCGCGTGTTGAATTTAAGATCTTGTAGCTTGCTTATCCATGTTTTCACAAAATTGCTCCTTCTTATCTTTCACAGCTTCATGTGAAATATGAGCTTAGGAGAGTTCCTAAATCGTAAGGGGAATCTGTATGTGATACCCTCGATCCATTACGACAAACTACTATGGCAAACGTGGTTTATGCCGCCCCAGAACTGTGGAAAAGCATCCCAAGTGATAGAACATGAAGTTCCATCAATATGTCCAATTTTTTTTTTGAATACTTAACTGTTAAAATAGTAACATAGTGATTGTAGATGATGATTTATGCAGCAGGTTACTGTTTCTGAAATTACCTTTTCCTGTTTATCTTTTTGTTCCCCCTCTAAAGCGCATAGAGACCTTGCCAAAGGTATTATGCGCTTTATAAGAACGGTAATGATGATAATATAATGATAATATCTTTAACATCAGTCAATAAAAAAGACATATTATGTACATTATACATTATCAAAGACACATAAAAAGTACCTCATAGTTTCTTCTTTACTTACAGGTTCATGTAACATAATAATGGTGTTTTTTTCAAGTTTCAACATTGCTTTTCCCTCTACTCTCTTAACCCGTTCCTTACGGGAACCTGCTTTTACCAGGTTCCCGTGGGAGCAACTGATCTACGGGAACCTGGTTTACCAGGTTCCCAAAATGAAGACAAGGGTGCCTGCTTCAGTGGCCTAAATTCATGTTTCTTTGTTTAAAATGCTCAGAAAAGTGGGTTTGATAAAAAGATCAGAGTTTATTCTGTCAGGATTTGTTCTCCTGTTGTTTGAAAAAATGGGGTTTTACAGTAGTATGTACCTTTTCCTGATTTAATTTTTTTGCGTGTTCTGCTGTAAACTCGTACGAACATGTACATAATGATCAAGGCTGAGATCAGTTAGAAATGCGGGTTCGCTGACCCCAGTCACCTCGTTCAGGTACCTGGTTTTGTGTAGAACAAAAGATTCCGAGAGCTCATCAGCGCACGCTCTAATCATACCTCGCACCCGATCGATATTTCCATTGTTCACGTGCACATGTAGTTGACCGTAGAAAGGGGGACACAATGAACCGCTTGACTGCCTTCACACAGCTGGATTACCAACCTGTGTGCCTCTCTGTCGACGGGCAAAAAGAATCTCGTTTGGGGGCATTAAAGGCACTCAGAGAATTGCGGAAGGAACGGGTTAAGTTTCAACATAATTATCCGTATCAACATTCAGTCTAACAAAAATGGCATACATAATCACGAAAGCAGAACCCAACATAATTATTTACATAAGTCTTCTGTGTGTAACACGTTGCTGGCCATCTTAAAAGCTGTTAAGCTTTGATGAAATTATGAACTTACCTTTTAATGTAAATGATGTACTATTCAACATAACTAACAACTTTTTGAACATTAAACTTTATTTGTTACTGATATGTGTTAAAGAAGTAAGGAAACTGTAGCATTCAATATATTTGCCCGATCTTGCATTATGGGTTCATCTTTGCTTTTATCTCCATTTCTTATTGCTCCGCCACGAAGTGTCACCGGAGCCATTATTCTCTTTTAAGTTCATTGTTTCTTTTCGCTTGAAAATTATGGCGGTATTAACAAGGTATTATCACGGATCTTGCGGTGCAAACACGGAGGATGCCGTTCTTAACACGATGAACGGCGATGTGAACACGGTCCATTTCAAACCGCCAAGACCGCCACGAAAAATTAAACATGTTTAATTTTTCTGGCGGTTCCCCGCGGTTCCCCGCTGTTCTCGGTGTTCATGGCGGATGGGTGACGGATGACCACGGTTTGTGTACGGTGTAAACACGGTCTTTGGCGGAGCACGGCGATTTGCTGAACCGACATGAACCGCCATCTAAACCGACGATGTGATGTCACATGCATAGGGTCTATTCACCTAACGGCGTACATGCTCCGACTCCATTATCATCTCCGTCGAGGGAGAAGGTTGTTTTCATTAGCGTTGGTTTGTTGGTTTGTTGGTTTGTTTGTCATCTAGGCCAAGGGAGGAGGATATGTTGTTTTTTCGGCGTTGGTTTGTTGTTTTGTGCTTGTCAGAGCTCTGAAGTGGTATCGCCAAAATTGGGATCTCCGTTCAATCCGAGCGAGAAATCCCAGATGCAATACTTCAAGAAAAAAAAAATGCACATACTTCCTATCCAAGGGAAAATATGATGAAACCATGTAAGACGACGAGTAAATTGTTCGTAAATTGCCATTCAAACTTTAAATTGTGGAAACGAATCATACGACGTGCAAATCCCTGTGATTTTTAGCACGACAAGACATGCTAACATGGTACCGCGCCAGGGGAAGTCACTCGATCGAAATTGACGCCATCTGGTTATGTAAACTCATACACATTTCGTGATTGGGAAGAAAAACTTTGAAGAAACTGAAAACCATGGGAGAGAGAATTTGTCCAGCTTTTCATATCCGTTCAACCCAAGGTTCGACTAACTTTTGATCACGAACAATCGTAAAAGCTAGCTAGGTCTCCAAATTCGAGCAAATTTCGAGCATTTCTCATAGGCATCTCTCTTAACAGTAACATGTTTGAAAGGAAAATGGTCACTGTATTTTGATGGAAAAAAGGACGAACTATATATTGGTGGAAAGATAATGAAATGAACTTTCACAATCCATTGGCCCCATCGTGCAACACCCGCTCCTTTTAGTATAGAGATATGCTTGATTTCTTACGAAATTGTAGCTGAAAGCATGTGCACTGTCCGTGTTGTGGCGAGCGTTCGGTTGGTACGGGGAGTAAATGCCAGAACTTGTAGGCCATGGGGTGAGCTGGTTTTTTCGCTTGTTTCGTTCCGACAACTGCGGCACTAAAATGTCTCCACAGCTACGTGTAAACAAATAACCAAAAAGGCTACAGGAAAAAGTTCGACACAAACCCTCCTGCAGTATTTTGGTAATTTAGGGGGAAACAGTGAACTTTTTTGTCACTGAGGAGCTGAATATGTACACTTTGCCGTGTACGATATTCATTCGCGAACGATCATGTGATGTATGTTATCCAATCCGAATCGAGAATTATTGTTTACGAGTCAAAATGGCCGCCCCCTGTGAGCCTGTCGACGCGTCTACGTCGTCTGCTCAGCCGAAACTTATTATGCGTTATTATGCATGTAACATCGATGAAGTTTGAAAATTTCACGGCTATGACAAACCTAAGATAGACGAAACCTATTTTGTGTGCCAAAGAGTGGATCAAATTGAGTGGGGGAGACCGTGAAATCGCAGACCAGAACGAAGTGATTCAGCTGCTCAGGGGGACTGACTGCAACCTACGTAGTAGGATAATTTACAGGTTAGTTTACGTGCGTACAGTCGAGTCGTAGCAGTCGACACTGCAGTGCAGTCTCACTCATAATGTTAATGACCATGATGACTACAAGTACAATTGTACAACGTTTAATAGCTATGTTATGAACGTTGCTTGTGTATGTTATAATGGGCGCTAATGCAGTAGCTTAGCCGTTAGCGTGTCTGTTACTTAGATAAATTATCTTGAATTTCACCTTGGCATGGCATAGCGCCGTTATAAAATGTCGCCTAGATGTAATTTTACATGTTGTTCTATGTACAGCCCAGGTTAGGTTGATGTAGCTGATCGGTGATATTGTTTTGTAAAAGTCTTGACACACAGGACTGGATTGAAAAAGGTCTAAACTGCATGTAAATTTATGTTTTCATAATCATGGCCATGGAGTATTAATATTAAAAATCCATCCTGTTTCTCTCACCCCGAAATTGGCGAATCCTCCCTCAAAACACACATTTAGCATCTCATTAAATTAACTTATTAATATTTGATATAAATAGATCTAAAAGACCAACAATGACAATAACATAATTGCAACAATTAAACTCCCTAAAACATATGATTACCATTATGTTGTGCCAAACTATAAAGCAGTGGGTGGTGGTGATAGTGAAAGGCCAAGGATTACTAGTATTAATGATGATAAGGCAGTTGTATTCATAATTATGATAATTGATATTGCATGTGATCAGGTGCTGAAAGCTGTAGATGTAATTTAAAATCAGTAATTGCACTGCAAGTACAAGTTGAAGTAGTTGATCGTGATGACAATGATCATGAGGTGTTAATGATTACCTGGCATAGTACTAGGGCCTGTGTATTGGTAATTACAAGATTCAAATATTGGCAATCAATAGTCTACCGTACATTTAATGATATATTGAGTGTAATGTTCAACCCCTCCCTCTAGCATTTAGCCTTTTTTCCCCCTAACAAAATCCAACGGCTAATCATTGCTGTTCATTTCTCCATTGTATTAAATAGGATTCCATGAAACGTGCTACAAGAGGTTTATAGATAGCAAACGCCTGAATCTCGCTAGGAAACGAAAGCTGAAGGAGGAGCCTGGTCCGTCAGCAGGAGCATCTGTTTCCTCCCCTAAGACGCTCACATCAAGATCAAGATTTTCTTCTGGAAGCTCTTCAGGTTCTGCTGTGTTGCCTGTGAAATGCATCATTTGCAACAGAGTCAACCTGCTCATTACTTGCCAAGGGAAATAGGTTAATATGATTGATATTGAAGCATGAAAACATTGTCATGTTACTATAAGTTGTCCTTGATAAAATGGAGCAATATATAGGCCTATACACCACTGAAACATTCACACACATACACAAAGAACTTCAGTGCAAAGTTCAGAAACAACAGAATGTACTGTATATGCACCAATGCTTTGGTCAATGTGATTGATATTCAAGAATTGACATCTTACCAAAGTTGTGCATGATAAAGTGTCTTTGTAATACAGATTGCTTCCTGTATTTTGAATGCCAATGTTTATGCAACATGTTTTGACTCCTTGCCTCAGTATGTGATTGTTTGCCCTTTAGCAAACATTTCTGCCCACTATTATGATTTGATTAGGGTTGAATTATTCTAAGAACAAAGATGTTTTCCTAAGTGTGTTTTTTTTTTTCATAAAACTGAATGACTACGATTAAAATTTGTTTCTCCCACTCTGGGGAAAAAAAATATGTAACTATTATTAATACTGAAACAGAATGTTCATGTAGAAAGGTCAGTACAATGTAGGTGTGAGTACAAAATCAGTTTGCTAAAACTAATACACACCAGCCAAATGAAAATTGTGCATAAGTTGAGTCAGGTTTGCACAGATCCTCTGATATTGGATGTCAATTGCAATGTTATCATAATTTTTAATGCCAAATCTGTTTTATTCTCTCCAAGATTTTCAGGTACACATTGCCTCCAATGCAGAATCCAACAGTTTTCACTCATGAATAGGTAAACTATAATTTTGCCTTTATTTTATATATTGGCATTTTTCAAAACTTTTACACCCTTTCAAGGATATTTGGACCATGGAATGTTCCAGGAAATTTATTAAAACTAGAAAATTTGACTGATTATCATTTTGAGCTATCTTACATGAAAGGAGGTAGTGTCCCACCATGTTGTAACCTAATGATAGCAATGAAAACTTCAGGAAATTTTACGAAGATTAAATTTTCTAGTGCTAAAGTAATGTATAATATTTCATGAACAACGTGATTGCTATGTGATCTAAGTATATTAAAGCTTCTTAAGAAGAAGAAGAAAAGAAAAACATGTTTACTGATAAACAATATGATCTGTTTAATAGTAATGTCTCATGTGTGTAAATGAGTTTGTATGTGTGTGTGTGAGTGTAGATATGTCAGCGTTTTTGTGCACCTGTGTATGTGTAATGCACTGATCAGTACATGTATTATATCATTGTGTGTGTTCATGTTTATGATAATCTTTTTTATGATGCTGATGTGATAAATGGCCAAGGCATGAAGAATAATATTTTAATACACTTGGGTATATTGAATCTTCATAACTATGTGTGTGCGTATGTACGTGTGCATGTGAGGGTGTGTGTGTGTGTGTGTGTGTGTACAATAAGATTCTCCCACATGCACGCGGACACACACACAAACAAACACACTGATTTTTTTAATTTTTTTTTTTGCCTTGAATGATTAGTCATTTGATTAATAACATGTCTTTGAACAGAATATAAGGCATTTGCCTTGACCTCTGACGGTCAGTCAGTGCTCTCTCTCTCATAATATGGTCTTGAACCACTTTGCTCTTGTCCTCCTTTGCATAGCCAGCATCAGGAAAAGCTGAAACATGAGATATAATGCAACTATTAAACCAAAACTTCACTTTTTTTTTCTAGGTATATGGCTAAAAGCAGTGCTTTACAAATGTGTACTAGTATGCATTTCAGCTTAGAAACACTATGAGAACTATACTGCGGCTAGCAGCCCCATACGCATAACTGCGGCTAGCAGCCCCATACGCATAACTGCGGCCAGCAGCCCCATACGCATAGCGTCATGGGGCTGTGAACTGTAGCATACAGGATCATGACGGATATTTTATCGCGGACAAATATCAACTTAAAATCGGGAAAAATCTTCAATTTGAAGACTTATTAATAAATTTGAAGTATTGATAACAGAGTTCGTGCAAGGTTTGCTTCTGCAAATAGTTCCTTTCTGTTCAAATTGATGACTAAATGTGACTCGGTCGAGAGAAAACTGGGAGAGCTACACTGAATTGACGGCCAGCGCATGCACACACAGACATCTAATATCCAGTCAATGGATACGAAATTTGTGCGCAGTGATGTGTGCGCCTGCGCTGACCGTCAATTCAGCGTAGCTCTCCCAGATTCCTCTCGACCTAGTCATATTAAGTCATCAAATCGAACAGAAAATGACTATATGTAGAACCAAACCTTGCACGAACCCTGTTGTCAATAATTCAACCTTACTTGTAAGTCTTCAAATTGAAGAATTTTTGTTCGATTTAAGGTTGACATTTGTCCGCGATACTTCCCTGTCATGATCCTAAATGCTACAATCCGCAGCCCCATTACGATATGTGTATTGGGCTGCTGGTCGCAGTTTATAAAATATGGATTTTTCGCAAAAACTGCAGGATATTTCGAGGAGAACTTTTTACAGTATATTTAGGATGTACAAAACATCACATTTCCGCATTCAGAAAGTAGTGCCAGTGTTGCTGGAACGAAACCCATTTTCTAAGCCTCTTTTTCAGCTTCACCCCATGGCCTATTGTTTATTGTGTATTGCAGCCTCTTTGGACTTTAGACCAGACGCTCTGTTTCGCATTTCACTCACTATTTTAAACAGGTATTCCCCGTGCCATCTCTGCGCCATAGTGTTATGGGTCGAGTGAGCTTTTTTGTTTTCTTAATATTGTATGGCTTAACACGTGACCTGCTGTGCGCCATATTGGGAGCCACTGACGACTGCACCAACGATTTGCTAACTACAGGGGCTACTTGACCGAAGAGGAACGAAAGAGGACGTGGTTGTCGCCGTTTTCACACATATTTAGTGGGAAAGAATATTCACAACTTAATACCTGAGACTGACGCAGTCTATCGACGTTGGTTACTGCATCGTGTGAATCGAGGAAATCAATTAGTGTTGCTCAGCTTTGCATTGGTAATGTCTCTTATTTTTGGCGAATAGTGCATTCATCGCAAGAGTGTATGTCATGTGTACAGATCACCATTCATTCAGTTTATTGAGACTTGGCATCAAGAATACTTCGAAAGATGGTTTGACTGTGATTAAATGCTTTCAACACCAACGACTGGGTGTTTTGCTTCGTCCTTGTCTGTGACTGACAAGTTGAATAGTTAGCCCTGCAGACGAGTGATAGACCTACATGGAATCTAAAGGTTAGATGAATATTTGTGTCAGTTATCAAGCAGGGCCTGTTCTACTCTAAGGAGAATTTGATTTTAATGCGCATTTTTAAGTACTATCGAGCTCGATTTAAACTGTTAAGGTAGTTGCACTAGAAAGCAAGCGTATGACCTCCATTTCGTTGCAAACAAGATATCAAATTATATACAGATATGGACTGCTTTTTTGGGGCGTGGTTGATATTAGTTGCTCCGAGGGTTATAGCGTGGAATTGAGATCCCAAAAGACTATAAGTATCAACTATACCCCGACTAAAAGCAGTCTATTTCTGTTTTATATACGGAACAAAACTAAAGAGAACATTAACTTGGTCAATCGCGATTGCTCTAACCCATTCACACATCGTGATAATCAGAAGCTTTGCATCGTGATTGCGTTGTGCGTAGTCAGTGGAGAGGCCACTCTATGTATACCTCTCGCACTGTGAAAGCCGCATAACAAACGCAAACGTTTACAAGACAGTCTTTGTAGTCTAGTGGGATTTGGGGAAGTATGAATGTTTGAGGCAATTTTTTTAGTAAAAGTTGGGAACAAGTTTTGTAATAACAAGTTTGGTAGCCGGTGTACTTTGTAAAATTCAAGTACGCTGAATGCGAAAATTCCGTTTTAGAAGCAGAATTTTGAGTCTAAGACCATCTAATCTCCATAAACAAAATGGCCGCCAACTCATTGCCGTGATATTTCAATGATTTAATTCTCATAAGATCTGAACAAAATTGCAGAAAGAGTAATAATTCCTGTAATAAATGTGCCAAGACAGTGGATAGGTAATCAATTATCCATAAAATGAACAAATATGCAAGTTAAGTAGTGAAATATGCAAATTTCACTTGAGACAGACGTGTGGATATTATGAATGTGATCGTTCCAAGTTAAACTCGAGTCAATTGTGATTCCTAAAAAATTAGTAGATCTTACTTCAGTTAAGGATAATCCATCAATATTAATATTATAACTGCTGTTAATGTTCTGTGAAGCAGTAGGTTTGAAACGTATAAAATTTGTTTTAGAGTCATTAAGGGATAATTTATTACATATAAACTATTGGGAGACTTTGTCTATTTCCGTGTTCAGAGTATTAAACAGTGTTTCGAGGTTCTCATGGGAGTAAAAAATATTAGTGTCATCCGCAAAATGTATGAATTTAAGAGTTTTTGATGTATTTATTATATCATTGATATATACAAGGAACAGTAGGGGGCCAAGAATTGATCCCTGGGGAACACCACATACAATATCAGAATTCGGAGATTTAGATGACTTAAATAGTACATATTGCTTTCTGTCGGATGAATAATCAATAATCCAAGAAAGTGCTAAACCACGAATACCATATCTTTTTAATTTGTAAATTAATATATCATGATCTATGGTATCAAAAGCCTTTGACAAATCCATAAAAATTCCTAAAAGGTGTTTTTTATTTGCAAAAGATTCAGTAATCTTATCTAACAATTGAATTATAGCTAAATCGGTGGAATGGCCCTTTCTAAATCCAAACTGATTAGGTATAAGTAGGTCATTTACATGAAGAAAAATGTACAGGCGTTTATGAATAATTTTTTCCAGAATTTTAGAAATACTAGGTAATAACGATATTGGTCTATAATTTGTTAAAAGAGAAGGGTTGTCTTTTCTTTTGAAAATTGGAACTACTTTCGCAATTTTTAATGAGTTTGGGCATATTCCAGAAGACAGTGAAAGATTGAAAATGTAGGATAAAGGTGTGGTTATTTGTTTGATGATTTTCTTCAGTATATAAACACTTATTTCATCATGGCCACTAGATCTACTTGGCTTTAATCTGTTAACAATCTCCAGTATTTCTTCCTCATCTGTTGGGGTAAAGAAAAGGGATTTGTCGCAGTTTGGTGGAAGAAATTCAGTAAAGTTTAAACGAACATGTTTTTTTTTGTTTTTTTTAAGCTAATTGGAGGCCAATATTTCCCAAGTGTGAGTTAAAGCATCAGATATTTCATCAGGATTTGTGAGTTCTTTTTTGTCATTGTAAAAAACGGACGTTGTTTCCTTATTATTTTTACCTGTTATTTCATATATAGTTTCCCATAAACCATTTACGTTTTCCTTTTGATTATCAAACTTATCAGAATAATACATTTTACGAGAAATACGAATCAAATTACTGAGTATATTTCTATATTTCTTGTAATCGGTAAAATGTTTTGTATTGTGTGTAGTAATCGCCAGTTTGTACAATTTATTACGGGTTTTTATTGAATTGATGATTCCCTTTGCAATCCAGGGATGTTTGTTCTTTCTACGTGTTTTTTTTTAACTAAAGAAATGTTTTTTCGATAATAATATAAAAGTTTATTTAGGAAAATGTCATAAGCTTCATTGGCGTTATTTTGGAGATACACTTCTTGCCATTCTTCCTTCGCTAAGTCAGAATTAAGTAATTCAATATTCTCGTCTGATTCTTTTCTGTACATTATTGGCCTGGGTTTTGAAATACTTTTGACGTTTTCAGAATAACGAAGAATAATGAATATCGGTAAATGGTCGGATATATCATAATATAAAATACCATTAATGAATTTATTTACAGAGAAGTTATTAGAAAAAATATAATCCAACAAGGTTTTAGATGTTTGGGATATTCTCGTTGGGTTATCAATATGGGAATGGAAAGCATATGAAAAAAGAGTAGTTTGTAATTTTACCGCTAAAGTATCTATTTTCGTCATATCAATATTATAGTCGCCCATAATATAAATTTCCTTATTTTCTTGTGTTATTGTGTTGAGGCATTCATCAAAATTTTCTAAAAACGTTTCAGTTTTATCATTTGGTGGCCTGTATATAACACCAATTATCTTATTTTTCATTTTATCATTGATAATTTCCACAAACAGGCTTTCACAACCTTCAATATCAATGTCAGTTCTTATTTTTACTCGCAATTCGTTATATATATATATATATATATATATATATATATAGGGCTACCCCTCCCCCTCTACCTCTCTTACGATCAGAGCGAAATATTTTATATCTAACAAGGCTAAACAAATTTGGAGATGTGTGCCCTAGCCAAGTTTCAGTTATACCGATTGCGGAAAAGGGAAAATTTGGTAAAGAAAGAAGAAGTAGTTCAAATGAATCAAAATTTTTGTTTAAGCTTCTAGCATTCCAGTGGAATAAGCTAAAATCTTTAATGGGGTTATAATAATGATATTATCACTACTACACTGTAAAAAAATTGTTTAGTTTCTAAACACCTAACTAAACACTTTTCTGTGACAGTTTAAAAACACTGCGACGCGTTTATATTTTAAACATGTTTAGGAACTAAACACATGCTGTGTTTATTTTCAGCACACCCTAGGTGTTTATCACACACACATGTTTATGTTTTAAACGGTTCTGATGTTTAAAAACTAAACACCTGCTCTGTTTATAGCCTAAACACCAAACGTTTACACCATAATCACTCACAGTGTTTAAATACTAAACACCGCACAGTCACATAATCACCCACAATGTTTAAGATCTAAACACTGAACCAAAAAATAAACATGACGCACTGTTTACGATATAAACACTGCGATATGTTTATTCGCTGTGACAGATTAAAAACACTGCGACATGTTTATTTGCCATCTTAGTGTTTATTCTCAGAACACATGCCTGATTTTTAGATCGATCACAAAATTGCATACACTAAACATGTGACATGTTTACATATTAAACATCGCAATTTCTCAGTGTTTATATGATACATGTTTACACCTTATACATGCTGAGTGTTTATATGAGACATGTTTACACATCATACATGGAAATTTCCACGTGTTTTATATGAGACATGTTTACACATCATACATTCATACATGCTAATTTCTACGTGTTAAAATGAGACATATCATGCATGTTAATTCCCATGTATTTATTAATGTAAAGTGGATTGTTTCCACTTTTTTTTTTTGCATGGAATGAGATAAACGCATAACATTATATAGAATCTACCCAGTATATACCAAATCATCAGCACACTTATATCGCATACTCTCTAAAAAAAAATCGAGTGAAAATTTTCACTCTAAAAAGAGTGAATACAAAAAAGAGTGAATTTCGAGTGAAATTGGAGTGAATTTTGAGTGAAAATGCTCATTTTCACTCATTTTGGAGTGACGTCAGGGATCACTCCAAAATCTTCGAGTGATCCCTGACGTCACTCCAAAATGAGTGAAAATAAGCATTTTCACTCAAAATTCACTCCAATTTCACTCGAAATTCACTCTTTTTTGTATTCACTCTTTTTAGAGTGAAAATTTTCACTCGATTTTTTTTTAGAGAGTAATACCAGGGAAGACCTGGGTTAGCTTTCACAAACATTTTGGCTACAAATTGAGTCAAAGGCAATTCTCTGAATGCAAGTTATCAAAACATCAGTCAAAGCTTGGGCAATATCTGATGAATAATAAGTTACAATCCTTTAAAGGGGAAATCGAGTCCAATAAATGAAATATAGTCTGATAAAAAAGAGTAAAATCTTACAAGTTTAACAGTAAAAATTTGAATGAAATCGGATGAAAAATAAGGAAGTTATAAAATTTTGAAGTTTTGCTAATTTCTGCAAAGCAGTTAAAAGTGGATATGAATATGCAAATGAGTGAGTTGACCATGCCATAACCTCACAATTTTCCATTGATCGTGTACAAAAAAAAAAATGATGAAATTCAATGTTTATGTTAATGAAATGTGAAACATTAAGGTATTGCTGGTTGAATAACTTCAGAAAAGTGATCAGTTAGATATATCAGGACTTGAGCCTCGGGAATAATTGCGTTTGAATGAAAAACTTGAAATTAAGTAAGTTGTGAGGGAATGACATGCCCACGTTGCCATTTGCATATTTATATCAACCATTCAAGAACTGTTTCCTCAAAAATTAGAGAAACTTCAAAATGTCATAACTTCCTTATTTTACATCCGATTTCGATCAAATTTTACCAATAAACTCTTAATATTTTACTCTTTCTTATCAGACTAACTTGTATTTGGACTAGATTTCCCCTTTAAATATTGCCATGTTTTGCTATACGACACCATACTAAGTTAAATGCAAGATACCTGGGAGTCACTGGCCTGTGCACAAAGACGTAAATGAAATTCTCTCCTATACACACAGTAAAGTTTGTTTATGCAGGAAATGGCACACAACTCATTTTGGAGAAAAAAAAAATATTGCATTTAACAATTACTTTTCAGTCACGTGTAATTCTTGGCCTACTTTCAAGATTTGCCGTCTTTCTACTGTATTCAGAACTAATTCTTAGTATTGTAAAACAAACTAATAAACTTGTTGATTGTGAATTGCAGCTCGCAACGCTTCGGAAGCTTGACATGTATGTAACACCTCTAGGAACATAACTGCAGTCTGTGAACAAATCCATGCCCACCTTGAAGATTGCATCAATTATTGGCAAAGTGCTTTGGGATGTACCCGAACCAGATTAGGCTCACGGCAAATTATACCATGCACAACGCTATGGTCGTATTGGTACTGATCAGGGAGTGTAGATGATGCACTCCATCATAAAGAGACAAAAAAAAAATGTTTTCACTGTATTTTGCCTGTGGATCAGTACCAATAATGGAACTTGAATACATACATGATATTATTCTTTTCACTGCGACGATCACTGAAAGTACATGTAGGCTAACAGTACTGTATGGATTTTTTCACTTTTGCTATTTTGAGAGAAATATGAGAATGTTAGTGCATTTCAAGGGGTGAGTGAGAAAAAAATTCCTACCTTGCTAGAACCTTGGAGAAAGAAGTCAAACTCAATGGGTTTACATTAATAGTCTATTAGAGTCTAATCAGTCTCATCATACTCCACATAATCATGGTATGGAGGGCTACTTTCAATCTCGACACAGCAGAATTTTTGGTAAAGACAAGAGGATATGAACAAAGAAAAAATAATGCATTACAACTGGAGGCGGGAGGGTATGCAAGGCTGTCATGAACACGCGAGGTGATCAGCAAGACTCCTCCCTTGTCAATTTGTCAGTCAGTTGCAAGACTCCTCCCTATTCTCGATACATGTTGTACTACATTTCTAATACCTCTCTCCATGTGACCGATTTCAAGAATATCTCAGAAAGAAAATATTAACTACCGAATACTGCATTTCCTATCAGGTCTACAAGAAAATTGTAAAGAATTCCAAACAAATGCAACTACTGGCCTCTTATTTGCGTCCAATATCTGCTGATTGTATTGGAAGCACCTGAGGGAAAACAAATGAAATGGCTGATATTTTGATTTGATTTGTTTTGATTTCTCAATATTCCTTTTTGCACAAGAATATAACAGAAAGCCAATCCAACAAAGTTCTTGAGTAATATCTTAACAGTGAATTACAAGGACATTGGTTGATGAATAAAATGAAGTGAATAAAACTGTTTTTCTTAATAGTGCAAAACGATTTCGAGCAAGTGTCTTTACATATTAGATAAAATTACAACTTTACGAAAGTAAAAAGGTTGCTCTAACAGGTGGGATGCCTCCTAATAGGCCTGTAGTGCATCTTGACGATCTGAGACATCACATGGCTAGCGGGAAAAAGATTATTAACATTCAAAATTATTATCCATGGTTCATTTCCTTCATATGGCATGTAGGCCTATATAGATATACTGTATATCAGTATATCTTGCGATGTCCTTGTAATCCTCAGATGTTTGCACTTTTAGACGGGTTGTATAGAAGTAAGCGCATGCATCTTTCATTCTAATCCAGACAGGTTTGGCGTGATCCCTGATCAATTCTTCCATGACGTACTGGTGCTGGTAAAAAGAAATGATTACGCAAGGAAAACAAATCAGTTGGCTTTGCAATACAATGGACGTAACTGCTCCCATAGATTCTGAAAATGAATGGATGAGCAAAGAAGTTGACTGAATCCATAAGCACGTTCAAATTAAAAGGAATGACAGAATCCCTTCATCACATTAGCACTTAGTGTCTTGCGTCAGTTTTTACTTACAATGTACTTTGCTGAATTTTCTGGAAATAATTCAAGTCTTTGTTGTTGTTATTGCTTCTTTCTTATTCACCATCATTATCAAGCAGAGTTACGACCATTACTGTATCCTTTGTCTCTTGGGTGAAGATTTTCACATTTTAGCTAATGGATTGGATTCGGGAGTCGGGAGTAGGTAATCTCCCCCTCCCCCCCCCCCAAAAAAAAAAAAAAAACCAACAACAACAACAACAAACAAACAAACAAAAGAACTTAAAGCATCTAAAATCTGCATTTTATAGAAACTCATTTACATGCCCTTTAAGTACATAATATTCATTGATTTGGCTTTGCAATTTTGAGTACAATTTGTACTTACTTGATTTCCACTTTCCACATGGGTAGTATACAGTGATGTACTATCCCCAGTTGATTTACTCTGCTGACTGCACCATGCCTCGTTCTCTGCCAGCAGAGGTAATGTCTTGCAGAATTTATACAGTGGTCAGGACATCATCGTCACCCACTTTGGTGCCATCGGCATCCCTTTCCAAGACATCCTAATGGGCTTTACATTCAATTTTCACCACCTGTTGAGTTACGAAGAATTTACAGGGAACAAAACTGAATTTCACTCAAAATATAGTCACTAACCCATCGTCATTCACATGAAAGATACTTCATAACTTCGTAAAATTAAAGTGAGTTTACCCGCTAGGCCGAGTTTACCTATAACTACGGTACCGGTAATCTGTGGAGTGTAGGCCTATTGTAAACGTTAACACTAACACGTTACAGTTAGAGAGTTCCCCGTTCTAACGTTAAATTTAGAAATAGAAAACTAAAACAAACGAGCAAAATCTTTAAGGGCGTAGCCTATTTCTACGCCTACAACAGTTTTACATTAAACGAGGGCAATTTTGCAATAAATCTTGTTATTCACCGACTTAGCAGCTTTGCAGACTTACCGCTTTCATGCAGGCCGGCCAGGCTAGAACTTCGCTTCGACGCCATCTTAGCTAGATCCGCTCCAGTACAACAGTCAGTGCAGTCGATCGAGTCGTAAAGTACAGTGTAGTGGACGATGTACCAAGCCTAAAACGAATGCGCACACTGCACTGTAGGCCTACGCACATCACGCTGCTAGGGCAGCACCAGCCAGCCAATCAGACAGATCCATCCGTATAGGTTATACGTACGCGCACATCTCCTTTCCCGCCAATTGTGCATTGATTATGGTCATAATTATGCATAGCACGAGTGTGCGCTAGCAGCGCACGCACAGGGCATATTACTGCGTGCGTTGTGGCCGCGGCCGTCATGTAACATGCGCTGCTGACTTGTAGAGTACGAGTATCACAGTGTTTATGTTAAACATGTGCGGTGTTTAGAACGTGTTTACGAGGCGTTCTAAATGTAAACGCGTCTATTTACCCTGACAGTAGCAGTGTTTAGGCCTAACCAACAAACATTTGAGTAATGCCCTAAACCATGAACGAAATCATTAACAAAGGCAACTCCCATTTTTTTTTCTAGCAGTTAAAATATAGGACTGTACATGAGAAACCAAAATATGAATTTATTACAGTTGTATTACATATTTTTAGGTTATACTTTTCCTTATTGATTAGGCATTTCCATGAAAGGCCTAAAACATGAATTATTTCATAGTGCATCTTGATGTCGTAACAGTTTCCACTTTCTCGTGATAAAAGGAATCTAGAAATTGCAATTTACACACCATTTCTAACACTTCTCCATATATATATGGACATATTGAGATTAAATAGCGTGACCAGAATAAACACTCCAACTAAACACTCCAAGCTAAACACTTTAACTCTCAATACTTTACACGTGCTATACACACCGGGTGTTTAGATGTTAGACAAAGTGTTTAGATTTTTAACACTGTGTTTAGTTCATAAACATGTCGCATGTCGCATTTTTTACAGTGTATGCACTGCCGCCATACATTAATTTGTTTCATGATAGTCCGTTATTAAAGAACTTCTCATAATTCCTAGTGTAATAAAGAGCTACAAATGTCAACTGCAACTAACTACATAACACATCTTTCTATCTCATCAATAAATTGTGTAAATATGTAAAATATAGCCCATTTTCCTTGTACAATTTTCTCCAAACAAAATCTTGCCATCAAAATGTATCACGGTTTCATGAACAAATCAAGCAAACAAAAACAAACAAACAAACAAAGATAACAAATATGTTGTACAATCACATCATTATATTTCTCTGGATCAGTGCAAGTTCACCGTAACACCATGACCCACAATGGACGGTTACAGCTCGTTATTCCGAAGGTTCGTTATTCCGAAGGCTCTTTATTCCTAAGATTCGTTATTCCGAAGGTTGACTGTTCCGAATTTCATTTTCGGATTAACCGATCTTCGGAATAACGAACCTTCGGAATAACGCCACAAATTTTAGGATTAACGAACCCCTTTTCATTTTCGGATCAACGAACCTCTAGGTATATGGAATTTGCGTGTTTCGGATTAACGACCCTTCGGAACAACGAACCTTCGGAATAGCGAACCTTCGGAATAACGAACAGCACCCAATAATGGACGTGGGTTTTGTGCACTTGATTAACTGACAAAACTCTGTGAAGTTAATTTGATCTTAGAAAGTGAATACGTAAATCGGATGAACTGGAGAGTCACTGAAAATAAGAAAGTAAAATTTAGTTTAACAAACCAATTTAAATGAAAACCGTGAAATAGATTATAGTTCAGTTCAGTTCAGTTCAAATCTATTTCATATTTCAATTTTCTCAATGATGAGATTACAAGATTATTGACAATAAAACAAGAATACAAAATATATACAATCATGTGTTTTGATTGGAGAAGAAAAAAACATTCTTGACACAAATGTACATGGTCATATCATATTATGAAGATGTCACAAATAAGTATCAGAAATATGATGGGGCCTACATAAAAGCTTTAACGCTTGTAAAACTGTAGGTTCCGAAATTCATAGGCATATAATTATACGGAGAAAATGAGGGCACCGTAACACTGTGATTGTAACAGCGTGACTTCTGAAATCTATGTAGAAATCATACGTAAATTTAGATTCTTGTCGTACTTACAATTCCTAATACTCCCCCTTTTGACATCATAGTATGACACTTCCAGATCAAACAAAACAATTTCAAAATCACAACAGATTAAAGGGGATGGCTAATAACTGATCAGAGGGAATCAGTGGGAATGCTGGGGAATGATTGTTCCAATCCTTGTGGGATTCATTTAAGAGTACATTATATATCTGTTGTTGTGTGAAAATTATTTGCTTCAGAATGGTCTCATATTCAAGTAATGTGCAGTTTAATGTTTCTAGGTTAGCGTGCCTGGTCAGTGACGGGGCATTAATCTGCACATTACTTGAATATGAGACCATTCTGAAGCAAATAATTTTCACACAAGAGTAGATATATTATGTACTCCTACACAAGGATTGGAACAATCATCCCTCGGCATTCCCACTGATTCCCACTGATCGGTTACTAGCTATCCCCTTTAACAAAAGCAACAAAGTAACGAGAAACTCTGCACTGTAACATCGTGGCACGTCATATCTACATTACAGTCAGAAACGTTGGTTTTTCATGAAAACATACTGCAGGTTTTGAGGCAAAATTGCCTCTTTCATCATTAAAAGCTTGTTTTATTTTTCTGACAGACTTTTAGGATTTACAACTAATTTTTAAAAGCAAAATTTGTAAATATCGTAAGCTGGTATACAAATTTGAAGCCTTGATTTTACCTTTGATAATGAGCAAGATGAACACATTTAACCATTTCAGTAATAAATGATAAAATGCAACTACATTGTACATATAAAACAATCATTGTTCTTTGTGTAAGATGTACTAGATATTATGAATGATTATCATGCTAATTACTACTAATATACTGAAATTAATGTGAGTGTGGCTCTTTCACATTTAAAACTTATAGCATTTCAAGCAGAACCACGCACAGGAATGTGTAGTACTCCAGCAGCGTTAAGTTTGGGTGGATACTTTGATGTTAGCTTTCGTATCCCCCAGGCAATTCTAACAGATACTTGAGTAGTTGCAGCAAGACTTCATGCAGTTTATCGTTTGAAGAACAATAAAACAGCGCAATGAACGGCCGGGAAAGACGAATGACCAGTCCTTGGTACCTTGATATCATTATACAACAGTTTGCATGCAAATGGCTGGTCCGTAATTTACCATTAGACTTTGGCAGTGATTTAAAAAAAAAAGACTAAATTTACAGGACGGTCAACAACTTCTTCTTTAAAGACAGAAAGACAGAGCACTTTTGGAAATAAATGGCTACAAATTCTGATCATTACAAACAGCTCTGTGTAAAGCATTGACTATCTGTCTCCCCCCCCCACACACACACATCCCTTTACATTCTCTGAACCATTGGCATTTGGATATATGCTATTATATTCCACATACTAAGAATCTTGTATAGGATTGGTCAAGAGCTGATCACGTGATAAAGCGTAGTTTTGCCCATCACATCACCTGAGAAGAACTAGGTCACTTGATAGTACACAGTGCAACGCACTTTCCCTTCAGTGTCGCGCGGTGCGCGCAGCAAATTCATTATTTTCTCATCTATAAAGACAGCTGTTTGTTTTGCTGATCTCTGGAGTCCTTACAGTCTTAACGCGAGATGAGTACGCGCGAAATGAAAGTGCGTTGCACTGTGGACTATCATTCACTTGATAGTACACAGTGCAACGCACTTTCACTTCAGTGCCGCGCGGTGCGCGCAGCGAATTCATTGTTTTGTCATCTACGCGCACACGTATCCTAAGCCCTAGGGATACCTAAAGACAGCTAAAACGGTTTCAGATGTGGAATAAAATGGGAATTTCTAGGACCCTAGATGTGGAATATAAAGCAAATAATCAACTTTTAGTTTCAGGCAATGAGACAAACTATCACTTCCTCGGCGATCTGAATGTGTACGCTATCTTTCCTCAGCTGCGCTTCGGAAAGATAGCTACATCCAGATCGCCTCGGAAGTGATAGTTTGTCCCATCACCTTCACCAACGTTGATTATTTGCTTACTAAGAAGATAATTATAGAGTCAATAGTGTAGCTATAATGGCAGTTTGCAGAGTATAGTTACAACTTTCTATTACTATATATTTTGAGCTCAGTTACAAAAGTGGTTAAACCACAGACTACAAGGTCATGTGTTAATGTCTTTATTACATGATTAAAAGAAAAAAAGTGAAGTAAAGGGTACTCCTTGGAACTGGTGCCTTACAGGTTAAAGATCTTCAGAAATATTGTTGGAGAACAAATCTGGTAGGTGCCACAGTGTGACTAAATTACTGTTGGTTTGATTCTCTGTGTACTTTGACTGCAAATTGGCACAGCAAACCCAAAGCGGTGTACATTCGATAGCTCAAAATTTTTGGTACACAAATGGTTAAAACTGAAAGATGCTGGGGGAAAAAAAAAAAAGAAAGCTTAATCGATTCTCTATAAAGATACAGCTTGACCTTCTGTTAATAAAACAATCCTTGAAACACCTTTATCTCTTGAGCTATGTGGCAGAGAAATCGGATAGTCACAGTTACAGTTGCTGTAACACCGTGACACATTTAAATCAAGGTCCATTAATTAGCAAAATTTTAGAATTTGAATATGGTAGCTATATGTGCTCATGATTTGGACGATGAAAACATTTCTTATTTTGTGTTTCTGATTATCTAACAATTCTAAAAACATAGGTTTTTACGGTAACTTCGTGACATTATCGAATAGGGTAAATATGATGTTCACTGAAGCATATCACATGGAAAATATTAAACTTTGATCCATTTGTAATGATTTTCAACGATAAGACTATGAAAGCAAATGCAAAGTTTTTACCTCCTTTTTAATTTTCTCATGCTACATCCGTTTAAAATTTCATTTTTTGTGTGATATTAACGTGAAAATTAGTCATGTTGATTTTATGCACATATTTACCAAATTTTATTTTGAGATATTTCAGCAAATTGGTCAGAAATGACAAATTCAGTCATAAAGTTGTAATTTGATACCAAGATGATTAAGATTTGACCATTTCGTAAATTTGATGGTCATGTCCACTTTACGGTGGAATTGCCCATCTATACAACATGTTTGACTCCATTTGGTAGATGAAAGGCTTTATTGCCATTTTGCCGCTTAATTTATTCCCGATTATACGCAAATACATTTACGTAGTGCATCATTTTATGGAGGCTTTATAAATTACTGTCTAATGAAGATGGATGAAAGTACACTGTAAAAACATCGGTGTTAGATTTAACACCACGGGTGTTAAATCTAACACCGATCAAACTTCAATAAAGGACCACACCCACAGGTGTTGAAAATGCACTGTGATGGTGTTGAAAAGTGTTCACCTGACACTTCGTGGTGTTAATTTAACACTATACCTGGTGTTATTTTGACACTGTACTGGTGTTAATTCAAAAATGACACCACATGGTGTTGATTTGATATTTGTTGGTGTTAATATCAATGGTTTAACACCCGTCCAGCTTCAATAAGAGACCACACCAGCTGGTGTTACTGTGGTGTAAATTTATTTTCACATTTTTTTCAAAAATCTAGCATTTTAATGTAAAATTCTTGATCGTCTTGTTTAGATTAAAAATCAACAAGAAGTGCAGTAACTAAGAAACTCTTCAAAAAACAGTTTAAAATTTGGAAATGACACCCGAAGGTGTTAATTTAACACCAGAAATGAGCACCGAAAATTTAACACCAGCTCGGTGTTCACTATTTAACACCGGACTTTTTGTAGTGTAGGCTCTACAAGTGTTATACATTTACAAGTAGGCATTTTGTCCTTCTCCTCCTCCCCCCCCCCCCCCCCCTTCGATGCAAAGTTGTTCAGTTGTTACTGTGGTGAAAGTCATTTGCTATGAATTGTGTCAGGCCTATCATTCTTGAGTGACCCTGGTCATCTTTCCATGTAAGACACAACACTCTTAGTCGTATATAAAGATCAAACACATGTCTTGAACAGCTTATTTTTCAATCAAGATATTCTGGCAATGAATCTTGAGTAATCAAATAGATATACAACACCAAACATATATGAACAATTGTGTTCATTTTGTTTGGCGACTGGAAAACAATATTGGGTCAATAAAGCAGTACTAGCGGACACTTTACTAGAGAAAAAAAATACCTCGTTATTTGTAAATTGAAGGAAAAATTAAGTTATCCCATCAATCAACATGACAAGTTATTTCACAATAAAGAAACATAAACGGTAATTTCTGATAGACTTTAATTATATGAAAATGAAGACCTATGAAGTACATGACGTTTTTGTGTTATATTGTCTTGTATTATATCATTGTTTTATTTCTGTTTCTTTCCACAAAGTACTTTCAGATCAGTGAAAGAATTCTAGGGATGCAAAACACCATAAAAAGTAACATTCTGAGTACTGTATAGAGAATCAATTCTTACCACATTGCTATACATGTATCAGGTTTAAGCGAAATAATACTTCTTTATGGCAAAATTTCAGTATACTTCCGTTGAAATAATCATGTTGTCCCACCTGACGCGTTGCTAAAATGTCCTATATACGCATTGGTAAGTATAAATATTGTGTTAACTATATTTTTAATCAGACAAACTTTTTTTCTTCTGGTTATGATGGAGACTAATGTAGCCCCGGTCTTTTTAAGGTTCAGGAAAATTCAGTTTAGTTCTTATGCAAGTGAGAAATTATGACCTAAAAAGTAACCCATAGGACAAGCCATATTCAAAAAGTTGAAATAAATGGAACTCATAATCATGATAGGTTGCAAGTTAGACCTTTTGGTCCCTCTTTTATCGAGACAGAAAGTGGACAACTTTTATGATATAGAAAATGCCTCCCACGCGTTACCTAAATTGGCAATTTATGCAAATGTATTCATTTATCAACGGTCACGCACAAACACCGTTCTTTCTTCTTGTTAAAATCCATATATTTGAACATCTTGGCTCTACAATGTCACCAGGTTTGTCTCTTTTGAATCATTCTGAATTGTCAATCATGAGTGACCAAATAGCTTGGACTTGCCCTCAACCTTTCGTTCTTATTCTAGGTTTAGCCATTTGAAAGGACAGTTTAGCAGCTTGGTTGTTGGTTGATAAGAATAATTATTCCCTGTTGCGTTAAATATTCATCTGCTTTACTACAAGTCTGTATTCAGTGTAGCTATAATGAGAATAATCCTATCCACTTGCTGCAATGCATGCATTTATCTTTATGTGACCCTGCACCACAAAACAAACAAAAAGTCGCCAGACATGAATTTTTAGTTAAGACCATATTCTGAAAGATCAGACTTTAATCTTTAAAATGATGTATAACTCAAGTCAAATGGACTCTCATAACCTATCTAAATATTGGAAAGAAAGCACAAACTCAGGAAAAGTGTGAACTGAAAAAAGAGGCTCTGAAGTACAGTGTCTTTTCAAGCGCTTAATCTTTACCAAACCGTGCTGGCTGTGCGATGAATGGGACCAAAAAAATGAAGTAAACCACCAGACTAACAACAATGAAGGGATTATCAGATTGAATTGAAATTGAGTATGCCTCATTAACACATTCTGTCCATAATCAATGCCAACTTTCAAAGCAGTAGCGCTATCCATTCAAAAGTTATTAGAGTTGAAAGTGAAGAGTGTGTACAAGGTTTTTCAGAAATGAAAAAGGGACTCTAAAGACATACCTAATCAAACTATTCTACCAAAAAAGATAAACTGCTAAAAAAGCACACTTTCCCGCCCGTTTTATGATACCAAATTTTAGCATAATGTAAAAGAAGACCTGCTCTTTCAGAAAATATGAAAAGGTCAAGATCGGCTAGGTTGACCCATTTCACTTATTTTCAGTCCTCACGCAAAATCAGTGTGTGCGACTTTATGTTCATTTTGTGGTGCACAGTCACATATATCTTTCTTTTATCTGTCAATCACTCTGTTACTAGGATAAATTTTTGAACCATGACTATCTGTCTTGGTCTTTGGCGTGTGAGGATTGGGCGATTCATCCACCGTTCTCAAAACTGGAATCTTGGCCTCCAACACGGAAGGCTTCACTGCCAACACTGCACTGGTTCCCCGCGACACTCAAGTGACGCAAGTGGCCCTCCGAAGGTGAACGATTATGGGAAGGCCTCATCATATACGAAGCAAACTGATCAAGATGCGGATGTTCTTTGTCAGGAAATCTCTCCCCTCCTGGGGAAACCGCTTCTCGGATATCAGGCTGGTCATAATGTGACAATTCAGGCTGGTCTCCTCGGTACCTTCTCTAACCACATCAGGTGTCCCTGGTTTAGTGAAAGCGGGAGCCGAAAATCAACATCGTGTGTTCAACATCGTAAGGGGTTCCCTTCAAATGTTCCAGATGAGTTGAAGTACCCTCTCATTAGGATACTGCCTACTCTATGCAATCCATCTAGCCATTGTTCCGTGCAGTCGAGTCTCTTGCCGAGGTTTACAAATCAAGAATCGTCCCATTTGAAAGGATTGACTCAAAATGATACGGCGATTCACTCCGTCGTGTCATTCCAGAGAACTACGTGGAAAAATGTATGGGACGCGTGTTGTTCTGCAAGTCAGTGGTTGGTTTACCAAGGTCCATTTCTGTCGCAGATAGCGGTAAGATACCCAGTATACTGAAGACAAAATAACGATACCATATTGATTGTGGTAACCCTCTTAATAATAAAAAAGATAAAATCTATTAGCATAAAACTGAATGACGGGGATGTATGATTATCTGACAGCTGACGACTGTTCAATTCCATGACCAATACCAGATCCGACACATTTTCTGCTTATAAGCAAAACATGTTCTGCTTATAAAAACATGTTTACAATATCAACTTTAATACAGCCGTTATATACAGATATTATATAATCATAATTACTGGAATCGCGTTGTAAGATTAGTATGATTTTCGATGAGCACTTCAAATGGTCCTTACTATCAGTAGAAGAGTGTAAAAAAGTGATTAGTAGTACACGGATGGAGTAAATGTTAGTGTTTATGTATTATGAAAGTTGAAACATTGTGTATAGAACAAAAGTAATGAAACATGTTCACGCGTTTGAAATGTATATATATATATATATATATATATATATATATATATATATATTTATTAATAATATGTGTATTTATGCTGGGTACGAATCATTCAGTCAATGATTCAAACAGCCCGTGAGTCATACAGCCCATAAGTTATACAGCACATGATTTCAACACCAAGCAAAGAAGGACCACGAGACCGACATATTATTCGCCTTGTTTAGGATGTGTGCCTTTTGGTTTGTTTGATTCATGGACCAATGTCGAACTCGTGGCCTGTATGACTCATGAATGTTGGTCAAGTGAGATGACCTCGTAATACTTTCGTAATTTCCTTAATCAAAGTGACTTACCACTATTGCAAATTAAAGTCGTCAAATAAACACAGTTAAAGGGATTCCAAGCTTTCGTTCAACAATGCATTTCGTTACTCAGTCAGGATACGCAGCCCCACACAAATCGGAGAAAAGTCATTATGCACGAAACAATTTAAGGCATCCGCTGAGCCTACAGTAATAATCCTCTGATTCCAGATATCATGTACTCTTCATAACAATGATTCAGGCATAATGTAGATGTCTTTCTTGAAAGTTTGTTTGTTTGTTTGTTCTGCCAGAAATAAAAACAAAATAAATTGATGAAGAATGTAAGACAGACGTTGCTCTAAATTCTAAAAAACAAGTAAATAGCGTTTTTCTCCTGATGACTTTTGTTTAATTTGGTATATGATAAAGAAAGCAAGAAAATAATGATAATAATAACGAAAGCCACGCCCATCTTAGACCGCAGTTCTTTCCCACAAAGAAACACTAAAACATGAATCAACACCGCGTTCAGGACAATTTCTCACTGTATACATACTCCTCACCCTGGCACTCCATTCAAATATATGTACGTGAGATGGATCCGTATAGCGGCATGAGGGCCTTCATTCTTCACAGGGCCCTACTCACAAAGTGACCAACACAAGCAACAAAAATCAGGGGTTTCAGGGATACACAGTGTAGTAGGGTTATCTGCAGCTCAGTCTGCAAGAATCCCTGCCTAGCAAACTAAGTATCTTTGATACAAATCCCGATAACCCCCCTTTTTGGGGGGTTCATTTTCGTTCGATGCAGTGTGTAGAAAGGGATAAAAAAAATGAAACAAACATCTGTTTCACACCGACACGCTTTCATAATAACTTATGTTATGCACTTACACAATAATACACCCCTTAGAGACACAGGGCACATTATCACGCTAAAATGGAACTGGTTATACTACATTGTGTATCTCTACACTCTTCTTTTTTCTTACTTTTCCTACTGAACACTCGTGCTACAGTGGAGAGTAAACCAGCACCTGGTAAACTCGACATTCACAACGGCTAGGCTGCTATCCAGACGTTTTATGGCACACATTCACCTAATGAGGGCGGGCGACATTGAATCTAACCCGGGCCCGAATGATCTGGATTACAGGTATGGTGGAACAACTTTGGAATCACAGCTTTCAATGTCATTACTGTAATAATACAATGTTCGGGATCCTCGATATTTTCGAGTATCAATTGGACGTTCCCAGTTCAAATCCCGCCAAGTGCATAGGTCTTTCGGCAAAATATTTTCTACACAATGCCACTCTCGGCCATGGTTAATAAATGGAATTTTGGTAGCGTCAGCGTATAGATGACATAGCTGTTCCTTCTGGTAGAGCAGTGCCTGCAAGAAAAAGGCTGTCCTGTACGAAGATTAATCACAGTTATATATTGTCATTTCATAGCAACAAATGGAATGGAACAGTGCACTTACGGAATCATTTTTTGTTTGTTTGTCTGTTTGTTTGTTTGTTTTTTTGTTTTTTTTAAAGACGGATTCTCCTTGAATTCCATCGTGTGACAACTTATGCGCTTCTTTGAGAGCAAGACAGCCAAAACAACAACACAGAACTGATTTATATGTTCGTTTAATTGATCTTTGTACCACTCCGGTTTTCTCTTTCAATGCAACATCAGATACCAGAAGCTGGTTTGTGACCTGTGCAGACATATACCTCCCTCATCCTACACCGTCTTTGGGAGCTCACTAGGGTTTAAGTATGCAGAATTATCTGATGTCATGAAACAACATCATTTGAACACTCGTGAAGCACTGATGGATATAATGTGTAGATGGAAAGTTAAACAACCTCCTGGAACTAACGTCATGAGCCTTCTTGCAGATAAACTGCGGGAATCCGATCTGCACTCTTTGACTAGATTGATCATACCTCACAATGAACAACCAGGTGACTTGCTAGTTTTGTTCTTGTTTTGGTGGTTTTTGTGTGGTTGGTTTTGTGGCTTTTTTTCCTTCTTTTATCTGCTTTCTTAACATGTTGTATTTACAGGTTGAACTTTGCCATTATGTTGGGGCATTTAAATGGTAACTATTAAAAATCTTGAGCATCGATTTGCAGGCAGTAAGAAGAATTGCTTGTGGAACACTCCTTTGATTACGAAGTAAATGTAACTACACTTTCGTAGTCCACACAGAGGACACAAATGAGGGTCAAGATATGCGACATGTTTCACTACTTGTAACAGTTGGCATTGCTCTGAATATTTATTTTCTTACTTTTCGACTGAAAATTTTGCAAATATTCTATCGAAAGTGTGCACAAGATCTGTTAATATCAATTCTATCAATGCAAAAAGAATGTTTTTTTCTTGGTCTTGCGAAGGTATGTCATTACGCCTCCGATGTTTCAATGACAATGTCAATGCACGGAGGCACTCCTTTTGTTCTTTTGTTATCAGCAAAGTCATCTACACCATCTGAATCCGTGTATTTATAACAATGAGTCCCAGAAGAAAAAGCATACGGCGACGAAGAAGTAGAAGGAGAAGGAGAAGAAGAAGAAGTAGAAGAAAGAGAGAGAGAAAGAAAGAGAGAGATTCATTGCAAGTATTTGCTGACATAATGATATTTTTGCTTCACGAGATGTACATGAGTGGAAAGATACGCAGTTCTTTCATTAATATAATGGGCATTTAAAGTTTCATAATACATGCACCACTGAGTCAGAAGAGCGGACAGTGGTGATGCCAAATTTCCATTTGCACGCGCAAATTACGGCTTTGATCGTTGTGTTTGTTGTTGTTGTTGTAGGTTTTTTTGAGGGGGGGGGGGGTTATTATTGCAAAACAAAAAGTAATGGTCCTAAAGGGATGGTACAATTTTGGGCGAGACCTGACTTCAGGTTCCTAACCTTTTAGGTGAGGTAAAGAGAAATCTCTTATGAAAAGAACATGTAATTCTTACAGGAATTCAACGTTTGTATGATGAACATTGGTTTTGAAATGGCTGAGATAGCCAAAACAAAGCAATTCTAAGGAAGGGAGACACCCATCTTCTATAAGAATCGCTTTATTCTATTTTGTATTTCACTCTCAAAACTGATATTTATTAAATGGGCTTTGAATTCCTCTTAGAGTGGTATGCTCTCTAACACTTCATTGGCGGTTTAGTATCTCCCATAAACATGATAAAGTTAAAAGAGTAATCTCCATCTCAACTAATACCAGCTGCCGCGGAACGTTTTTCAGTTTGGGGGTGCTGCGGGACGGGGTGTCAAGGTCAAGTCCCACCCCCAACCGACCCCCCCCCCCCCCCCCCCACTCCGCTTAGACGCCCCGGCGTACCCACATATCCTGGGGAGGTGACGGTTACTATGCGAGGGGACGAAGCGACCGAGCCCGAGCGAGGGAGGTGGAGGGTGATTCCCCCCTCCCTTGGTGAGAAATTTTTGCACTTTGATGTTGTAAATGGTGCAATTTGATGCATGTTTTTCGTGTTTTATCGACTTGAAACGGCCCCACTTGTTTAAGGTAGCAGGATATTTTGATGTGGATTATCATTGAACAATGTGCCTATAAAGTGGTAGCATCTAAATAAACTTCTTGTATTAATTCTTACAATGAATTCCATGAACGCTGTTTGTAATAAGCAAACAGAAGAGGCATGCACACGAGGGGTTTATACAGGGATATTTCTCCTCCCACTTGAAGGTGATTTTAGATTTTCAGACCTGAAATTCACCGATCTTGTGCCAACTTTTGGTGCAATACTTGGAAAAAAATTTTCTGAGCTCTCCCCCCCCCCCCAAAAAAAAACACACAATAATAATGGAAATATATAGGCCTTTTTTCAGGAAAGTGTTAATAGCAAAATTACGGCATTTAGCTCTTATTCCGTGTGTGCATCATATGTGTGTATGGACAAAGTCTGATGAGATAGAGGGAGAGGATGTTGGAGGGGGATGACCCCTCCCGCTCGACGGAGCTTTTGCATTTTTAAGATGGAAATAAAGCGATCTGATGCTCACTTTTTGTGGGAAATTATGAAATCGTCATTCCCTAAAGTGTACTAAGTCTATGGAGGGAACCAATCAATGGGAGGGTGGCAAGATACCCCTCCCATCAGGGAGCTTTTTTTTTTATTTTCAGAACTTTTTCAACAATCTGGCGCACGCACACTTCTGTTGAACTATCTCTGTCAATCAGAGAAGTAAGTAGCGGGATGATATGGGAGGATATAAGCACTATTCTCACTCCAACATAAGGGAGACTCTGTATTTTCTGATTGCAGTTAAACGTCTTGGTGCACACATTTTGTGGGATATATTTGGAAAACTCGAAATGTAGCCATAGTCTACTTGTATGCAGAGGGCGGGGGGGGGGGGGCAAACAGGGAGAAAGCGTGGAAGAGTGCTATTCCCACCCTTCCCGTACGAGGAAGCTATTGCCTTTTTGAGTTGAAATTGAGATATCTCGTGTACGCAAAATGGAAATTTACCTTTGGGAAATTATCAAAAGAAAGTGATGGGGGAACTGAGAGAGGAAACGTTTGATTAAAAGGGGATATTCCCCTTGTACATGAGTGAACTGTGGATTTTTCGGAATGTAAGTGATAAGTCTTGTGCACTCAGAATTATTCAGAATCTTTAGAGGGGGCGACACCCCCCATCGCCCCCTCCCCCACTTTTGCTACGCCGGTGCTTAGGCGGAAACTTTATGTTGAATAGGGCAGAATCTTTGGAAATTCAAATTCATGGGTGTTGTGATTTTTCCCATGACTTTTCCTTCTTTTTAATTTCTTTTCTTTTTTTTTCCCATTTTTCCCCGAGACCCAAAAATGTGTGTGTTCCGCGGCCCCTGGAATACTATATCATCCCCTTAATATCCGTACTTTTCCTTTCATGCAGCTCATTTGTAAACCATGATTACGCCTCCTAAACGGATACTTATTTTAAAAATATGCTGTAATTTTACCCAGATAGGTAGATGGTTAAATGAGGAGCTATTTAGCTTTCCCGACTTGGCAGATACCAATGGCACTCATGCTTCGATGAATGTACACAAATATGGTGGAAATCACTAAAAGGAATTCATTCGCACAGATATTTAGCGAATTGTGTAGTGTTAAGTCGGGGAAACTTAATACTTGTTGTTTTTTATTCTTTTTTTGTGTGTGTTTTCATTTTAAGCTATTATGTCGACCATGCGTTATTCATACCTTACGCATAAGCTGTCATATGAAAGGTGAAAGTACTGATAGCTTAGTTATGAACTTGTTTATTAAATTGAATTATATTGAAAGTGTTTATTATATGACCACTGAGTTGTGTATCTAATGTAAGAATTAGTTAAGACCATATTCTGAAAGAGCAGACTTTAAGCTTTAAAATGATGTATAACACAAATCAAATCTAACCTATCTAAATATTGGAAAGAAAGCACACACTCAGGAAAAGTGTGAACTGAGAAAAGAGGCTCTGAAGTACAATGTCTATTCAAGCGCTTAATCTTTACCAAACCGTGCTGGCTGTGCGATGAACGGGACGAAAACAGGAAGTAAACCACCAGAGTAACAACAATGAAGAGATTATTAGATTAAAGTGAAATTAAACATGCTTCAGTAGCACATTCTGTCCGTAATTAATGCCAATTTTCAAAGCAGTAGCATCATCCTTTCAAAAGTTATTAAAGTTGAAAGTGAAGAGTGTGGACAAGGTTTTTCAGAAATGAAAAAGGGATTCTAAAGACACACCTAATCACACTATTCTACCAAAAATGTTCGAGATAAACTGCTAAATAAAAAACCACACACACACTTTCCTGCCCGTTTTATGATACCAAATTTTAGCATAATGTAAAAGAAGACTCGCTCTTTCAGAAAATATGAAAAAGTTAAGTTCGGCTAGGTTGACCCATTTCACTTTTTTTTAGTCCTCACGCAAAATCAGTGTGTGCGACTTTATGTTCGTTTTTAGGTGCACGGTCACATATAATTCATGAATGTATTTACACGTTGTTGTTTTTTTTTTTCATTTCATTTATAAAATTTCAAACAAACTTTCATCACAGCGTGAGAGGACTATCTGCTTCTTGGTCTGTTTTGTCTATTTTGCTTCCGTTGCCAGGATCATCGACTAGCACATCCTCGCTTACAGTGGAGGAGGTAGAACGAATAAAAAATGAGCTGAAGGATTATTACCGACAATCGAGACGCAAGGTTATAGTGGATCCACTCAACTTCATAGAAAGTGTGAATTTAGATGAAATATACACCAACTTGAGTCTGATAGACCAAAGCAGCAATCGCAAAACGCCCATATTGTACAAAGACCTTTTGAACTGGAACGAAGGTAGATTTTCAAAACGCATCCTGATTCAAGGTGAGGGAGGTGTCGGAAAAACGACCTTTTGCTCGAAGATCGCATGGGACTGGTGCAACGGAGAAATTCTCCATGATCTTAACATGGTGCTTGTGATTCCTCTCCGGGATTCCAGTGTCGGCGCAACTATTGGTGGTATTGTGAAAAAATATCTCTCTGTTCCGAATGAAATATCGGCAGACCAGATAGACGGCTATATCTCTAAAAATTTAGCTAAAATTCTTCTTGTATTTGATGGGTTTGACGAGTTTGGTGGGAAAATAGAAGAAACAAGTAGAAGTGAGGTCATTCGCATTCTGGGTTTAAAACAGTACCAGTCATGCAAGGTCATTGTGACCACAAGACCGTGGAGAGCTGATGAATTCACGATGAACAGCGATCTTGCCAAAACTTATACTTTCGTTAGCGTCGAAGGATTCAACGAGGATAATGTACAAAATTACATCCAGAAATACTTTCGAATCAGAGGCAATGAAGAGCTTGGAAAAGAACTTATCAGTTTCATGGCAGAGAATGATGACCTGTGGTCGAACATGGCCCCATTCCCAATATTCTGTGCAATGCTTTGCCTCATGTGGAACGATGTAAGTGAGGAAAAACGGAGAGAAATCCTGAAATTGGAAACTTTCTCCCAGATTTTCGGAAACATGATCTCTTTTCTGGAAGACCATTATGCATCAAAAGCGAGTAAACATCTTAAGAATCAGGACACAGTTAAGAACCTTGAGGAAGCTAGAGAGGCGATACAAGACATAAGTAAAATAGCACTGGAGGGATTACTGAAAAATCATCTTTCATTTCCTGAAGATCACTTCGACAGATGTAGGAATTCCATGCTAACGTGTTGCAGAGTAGGAGTTCTAACAACAGAGACAGACAACAATACTAGGAGGCGTCGATGGGATGTCACTCTTGCATCCTTGGTTGAGACAAGGGTGTCGTTTCCCCACAAATTGTTCCAGGAATACATTGCGGCCATATATATTTACACTGTATTCAACAAGGATCCCTCCAGCTCCAGGTACGCCGAACTAAAAGACAAACTTCTTCGTCGACAGAAGGAGTTCCGCTATGTAATTTACTTCTCCTCACATATGGAGAAAGAACTTGGCCATGATATCATCGCGAGCTTGTTAGAGAGTGGTGACCAATATTTCGGCGTTGATGTTGCATTTGAATGCCATACTGAGGAGGCCAGCAGAATAGTGGGGAGAGAATTGAGAGAATATGAACTATCAAAAAACATGCCACAACATACAAAGTCAGCAGTGTCATTCATGGTGAAGTGCAACCAAGCGGTGAGTGATAATATTATAATTATAGCTTAGCATTCGAAAAGCCATGATAAGGTTATGCAGGGTAACGATGTAGTAGTGCTGCAGTACTCCTTGATAACTAAAGTCGATCAAAAAACTGTCTCATATTTCGGGATACTGTTCAAATATGTTGCTTGTTTTTGAATTTATAATTGGTATTATGATTATATCGCCTTGTTATGGTTCCTTTTAAGCAGCTGTAGTGGATAAGATAGATTTTACTGAAAGCCAAATTGTAAAGAAAAAAGATATATGAATCATTGCAGGCTTGATTTCCGCATTAATCTCTGTTGCTTTCTCCACATGCAGCACACGTTTATAACACCTTTGTAAGCTGACGCTGGGTTGACGTCGACATTTATTCTGGCGATTTATCCCCAAAGTCTTGATCACTTTAGTCAGCTAAAATAATCGGGTCAATGCTAATTCGATGTAAAGCGCATACGATTGCAAGAGTGTAAAATAAGATAAGTTGATATCCCACAAAAAAGAGGAAAGGAAACGGGAGGATATGATGAAAAACTTTAAACACAAGCATTAGGAATACCGAGGGAAAAAAAATGACGGCAAAAAATAAATTCTTCAAGAATAACATGTTTTTTTTCTATCCTTTTGATATCGCCACACGTAAAGTTCGATTTAAGTTTTTGTTTTTGTTTTTGTTTTCATTTTCGGACCAACGAACATCTTAATACAGAGTATGCGTGTTTGGGGTACCTTCGGAATAACGAACATCATCTCTACTACCTAAACACAGGTCCCCGCGAGCCCGAGGAATTATCAAATTTAGCATTTCCAGTTCGATGCTGGACCTTGTTAAGGTTTCCGTACATGCGAGACGAATATAGAGTGCGCCGTATTTCACTCACATTAAATTCTATGATTGGTGACAGATGACGCGATATGCTTGTCAATACTAATGGTCGTCGACAATATAAAGTTACGTCGCATGTTCGACCAGACGACATCAAAGGATTCACGTCGTTCCCCACCCCCCCCCCCGCAAACAAAAAACAAAACAAAAACAAAACAAAAACATTTCACATTGAGTTCGTCTGTCTGAAGTCTATAGTCTTACCCGTGAGAAGAAAAAAAAAAGTGACCCTGCATCACAAAAACCACTAAAATGTCGTCAGGTATGGATTTTAGTTAAGCAGGCTTTGTGCTATTAAAACTTTAAAATGATTTCAATTCAATTCAATTCAATTCAAAGTTTATTTCATTCTTTGACAAGACAAAACATATGTTTCACTTCTTTTGATAACAGAGAATAAGGTCAATAGAACATAGTGAAATGAAAAGACTGTACAACAATTGAGGACCTATAGTAATCATACAATGTATAGTAAAAAAAACAGAAGTGATCGAAGTGAAGTACATGTATACCGTTGCTTAAAGTGCGAAAAATGGAGGGACCCACTAAAAAGACAGAGCTTGTAGTGTGTGGGCCCCTCTGTCGGTTTATACTTAATTTGTCGGTTTATACTCGATTTATACTTAATCCAAATTGACTCTCCTGACCTATTACTGGAAAGAAACACACCTGCAGTTTTACACGAAGCATGATTTTGCTGGTAATGTCAAACCATGGACCTACCACACACGGACATACATCTTTCGTTTAGAAATTCAAACACCTGCTTCTGTGAAAAGCGTCACAATAACACTTTAAAGATACTTTCTTGCTTTGATCTCATTGGACATCACCGAAACGAAACGGCGCTTTGAGATCTTTAGAAACTACAGGCGTAGAAGTTAATAACTCTCTCGAATAAAAACAAAATGCATGTGCAATTGTTGTTACTGTTTTTATTTCCGTCTTCAGGTGAAATATACACAATTTACTAGAAAAATAATTATAACCTAAGAAAATATGAAGAAAACGGGGGATTGCCCATTCAGTCATATTTGCAAAATACGACTGTTCTTCCACAGGGTCGGTGATATGGCTTTAGTCGGTAGTGCGTCCGCCTTCAGATCCAAGGGCACCAGATTCGATTTCCAAGTCTCACTGAGAAATGTTGTGTGTAAGCATTCCGCCCCCTCTAACAAGAGGCAAAACACTCTGTTCCTCGGATATGACATCAAACGAGGGTCCCGTGTGTGAGAGTTAAGGCCGTGTCACACCTTTCCGGGAAAGCTACGCGGGCTTGTAGGAGTGTAGGGATTTAGGGATCTAGCACGCAGGAGAATTTCCCGCCGGCGGACAAGAATGTTTGCGAGTTTCGCACTTTTGTCCTACCTGCTACACGCGCGCTATTTCCCTTCTACTTGCGTGTATTCCGGGTGACCTGCTTGAGAGCTTTGAAAACGATCCGTTTTCTGTTACGAACGACTTACGGGTACTGCGAAGTACCTGCGTTGGAGTTGCCTGCGAGGTGCTGCCGGTAAGGGTCTCCTACTGGTGTTCTGCGTGTATCTCTGCGAGCGAACCCCCACAACTCACTCGGAACAAATTTTGAGCATGCTCAAGGCCTTGTCATACCGTATTTTGGGAAGTTTTGCGGGTTGACTTGGGGGGAAACAAATTTGCTACCCGGAGCTCTCCGCAGTTTGTCTGCACCTGACAGTACCTAACGCGTATCTCGCCCATAGTTGCCCGGAGATGCGCACGCATTTATTCGCAGCCAAGTTTTGAGCATGACCGAAACTTTTTCCGGGTGAGTAGCGGGGATTGCCCGCAGAGGTCCACGCAGAACGCCAGTAGGAGGCCCTTAGCAGCAGCACCTCGCAGGCAACTCCCACGCAGGTACTTTGCAGTCCCCGTATGCGGCCGAGATAATGACATTCTGTGGGACTTCTGTCATTCCTTCAGAGGAATTCCTTCACTGAGTTGTCAGCCCCCACGCGCCTGGCACACAGGTCACACGGTATACCCGCAAGCAAAACTTATAAGTAGAACGCGTCCAGCAAGTAAAACACATGCACTGACTCGCCCAAATTCTTCAGAAATTGTGCGGTATGATGGAAAATCCCCACACGCAACAAGCCCGCGTAGCTTGCCCGGACAGATGTGACAGGGCCTAGACATGGTTTCGGGTAAAAGGATTTGCGTGCGCACCTCCGGGCAACTACGGGTGACATACGTGCTAGGTACTGTCATGTGTGGGTCATCTGCTGGGACGTCCGGGTAGTAGAAATAATATTTTTCTTCGCAAGTCGCACGCAAGGCTTGCCCGGAAAGGTGTGACACGGCCTTTACCCACAACTCACGCACCCCGGTGAAGTGGTCCCCCCCCCCTCCCCACCCACCCACACAAGAAAACAGGCGAATGATGCCGACCCCTCGTGGTTCGCCACAGGTGAGTAGTAATAGTCAACAAACGGTATCAACTAGGCACATTATGCTATATTACGCTTCAAGAAGAACAGGAAGGTACTGCTTGTATGGTACATTTTATCTTAAATTCTATTCCAAAATACATTCTTAGATATTTCGTCGTTTCAACATTTAGATTTTCTTCTTACTTTTACCTCTAGTGTATTACACTTTGACAGCATAAATCTCGTACAAAAAAAAAAAGTACTGACGGTCTTTGAACAGTTGACGAATATTTTTTTTTTTCTGTGACATCCATTTGCCCAAAGCATTTCTTTGGTAAATATGGACTCCAGAACTTTAACATTTTAATTGGAGTGGTAAATAACTGTATCATCCGCATAGATATTAACACGACATGAAAAATGCGATCCAGGTCATTAATGAAAACACAATACAGTAGAGGGCAAAGAAGAGAGCCCTGGGGCACGCCATTGGTTAGATACAATTATTCATCAGACAATGCGTTGTAAGTTGTTGATCTTGGCCACTATCCTCCTGCCAGTTAGATAACTTCTGAACCATTGAAGTGTAACACCATTTATGCCGATACTAGACAATTTGTTAAGCATTACTTTGTGATAGACAGTGTCAAGCGCTTTCTGAAGGTTGACGAAAATTGCCTTGGTGTATTTACCTTCATCCATGGCCAAAAGCTATTCATCAGATACCTTCACAATTGCAGTCACAGTGGAATGATTTGCCCGGATTCGAGATTGCACTGTAAAAGGGAACCCAAACCCAACGAGCAATGTCAATTGAGTGAAAGCAGCAACATTCGTAGAACACATCGGTAAAAGTTTGAGAAAAATCGGACAATCGATGCAAAAGTTATGAGTTTTTAATGTTTTTGTGTTGGAACTGCTGGATGAGGAGACTACTAGAGGTTATGACATATGGGTGGACAACAATAATTTATAACGAAAATATAAATGTAATCCCACAAAAAAAAATACTTTTTTAGCATAATGAAAGAAAACTTGACTAACCGCTTTTAAAAAGCGCGGGGGGGGGGGGGATATTGCTACCTTAACATGTGTCACTATCAATTTGATGAAATGTGTAATTTTCATGAAAAATTTAATGATCCTAAACTCGGGCGAGGTCGATTATTTGAAAATTGCATGATATAATCCCCTAATCTTTCTGCTTTAAGTTGAGATATAACACATTTTATAAAAATAATCGGCTGCGGAGATATCGATGTTTAAAAGAGAGCATGTCGAGACGTCTGGAAAATCACAGTTTCGAGAAAAGCTCCCTAAAAGTCTTCCTTTCGACGCAATCGCGATCAAGGAACACGCAAGTCAGTTTTCACCTCTGGACAATAGAAGGTAAGCCCTAGCAATCCCCGAAGAGCTCATTCAAGCACATCAGCGTCGGCGGTCTCCTCACCAACCAATCAGTGACCAGGATGTGAGAAGCGGCTGAGCAGAGCGCACCCCGCCCGCACGCACCAGTCGACTGAGCAGTGGGCGAACTTCACGCTTCGGTTAGCAGCAAGCAGCAAACTGACCAATGAGATCACTCTGGTCGTTGTTAGGGGCGGAACCTATCTGTGGCGCTCAATCCAAATTTTCGAACCAGTTTCTGCTTCGTTGAAACGCCAAAAAACATGGCTCAGAATAACGCAATTTTTTGGTCTTTCCTTTGATCATTTTGCTTCAAAATTTCGACAGATAATAGAAGACATGTTAGACTCCAATAATATGTGACGCTGCATCTCAAAACAAACAAAAAGTCGCCAGACATGAATTTTTAGTTAAGACCATATTCTGAAAGAGCAGACTTTAAGCTTTAAAATGATGTATAACTCAAATCAAATGGACTCTCCTAACCTATCTAAATATTGGAAAGAAAGCACAAACTCAGGAATAGTGTGTGCAGAGAAAAGAGGCTCTGAAGTATAGTGTCTATTCAAGCGCTTAATCTTTACCAAACCGTGCTGGTTGTGCGATGAATGGGACAAAAAACAGGAAGTAAACCACCAGAGTAGCAACAATGAAGGAATTATCAGATTACACTGAAATTAAGCATGCCTCATTGACACATTCTGTTCATAATTAATGCCAACTTTCAAAGCAGTAGCCCTATCCTTTCGAAAGTTATTAGAGTTCAAAGTGAAGAGTGTGGACAAGGTTTTTCAGAAATGAAAAAGTGATTCTAAAGACACACCTAATCACACTATTCTACCAAAAATGTTCGAGATAAACTGCTAAAAAAACACAGTTTCCTGCCCGTTTTATGATACCAGATTTTAGCATAATGTAAAAGAAGACCCACTCTTTCAGAAAGTATGAAAAAGTCAAGTTCGGCTAGGTTGACCCATTTCACTTATTTTCAGTCCTCACGCTAAATCAGTGTTTGCGACTTTATGTTCGTTTTGAGGTGCACTGTCACATATATCAAAATCAGAAAATCGTAAGTTTTGACCAATTCTAATGCTCTGACTTCAAACTCGATTTTCACGGCTTCGACCGTGCGCGACTTTAGGACCTTTTTGTTGTAGCGGGTCACATATTGTTTTATTAAATTCCCTTTATATTTTCGTCATATTGTTGCCCACATATACGTCATAACCGCTAGTAGTTTTCTCATCCACCAGCTCCAACACGAAAACTTTAAAAATTCATAACGTTGCATCGATTGCTTTCACTCAGTCCACATTGCTCTTTGGGTGTGGATTCCCTTTAATGTTAAGATTGTGTGATAATTGCAACAAAACTATGCGCTCGATCATTTTCGAGATAAAAGGCAGCAGAGAAAATGCACTGTAATTGTCAGGGTTCGAATGATCTCCTTTTTTTTTTAAATCGGAAGTACCTTGGGTATTTTCCATGACTCTGGAACATTTCCTTTAGTAATATTATATGAAATACGTTAAGGACTTTTTTAGTGTATCAGCACATGCTTTCAGAATCTCAACCGATATGCGATCAATTCCAGTCGATTTTAAATTTTTCACATAGCTGATTTCGTTCATACCGGGCCTCAGATAAAACTGTAAATGTGGATATAGGCTGAATTTTCACAAGAAACTGACTCAACAATATAACCTACTTAAGTTTTCCCATATTGATCTTCATTTAACAGATTTAGAGTGACATTAGCAAAATGTGCATTAAATTCAGAGGCTTTTCTGTATGCATCATCACATGAAAGATGATGAGATGATGTGCCATTACTAGGCAGAAAAGATTTAAGAACAATCCAGGATTGAGTTCGTCGATAACGTTCAGATAATGCATAATGCACCAGTTTGTTTTTTTTTTTTTCTGACAGCATTAGTGACGTTATATCTCAGCCGTCTATAATATTCATTCCACAGCTGTTCTCTATTTTGTAGAATTGCTTTCTTCCTAACTTTGTCTCGTTCTCTCAGCAATAAAAGAAAAATGATTAATCTAATCAAGTAGAGTATTTCTTCCGCATTGTGCTTTGTCTTTATGGGCTTGGGCTTCTCAATAACTAATAGGTCTAATACCTTTTCTTTCCATTTCTGAACAGCTTCATCAAAGTTTCAGTTTCATACCAATCTTGGGCCACGAGATCTTTGCGAAGTGCATTCTAGTCAATATTCGTTGACTTGTGGTCATGGGTGGTTAATCAGTTTGTTGTCCGTACCAGATAAATCATAGAAAAGATCACTCATGCGACACCCGACTTCCACCCGAGGTCTTTAAACAGTCAGTTATTTGTCAGCATATGATCAATAAGAGTGGCTGTCTCTGATTTGTCCTATTAAACTGATAAAATCAGCAAATGTTATTTATCCCAATTCACTTGTTCGTTTGCAGAGATAAGGGTTTTATCTATGAATATCAAATTTTGTTTCACCCAAATCACGTCCAAAATTGAGTGGCCTGTACCAATTCAAAAAAAAAGAAGAAAAGGACAAGAAGAAGACTGGGTTAAAAATGTCTCGATTCAATCGTGATTACAATGGTTTCTAACTCAAATAAAGACCGATGCCCAAAAGGTCAACTAATAATATTCCGATTATAGATGGCTACATACATGGTTGTGCTTTTGCACAGGTGCATTACCAACCTGTCCGTTCTCTGTTGGCGGCCAAAAGGAATCTCGTTCGGGGGCATTTAAGGCTTCCAGAGATTTGCTGGAAGTTGAGGACTCACTATGGAAAAAAAAGGTATACCGACAATAAAATAAAGAACTAAAATCTAGATGTCTTGTTGAATCGAAGGGGCCCACAAACCTATATCAAGTCGTAAAGATTATTGACATGGTTCGCAGGGAGGTAACTTTGTTTATCTTTTTGTAAATTATCTTGTATTTTGGTTGTTTTGATTTTCTCATGTAGAATGAGGTTATCGCTTCTGACTCGCCTCCACGTAGTGCGAAAAGGCAGATGTCAGATTACAAACCATGGAGATACAGTACATGTAGGCCCACATGCACCACCGTAGGATTATCATGTAGTGGCAATATTCAAATGTTAGCGCTTCATAGGGCGCTACACCATTTAAATTTAGGGCAGACTGCTGGATGTATTGAAGGGTTTTTTGTGATGTCGGCCCTTTATAAAAGCGGCGCGCGGCCCACGAATGAAAGCGCCTCGCAGAGGGGGTTTTAAAAGTGAAGATTTGGAAGTCCGCCGTGAAACAATAAAGGATTACTTAGTAACACGGGTAAATATTTCCCCATAGAGACGTATGTTAACATTTAACAAAAAAAAATATAAAATCTGTAAAATAGCTGGGAGAAATAAAGTGTTTCATCTTCACTAAGCTGAAAAAGTGAGATATATCCTTTCATCCATCAAATTTCCAAGGGGTGTTCTGCAGCTCAAGCTCTGTCCAAGGGTTCGCAAAGCCAGACTACGAGTTGTTTTTGTTATTTCACTAAAAAAAAAAATCACCTATTTTCTGTACATTCACCCAAATTAATGAAAATAGTCCCTTCAAATATATTCCATGAGAAAAGTTTTTATCTTTCAACCAAAGTAAAGTTTGTAAAGAAATCCGTACTCAATATCTGCAGCTATTCAGTTTTTTTTTTTTTTTTTTTGTGCCAAACTGCATTTTTGATATCTATATTCTTTTTCTCATTTATTTCAGTATCTTTGGTAAGATTTTGTGATGGGGTCAGGGATGTTCCATCATATTTACAGCTGTGAGCCCTAAAATGCCACTCATTGGCTGCGCCCCGGTTTCGCCGAATCTGCCGTGAGGTGCCTTAGCGGCCATGTCGTCCCAGTTCCAGTGTTGACAGTGTTAGAATGATTCAAACTTTTGGAAATGTATGAATCACTGATGCATATCTAAGTTGCGGAAAGAGTTACTATCCTTGGTATCGCTATGTTGGTTCAATTTCGGAAGAAGGCAAGTATAACTCTTTCAATTCAATTCAATTCAATTCAAAGTTTATTTCATTTTTCGACAAAACATATGTTTCACTTCTTTTGGTAACAGAGAATGAGGTAAATAGAACATAGAGAAGTGAAAAGATTGTACAACACTTGAGGACCTATTATAGTAGTCATACATAGTATAGTACAAAAGAAACAGAAGTGATCAAAGTGAAGTACATGTATACCGTTGCATAAAGTGCGAAAAATGGAGGGACCCACTAAAAAGACAGAGCTTGTAGTGTGTGGGCCCCTCTGAAAAAAAAAAAAAAAAACATCGATGGAAAGATAAATTTAATCATCTTAGATACAAAAAAAAAAATAACAAAGTGGAAGAAGTCTGGAAACCCATTGAAAATTAGATTACCAGATATACACTTTCATAGATGTGAACAAACATGAAACAGGACTAGACAACAAGATAACTACTGAAGAAAAGGTTGTACAGGACAAAACGGGATGGACAAGACTGACAAACTGAAGACGAAATAGCAGACAAGAATGCACAACAGAAACAGAATCAGAACAGGAGCAGAAACAGCGATCTTCGGCAGAAGCATGCCAAGAGAAACAAAAGATAGTTGTGGGGAAAAAGTAATATTTTGACGCCTGAAGAAAAGACAAGGAAATAGAAAATAGAGGGACGTATGAACAGGAGTAACATACGGAAAGTCAACTTCAAGACGCTATGGGCAAAATGGCATAGATGACAACATTGCGAACATCCAGGAAAAAAAAAATACCATTAATTCTACGAAGAGGCATAGATGACAACATTGCGAACATCCAGAAAAAAAAAACAAACCATTAATTCTACGTAGAGGGGACAAAGTGAGCAGGTCAGTATGTAAGAGAGAAGGCCAAATGGTTAATTTGGTATTGTAGATTCATACGATTGCAATAGAAAAGATTTCAGTCTCCTCTTAAAGGAATATATAGATGGAGCGTTTTTATGTGATGATTCAAAGAATTCCAATAATTTGGGCCTACATAAATAAGTGTGTTTTTAGCAAAAATCGTTCTTAAAAGAGGTAAATGAAATTCATTGGAACGCCTAGTGGGATATTCATGAAATGATTGATTTTTTAGGAACATAGAATCAAAAATAGACGGAAGCAAGTTATTACAATACTTGTACATAAATTGCCCTAAATTAAACAAAAACAAATCTGTAATTTTTAAGAGCTTGTTGGAGGCAAACAACATATTTGTATGAGAACGCACAGGGGAATAGCAGATAACACGGAGAGCTTTCTTTTGTAAAAGGAACACTCTCTCTAGTAAGTTCTGATGCGTGTTGCCCCAAACTAATATTCCATAATTAAGATGAGGCAATATTAACGACGAATATAACATAAGCAATGATTTTTGTGGAATACAAAATTTCAATCTATTTACAATGCCCATATTACGTGAAATTATATTGCAAACATTATCAACATGTGATTTCCAGGAAAGTTTGTCATCCACAATGACACCCAAAAATTTGATATGTGAGACTCTTTGTAGGTGAGAGTCATCTAATACTATATTTTTACTTAAACTATCAACAGTATTACTAATAAGCATATATTTCGTTTTTTGTGCATTAAGTGATAGCCTATTGGCCATGACCCAGTTTGTCACTTTTTTTTTCAATTCAATATTAATTTTATAAACGAGAAAATCAATATCATTATGGGCAAAAATACATTAGTGTCATCTGCAAAATGAATAAAAGAGAGGTCGTCGGATACGCGACAGAAATCATTGATATAAATAATGAACAATAACGGCCCTAAAAGACTTCCCTGTGGGACGCCACATTTAACTTCTCTGACAACGGAATCATTGTTTTTAATTGTAACAAATTGTTTTCTATCAACTAAATAACTCTTGAACCACTCCAAGGCCTTCCCACTTATTACCCACGCCGATGAAAATCGGCAGGGGGTTATGTAAAGGGTTCCGTATGTTTGTTTGTTTGTTTGTTTGTTTGTTTGTTTGTTTGTTTGTTTGTTTGTTTGTTTGTTTGTTTGTTTGTTTGTGTACAAGATAACAAGAGAACGGGTGACCGGATTTGCACGAAATGTTCAGGGAATGTTTGGATAATGACAGGAAAGAATCGATTAGATTTTGGTGATAATCGGTTGACCCTTGCAAATTCTGTGTGACCTTGAAGTTTTGACCCCATGGTATAGTGACCATTCCGAAAATTTCCCGTTTCTCACTTTGCGATTTTCCGCTACCATACGAAGACATAAACTCCCCAACGATCCGACTTCGCTGCTCAAATGTTCGTAAGAATTCCGAAATTTACGTTTAGGCCTATTTGAGGGACTATGTCCTTCTAGATTTATGAAAGTTCGTTCTCCGTCATCACAAACTGGCCCGTATTTTGATGATTTTTCAAATTAACATTGATTGTTTTTTTCGTTGGAGGAGCATTTTGCTCGGTCGCAGTCACACTGCACGATATGCGTGCTCAATGTCAATGCGTGTGCAAGGCCGCTGAAAATGCATCGCGCTCTACACTGTTGGTGCAAAATTGCACCGGGGACGTTGCGGCGCTCGTTGGTGGCCGAATACTGGTGCAGTAGACATTTGCATTCAACCCTTGCATTGAATAATTCCCGTAGACACTAATCATAGGGGTAATTGCCTAGGGGGTACGTAAATTTTGTTTTTCTTTTTTGCTTTTTGTGGATACCATCAAAGATCGTACACTCATACGACCTTTGATATTTGATGATTTTTCAAATTAACATTGTTTTTTTCGTTGGAGGAGCATTTTGCTCGGTCGAAGTCACACTGCACGATATGCGTGCTCAATGTCAATGCGTGTGCAAGGCCGCTGAAAATGCATCGCGCTCTACACTGTTGGTGCAAAATTGCATCGGGGACGTTGCGGCGCTCGTTGGTGGCCGAATACTGGTGCAGTAGACATTTGCATTCAACCCTTGCATTGAATAATTCCCGTAGACACTAATCATAGGGGTAATTGCCTAGGGGGTACGTAAATTTTGTTTTTCTTTTTTGCTTTTGTGGATACCATCAAAGATCGTACACTCATACGACCTTTGATATCATCACACTCTCGGCTTGCTACACTGCAAAAAATGCGGTGTTAAAAGTGTAACACCAACCGGGTGTCAAACTGTGGGTGTTAAATTTGGTGTTAAATTGACACAATTTGACACCCTTCGGTGTTAATTTAACACCAACATTCTCTCATTCATTGGGTGTTAGATTCTCGGTGTTAAAATGACACCCAAGTGGTGTTATAGTTTTGTCATGAAAAGGGGGTTTTCACTAATAACACCGTATCGGTGTTAGTCGTCCACCAGAGAAAGTCACGTGTTCGCAGTCCGATGATCTTATTGGTTACACATGCCAATGCCTGAAATTTGTTGCTGTGGCGCGGAGTCGTCAACGTCTGTCATCGCGATAGTCAGGTTTTCGATGTCGTCTGGGGCTAAAAATGACATTGAATCTATGATGGTGACTTTGCTAAGTCTGTCAGCGGGGATAAGTATCTTTTAAGGTAATTATTTCCTGTACCAGTTATTTTCTATCATAAACGATGTGCATGATTTTCACGGATTTCATCGCATATAGGCAACTTTGTCTTTGCACGCACATAATACTATAGTATACTATGTACAGCTGTAGCGCAGCATACTAAGTACGTGAGATTGTAGCCTATAGTGTTTGCCATACATAATAGGCCATAACACCAACGCGCTGCAGCGGGGCATTGAGTCCGAATTTCGCTGAGGGTTCCTTTGTCCAATAATTGCATTTTGAAAATATCATCAAATTTTAAATATAAAAGGTTCCGTGGCATTTTGTATTGTTATTGATGTAGTTTTCTTACCTCTGAGGCTCTGATGCGGATCTTTGTTAGCGCGCAAATATTACCCGCTACTGACGTGCACGAAGACGAAGTTCGAACAATGTTTGTGTGTACATGTTCGTAGGTTTGTACATGTTCGTAGGTATACTGGTAGGCCCCTAGGCCTACTATATTTTTTGTAGGGCCTACTGTAACTGTTCTAGGTCCAAATTGTTAGGTTTAAATCAGTACTAGGTACTAGTAGCAAATATCGCTCTAAAAAGAGCGTAAATACCCGATTAAAGGGGCTGGGTGGGGGGTTCTCCTGACCCGATTTTTGTTTATCACAACAGGTTACGTGATGTTTTCAGTAACTACACGTAGGAACGTAGGGGCCTATATAGGACGCTAGTGTTTGCGCGTGGATCTTACGTTAGAATCTACTAACTAGTTTCTAATATGAGTACTACTATTTATGAGTTTGCTAACCGCTTACAAATTTACATTATATAAGAATATGCTGTTATAAAGTTGATGACGTCACATGCATGTAAAACCGGTATTTCCACCGAGTCCATGCATGTTAAGACTCTAGACTCTAGATCTAATTGTAAGGTGCGAGTTCAAGGGTAGCGAGAAACAGAATCACAGCCCCTATTAATAACTGGCAGTTCTCTGTCTGAGAACTGATCCTAAATTTCACAAATGAGTCAAAATGGAATACATGTATCATCGCTTTTTTCATGATTCAGGTGAGGGAATGTACGTCTACTTTGATGGTAGTATTTGTTGAAATAATCTCTTGAAAAAAAAAAATCCCTTCTGGAATATGCCTCTTCCCCATACTTATGTTATTGCCACACTTAATGATATTGGCATTAGTGCACTTGAGAATCTTGAAAATGACAGAATTGCAAAAGACCTTTTATTATCTATCTAAAAAACCTTGAAAATGAGAGTAGATCAATTGCAAAATGGCATTTGATTTTTCCATTTCTCAAATAATATTTGCATAAATGTACACTGCCTAAAGATGATGAATACCTGGAAGCAGGATATTATTTCCCCCCCCCCCCCCCCCCGTGGCTAATTAAAACGAACTTGAAATTATGAGCATATCTCCATTAGGTATATAATAGAATCACCGACTCAATTAATCTGAAGCCACCTGAACAAAACCCTTTGTTTTCTGCAGTTCTGATCAAATCTTTCATGCACACAAGATAAATCTGTTTCATGCACTTGTATACAGTAAATACACTAGTGCAGTTATGTGGATGTTCAGTACTTTGAATCCTAAGCCAGTGCATCACACCTTGCGCACCAGTTTGACAGTTTGAGGACTTGTAGCCACTTGATAATTATGTATGATCATGGTCCTTACACTTGCAGGTTGAACAGTACTTCTCACTCCTTCTCCCAGGCAACGATGCCAAGCTTTTTTTAGCAGTAGCCAGTTTTTGGTGGAAGGTCTTGTCAAGCTAGCAAGAGGAAAGCCTTCAGAAACCACAGTCACGCTGTTGAGTTTGCTGGGAGAACACATGCGGAAAACTGATGTGGATTCATGAGACTTGGAGCAATCATCAAATAGTGTACCACCAGACCTGGTAGCAGTCAGGGTATGCACAATACTATAGGTTTTGAAAGCCCCTTTTTTATGTTCTAGATGTCTATCCATCCAATATCGTTTCTTGTGTATCATGCCGCAAGTTGAAAACAATCATCTGTGAATGAAACTTGGTAAGGCTATGTAAATCCAGGGGGCGTTCCACAAAACTTGTCAATGGTGACAACTGTTATAAGTAGCTGAAATCTTTGCATCTGACAATACATTTTATCAAACGTTTCCCTGGAGTCGAGGGTCATGAGGTCAATAATCAAGGGTCAGGAGCCCTTCATTATGAAAAAAAAAATGCAGGAAATATCTTGTGACTTTGATTTTTCGAAGGCAGATGAATGGATTTCACCAAACTCAATTGTAATATGAAAGTTCACAGTCACAAATCAATATGTAATGTAATTTTGTTATTTTGGAGATGCTGATGAAATAAAGAAGAGTTTTTGTTTCTTGGTTTTTTTTTTAAAGAAGTCACACAACAACCCATGGGTTCATCCTACATGAAGGATCATATGTTTTACTTAATGCTCCCTGATTATGCAGTGCAATTCACTGATAATTTCTGTTGATACCTGGATACTCTGTTAATGAGTCGTAGAATATATTGTATATAACATGCATTTCTTACAACACAGCATAGAATGTAAGTAACCTGCAAATCCTTCTTGTACTCTTTCTGCTTCCACCTGTGAACCAGGGCGCAAGGATTGTGCAAGATTGCTGTGGCTTTGGCTATAGACTACCTTATCCGATTTCAAAAGGTAAAGTCTACATGACTATAAGGTTTGTTCAAATATGATGCGACAAACCCTCTGACATTTTTAGTGTTCAGATATGGTGCACCGAACCACGCCACTTTCATTATGTTAATGAATGCACATGACTAAAAAAAAAAAAATAAGATAAAGATAAACTCATGACATTGTATCTTCACTTACTTTTGAGCTTGATTGCACCATAACTTCTTGCCACTGTGTGGCAAAATATATTCCTCTTGCCTCAGTGTTTTGTTTTGTTGCATTTTAATCTGTTTATTTGTTTGTTTTTTACCATCTCATATCGCATTGATTTGTGCACTAAAATGTTGCCGGAGTTTGACTCATCATATCTGAACAAGCCTTTATGAGTCATTTTGGACAGGCAATTAGAACTCACAGTACTTTGGTATTCTGAAAATGAAATTGATTTTTACGAGTTTAATTGATTTTGCATTTTCTACTTTCTATGATCTGTTTTTGTATTAGAAAAGAAATTAGAGGTCAAGGGAAATTTTCTGGGTTTTTTTTTGTGTTGTTGGACTATGTACTTTATTAAGATCACTTGCTTTTCAATGTTTCACAGGTTAACTTTTTTTTTTTTGGATGTTGTGAATATTTTTGCTCACTTGCCTTTGTCAGGGTTATGTCCTGATGTCGACGAGAACTTTACCCGTGAATGCTTCAAAGTCGATCCTTAAACTTTAAAGATTGTCTTCCCCATATTTAGGCTAAAATTTTGAAGTTGCTTTTTGATCAGTCACGAATAAGAGAAAAGTGATAAATTTCAAAGCTTCTTTAAGAAAAAATAGGTATAAGTGAGTTTTAATTGTGAAATTATAGTGATCTTTAAGTAAAATGGAATAAGATCCATTTATTATCCTCTGCCAAGAAGTGGTGCCTGAATTGTTATGGTTTTGAGTAGTCCATCCCTCCGTGTGTGTGATAGCTTGAAATCTGTTAAAATAATCATAAATGTGGATAAAATGTGTTAAGCCTATGTATGACTGAGTCTATCAAATTGCATTATGGAATCGAAATAAGGGTCACAGTCAAATTTGTCTAGTTTTTATTCGTAATAGATTCATACAATGTCTGTTTGTTTTTCATTGTTTCCTTAAATTTTCAGCCTGATGCTAGTTTTGATCACCACTTGACGAGGGAAAGCAGAAGAAGATGCAGCTCTTGATGCAGCTTGCTTGCTTGAAGATCAGAAGATGCAGCTTGCTTGACAGAGGACGTCAGAAGGATAACATACATGTGTACCAATATTACTTCATTGTTGACCACTTGGTACTACCCTGCCCTGGTGATATCATTCAGAGTGCCTTCGACACATTGTTCAAAGCACATTAAATATGTGTTTTGTCTACGGTATGCAAAACCTCTCATCAACCTTTGGACATTTGGAATTACCCCGAGTTCGTGAACCGAGATCTAAACTTTCAAATAGAAAATGAAGTGATGCATTCTTTAGGAGTTCCCACTGAAACTGCTTTTTTTCACTGTTTGCCATACGAACATGGACTGAGTGATGGACAAACAATAAATTGCGCCCAGGGGGCCTGTGTACGGACATAATTTGATTCGTTCAATGGTTTTAGAAGACACTTGAAGAATCATCATTGTGACAATGAAACTGTGAAGATACACCAAGTCCAGTTCTATGGAGGAACCGAGATAGAGACTGATGATATACAGTTGATGAAGCAGTACTCTCCATTAGTCGATGACAGTTTTTGATGAGGAGGTGATTACCTTTAGTCCAGGGGACATTGAACAACGACCTTGTAATTTTTACATGTCCTAGTTTACATGTGTCAGTATGGAGTAATGCATTACCATGGTAACATCAAATTTTCATAAAGATTACAAATACAGAATGTGGATCAAGCTACTCAGTTTTAAATCAATTCTGTTGAAATTCGATTATTCAGAAATCTGTTGCCATGGCAATTGCAGTTTTTAAACAAATCATACAAAATTGTGTGGATCACGCTGCGCTCTTAGTTTCTTTTTTTTTAGCATTTAAATTTGAATTTGATACGTATGGTCACTATTATAATATGTTATCGTGCAAGACACTTTTTGTGGGGGTCATAAATCCGTTTCCATGGCAACAGCATCTTCATACAAATCATCCACAAGTACAATGTGGATTCAGCTAACTTCCTCAGATTTTGAGCATTTGACTTTAAATTTGGCACATGTGACCACTGTATTATGTACCTGTGCAAATTTTATTTTTCGTCATTGTCAAATAGTATGTTGTCAAGTTAATGGTATTTTGTAATGAGAATCGTATAAACTACAAGTGGATTGAGCTTACTCTCTCAATTTTTAGCAATAACCTTGAAATATGACACCTATATATTGTGACAAGATAAATTCTAGATGTGCAAAACACTTTTCTCGTCAATGTTAAACAATGCGTTGCCATGCTAACTTATTTTTTTTTTTAATACAAAGCAATGGAAGATATTGTGATTGACTCATAACTCCCTCATGTTTTAGGCATTTGACTTGAAATTTGGCACGTGACCACTGTAGGGCGCTAATGTGCAAATGTCATCTTTTGTATCGGTCAAAGAAAGTATTATCATGGCAGTGACATTTTCAAATTAAAAACTTACACAACAGTTGATTATGCAATCTCCCTCAGTTTCTGAGCATCTGGCCTGAAATATTGCACAGAGTGCTAATGTAATGGCAACCATCTTTTAAAATGAAAATCAAACAAAAAATACTGTGAATTGGGTGAGCTCCCTCAGTTTTCTAGCATTTGACTTGAGGTTTCGCTCATGTAACCAGTGTAATCTTAAAATGAGTCGCACACTGATCTCACTGTTGAGTAATCTTGCTATGGTAACAACTTTTGTTACATTGTACTTTTTTTTCAACAAAAGGCGTACAAGAATATCATGAATTGAGCTAACTTTCTAAGTTTTAGGTGGGGGTATCAATTACATCCAGTTCGAGTTGAAAATATTGGCCCAAGAAGGCCTTATGTGTGTCATTTGAATATTTAAATGATCCGAATTTCACATGCTTGTATCGTCACTTGCAATAGCATTGATCAAAAGAAAGAGTATAATTTTTTTTTTTTAATGTTAACATTTTACAACCAGACTGGATGATCTATGTTGAATATTTGAATTTTACAGCTGAGTAGGCAATTCAATTTGAACATTTGAATGATAGAGCCAAGAAGATATAATACTAGTATCAATTTCATTTGAAAATTCAACTTGATAGTGCCAAGAAGGCCAAAGGTATTCAGAGTGAGTATTTGAATTTGATATTTTAGCCTACAATAGCCATAATGTATCTCATTTGCATAGATAATCAAAGAACCAACTGACAGGGTCAAAGGTATTCCATTTTGATACTTATATTGTAGAGATGAGGCTTTCATTACATGTAATAGAATTATTGTGTTTTGTTGTGACAGACAGAATTTATTAAATATTTTGATCAACCTAGTAGCACGTGACTGTCTTTCACCTACTTACATTACTGTGTTATTTTGTGCGATTGAATGTGGAGAGTGTGAAATGATGTCGAGGTATCGACACTTCAAATTGTTAATAAGTTGGCATCACTTGGAATTTATTTCTCACTCAGAAGCGTTGAATCAACACTTCTGTGGTGTCAAATAAACACCAAATAATGCAAACTTATAACACTTTGAAGTGTTAGAATAACACCATGACAGGTGTTGGGGTATAGATTCTAACAACAAATAGTGTTGAAGTTACACCGTCAGTGGTGTTAAAGGGTGTGAAAAGAACACCAAAGTGGTGTCAACTTATCAATAATCTAAGCAACACCAAAGCTGGTGTTGGTATATTTTAACACCACGGGTGTTGAACTTACACCATAACTGGTGTTGGGATGTCAAATGAACACCATTATGGTGTCAACTTCTTAACACTCTCTTAAGTGTTGAAAAAACACCGAGGCTGGTGTTGGTATATTTTTACACCCTTTAACACCCATGGGTGTTGGATATTTTAACACCAGAGATGGTGTTACTTCAACACCAGATGGTGTGGTCCTTTATTGAAGTTCGGCCGGTGTTAGATTCAACACCAGTGGTGTTAAATCTAACACCACTGTTTTTGCAGTGTATAATCAAAATATCCCGCAAGAAAACGGCGTATTTCTCGATTTTTAGCGCTTTTTCCGCGACCCGTCGCGTAGACAATACTCTTAAAACTGGACTTAATTCGCGCGCGCTTGGAAAAGTTCCGATTCTGCACCTTTGACGGTGGAATTTGGGATTTTCGATGGATTTTTGGAGGAGACTTAAGGACTTTCCTGTACGTGAATGAGTGTTAATACCGTATGTGTAATTATGTGATTTGCGTGTGATGTGACTGTAGAACCAAAGATCGTACACTTCAGTGTACGATCTTTGGTAGAACTCACTGGCTGGTGATAAAGCACACTGGCAATTAAGTGGCCGAATTCTGGTAGATGACCGAATGCACATTATGTTTACCCCGACTTTGTACTTAGGCGTGGGTCTGCCGCCTTTGACGGCCCCTCTCTAGTTCCATAATGCGATAACTTATAAAGTAAAATGTCATGATTGATAGTGTCGAAGGCCTTGGAGAAGTCCAAGAAAATACTAACTAAATGAGAATGGTTATCGACTGCGTGAACAACTCTATCAACAAAATGCAAAAGAGCATGCGTAGTACTATGTTTCTCACGAAAACCAAACTGAGAATTCGTAAAAACGTCATGTACCTTCCAAAAATTGATCATTCTCTTATGAATAAGTTTTTCTAAGACCTTAGACAATGACGATAATAATGAAATTGGGCGTTAATTGCTGACTTCTTTGATTCACAGTGGGCTCTAACTTTGAGCACACTGGCGTAGCCGGGGGGGGGGGGGGGGCGATGGGGGCGGTCCCCCCCCCCCCCTAAGATTTGGACCGGGGATTTGCGAGGCGGAAAAAAAAATTGTGTGTATACTGTATGCATGCACATGAAGCGGGTCTCCTTTTCAACCTCTCATCAAATAAGATCATATTTTTTTTGAATATTTCACTCAAAGTGTGCACCAGATCGTTGATTTTCAATTCAAATTATGCAAAATCTCTCGTGCTCCCAAACCCTCCCCCTCTGTGCCTCTTTCCCTAGCCTTAGTACACTTTTTAGATTTACACAAAATTATGAATAATTCTGAGTGCACAAGACTTGTCACTTATATTCCGAAAACTCAAAGTTCCCTCATTCAATTCAATTCAAGTCAAGTCAATTCAATTCAATTCAAACTTTATTTAATTTTTCGAAAAGAACATAAACATTTCATTGGTGACAGAGGATAAGGTTACATATAATCAAAGCAAAGTAAAATTGAAAAGAACATAATTGTGGAACCTTGGTGTAACAAATAATGTTGTAATGAAAATTGACGGAAGTGATATAGACGATATAACATTACGCAAAATATCGAAAAATGGAGGGACCCACTAAAAAGGCATTGCTTGTAGAATGTGGGCCCCTCAGGTACAGAATGTCAATAAAATTGAACTGCTGCAAAAAGGGGAAAAAGATTGGGAATAAAGTCAGATTAAAAAAAAAAGGTCTGGAACCCAATAAGAAGACAGAGTAACGGACAGACACACATACACAGGCGAATGAACATTAAACGAGACTGAGACGACAAAACTTATGAAAGGGGACTTAAATACAAGACAGAACGAGACAAGGTTGACATGATAGGAAGACAATACAGCGGACAGAAAGGAAAAACAGATCCAGCGATTCTCGACAGAACTATATCGAAAAAATAATGGGATACATAAATATGGAAAAATAGAGAGAAATAGATGCGGAGGTAATACAAGTAGAATTGAATCTACGCAGTAAGAGTCTCAGGACAACAGGGACGAGAAAATATGTGAGAATATATTATTGGTAATCAAAATTCTTCGGAAAAATTAAAATGAGCCAACAGGCTGATTCAATTCTGTAGGAACATAACATTGCAATAAAAACAACTTTAATCTTCTTTTAAAAGAAAATATGTGACCCTGCACCTCAAAACAAACGAAAAGTCGCCAGACATGAATTTTTAGTTAAGACCGTATTCTGAAAGAGCAGACTTTAAGCTTTAAAATGATGTATAACTCAAATCACATTTACTCTCCTAACCTATCTAAATACTGGAAAGAAAGCACAAACTCAGGAAAAGTGTGAACTGAGAAAAGAGGCTCTGAAGTACAGTGTCTATTCAAGCGCTTAATCTTTACCAAACCGTGCTGGCTGTGCGATGAATGGGACAAAAAAAAAAACAGGAAGTAAACCACCAGAGTAACAACAATGAAGGGATTATTAGATTAAACTAAAATTAAGCACGCCTCATTAACACATTCTGTCCATAATTAATGCCAACTTTAAAAGCAGTAGCACTATCCTTTCAAAAGTTATTAGAGTTGAAAGTGAAGAGTGTGGACAAGGTTTTTCAGAAATGAAAAAGGGATTCTAAAGACACACATAATCACACTATTCTACCAAAAATGTCCGAGATAAACTGCTAAAAAAACACACACTTTCCAGCCCGTTTCATGATACCAAATTTTAGCATAATGTAAAAGAAGACCCGCTCTTTCAGAAAATATGAAAAAGTCAAGTTCGGCTAGGTTGACCCATTTCACTTATTTTCAGTCCTCACGCAAAATCGGTGTGTGCGACTTTATGCTCGTTTTGAGGTGTATGGTCACATATAGAAGGTGAATTTCTTATGTCATTATTCAGAAAATTCCAATATGTTGGGCCAGTATAAATAAGTGTGTTCTTAGCAAGAATCGTTCGTAAGAGAGGTAAGTGAAATTCATTGGAACGTCGAGTGGGATAGTCATGGAATGATTGATTTCTTTGAAACATAGAATCGAAAATGGAGGGGAGTGAGTTGTTGCTGTACGTATACATAAATTGCCCCAAATTAAATAAATACAAATCTTTAATTTTTAGCAGCTTATTTGCGGCAAATATCTTATTTGAGTGGGAGGGTATGAAAGGATAACTGATGACACGGAGAGCTTTCTTTTGTAAAAGGAACACTCTATCCAGTAGGTTCTGGTGAGTGTTGCCCCAAACTAAAACACCATAATTAATATATGGACATATCAATGACGAATATAACATAAGTAATTATTTTTGTGGGATATACAATTTCATTCTATTTATAACACCTATATTACGTGAGATTATGTTGGATATCTAATCAATATGTAACTTCCAGGAAAGTTTGTCGTCAACAATAATTCCAAGGAATTTAAAATATGAAACTCGTTCTAACAAAATGAAAATCATTCAAAACTATAGCTGTATTCAAAGTGTCAACAGTATTACTAAAAATCATATATTTCGTTTTTTGGGTATTCAATGATAATTTATTGGCTCTTACCCAATTATTCACTTTTTGTAATTCAGTATTGACTTTTTGAACAAGAAAATTAACATCATTGTGGGCAAAAAATACACTGATATCGTCAGCAAAATGGATAAAGGACAGTACATCGGATGCCTGGCAAAAATCATTGATATAAACAATAACTAATAGTGGCCCTAATAAACTTCCTTGTGGCACCTTGTGGCACGCCTAAATTCACTTCTCTTATTACTGAAAGATTGTCTTTAATTGTAACAAATTGTCTTCTATTTCCTATATAACTCCTGAACCACTCCAAGGCCTTCCCACGTATTCCGTAATGTGATAACTTGTGGAGTAGAATATCATGATCAACTGTGTCGAAGGCCTTGGAGAAGTCCAAGAAAATAGTAATTAAATGAGAGTGATTATCAATTGCATGAGCTGCTTGATCAACAAAATATAAAAGAGCATGAGTTGTATTATGCTTCTCTCGAAAACCAAATTGAGAATTAGTCAAAATATTATGCAACTTCAAAAAATTGATAGTTCTCTTATAAATGAGTTTCTCTAAAACTTTGGACAACGATGATGATAGTGGAATTGGACGATAATTACTGACTTCATATTTATCACCCTTCTTAAATATTGGAATTACTTTGGCCAGTTTCATCTTATCAGGAAACACACCATTATAAATTGACAAATTAAAAATATGAACAAGTGGATCAGCAACTGAAGATATAACACCTTTAAGAATACAATTATCTATATCATCATAACCAGAACTCCTCTTGTTCTTAAAGGAAGATACAATATCCATAATCTCATGCCTATTGGTTGGAGTAAAATAAACAGAATTGGGATCACACTGACGTAGGTATTCAGTAAAGTGATGCTCTGACGCAGGGATATTTTGGGCGTACTTTTCACCTATCTTTGAAAAATAAGAATTGAAAAAATTTGCAATGTGAACAGGGTCACTGATGATTTCATCATTCAACTTAATATTATCAATAGCTGAATGTTTACTCGAAACATTCATAGCTTGCTTTAAAACATTCCAGGTGTTTTTCATATCAAACTTATATCTTTGCAATTGCTTGAAATAATATTTTTTTCTTTTCGGAACGTAAAATCATAGTTAGGGTGTTTTTATATGAAGTGTATTTATGTTTTGATCGCTCATTTTTTCCCAATTTGTATCTATAATATAATCGATTTTTCCTGTTAATCGACCGAAGAATTGATTTTGAAATCCACTGTAATCTAGGTGTCTTTTTATAATCTGTTTTTTTTTTTTTTTTTTTTTGCTTTGGAATTACATTATCCAAATGAAAATTGAATGTTTCCATGAAATAATCAAAAGACAAATTGATGTCATCACTTTCAAATACTCTAGACCAGTCAGCATTTTCGAGAACCGCATCAAGACTAGATAATTTTTCAGACGAAACTCTACGACTTAATGAAGGAGATCTAAAAAAAAAAATAGCATTATTAACAGAGGTTTTAAGAGCAAAATGAGTCATAATTGGATAATGATCAGTCATATCTGAAAGAATTATATAAGAATCAGTAAGGGGTAGGGTGTTACAAAACAAATTATCAATAAGGGTAGCAGAGTGATCTGTGACACGCGCGGGTTTCGAAATAAGCGGAAGAAAAGAGGAGGACAAAAATGTCTGAAGAAACTCGCTTGCGACAGTATCATTTCCCGACTTAAGTAAATCAATATTAAAATCGCCGAGGAAGAAACAATCTTTGTTTTTAAAAACAGGGGATTTTACCAAATCAGAAAGGTAAGTTAAAAAAATCCTTGATATTGGAGTTAGGAGGACTGTACATAATGCCTACCACAATATTTCTAAGTCCTGGTATGCAAATTTCTAAAAAAAGGGATTCAACAATATTATCCATTCTCGAAATATCATCATGAACAATACATTCAAAAGTATGCGATATATAAGATGCGACACCTCCACTTATCGGGCCTATTATTGACAAACATTTTATAGCCGTCAATCAAAAAAAAAAAAAAACTTTCAGAGTTAGAATTTAACCAGGTTTCACTTAAACCAATAACAGAGAATGACTGATCAGCATCAGTCTCTAAAAATAATTTGAACTCATCAAAATGTTTGTTCAAACTCCGAATATGTAAATGCAACAAAGAAAATATATTATTAGAGAAACTATTACACATATCTTTACATTGATTCACCGTAATATAATTACACGACATATTTTCAGTTAACTCTTCACTGATTTCAGAGGGCAATTCATTTACGGAAGAGTTGAAGTTGTCAGCGACAGAATTGTCATAAAACATTGATCGTGAATTAGATACTCCACCAACTGAATCTGATTCTAACCTTATTTGCCTGAAAAGCTCCAAAAAGTCATCATTTGATAGAGAACTAAACGGAGCATTCGGGAAATTAGCCATTGTAAATGTGGGACATATCTATGAGAGTTTGTGTTGTCAGACAAGCCACAATTACAGGAACGAGTGAGCATTGGAAGAAAATAATCAACCAACAGAGTGAGGTAGGACACTGGAGAAGCCAAAGAACATGAATTTTGTCAAAATCATGATGGACAGAGGATTGCTGCGAAGAAGACGAACAGGGAGGAAAAGAGAGCAGTACAAGGTAGACGAGAAAGTTCAGTGACAACGAAGAGAAACATGGAACACACATAACATGAAAATGAGGACAATGTACAAGGGGAATTACCCCCCTTTAATCGACCCTTTCCTCCCTCAGTCCCCCCCCCCCCACATCATATTTTTTTTTAATGATTCCATCAAATATGCGTATAGGAGATATCTCAATTTCAACCTTAAAAGGGCAAAAGCTCCATCGTACGGGATGGGTGGAGATAACACTCGCCCATGCCTTCTTCCTGCTCGCCCCCCCCCCCCCATACATAGAAGTAGACTGTGGCTACGCTTTGAACATAAACAGTTTTCCAAACATGACACAAAATGTGTGCACCAAAACGTTTAACTGCAATCAGAAAATTATACAGAATCTCCTTCCACAGGCTTCCTACACTTCTCTTCTGATTGAAAAATTTCCAGATATTCCGACAAAAGTGTGCGCCATGCAGATTGTTGAATTTCAGTTCAAAAAGCTTCAGCAAAACTGAGAAAAAAAAGGCTCCCTTAAATATGGGAGAGGTATCTTGAACCCTTCCATTGCTTGTTACCCACTTTAGACTTAATACATTTTGGGAATGACAATTTCCGAATTTTCCACAAAAAGTGTGCTCCAGATCGCTTTATTTCAATTCTTAAAACGCAAAAGCTCCGCCGAGCGGGAGGGGGAATCCTCCTTCCCCTAAGCTCTTCCTCACTAGACTTTGTACATATACACACAGATGATTCACATTTGGAATACGAGCTAAATTCCGTGATTTTAACACTTCGATGAAAAAGTATTGCACCAAAAATTTGCACCAGATCGTTGAATTTAAGGTCTCAAAATGCAAAATCACCTTCGTATGGGAGGGGAAATGCCCCTTTCTACACCCTCGTGTGCATGCCTTTTCTGTTTGATTGCTGAGCAAAAAGCGTTCATGATATTCAGTGTAAGAATTAATATAAGACGTTTATCTAAATAATACTATTTTATAGCCACAATGTTCAATAATAATCGACATGAAAATATTGTATTGCTACCTCAAACAAGTGGGACTGTTTCAAGTCGATAAAACACGCAAAAACAAGCAAAAACATGCATCAAATAGCACCATTTGCAAAAAGTTCTCACCGTGGGAGGGGGACACCCCCTTCCCACACCCTCCCCCCCCCCCCCCCCCTCTTTCCCGCTCGCTCGGGTTCAGTCGCGTTCATGATATTCAGTGTAAAAATTAATACAAGGCATTGATTTAAATGATACCATATTTTATAGCCAAATTGTTCAATGATAATCGACATGAAAATATATTGCTACCTTAAACAAGTGGGACTGTTTCAAATCGATTAAACGCGCAAAAACATGCATCAAATTGCACTATTTACAACATCAAAATGCAAAAAGTTCTTACCGTGGGAGGGGGGACACGTGATAAGTTTTGGCGAGCGAGCGCAGCGAGCGAGCCGCAAATTTTTGTGTTTCAGCTTACAAAACATGGAATTCTTGTCTTTTTTTGCTTAATAAATCTTACAATTCTAATCAAGATATAGTGACGACCTTATAGATAACGATTTATATCAACAAACTAAAATACTCCAACTTAGTACGCGCGAGTGAGCCGAAGTTTGCATATTTCCGCGTCATCATCACGTTTTGTTCTTCTCTCTCTTTTTTTTTGTGACAAATTTTGGCGAGCGAGCGCAGCGAGCGAGCCGAAAATTTTTGTATTTCAGCTTACAAAACATGGAATTCTTATTTTTGTCATTTTTTTGCTTATTAAATCTTACAATTCTAATCAAGATGTAGTGACGGCCTTATAGATAACGATTTATACCAACAACCTAAAATACTCCAACTCGGTACGCGCGAGTGAGCCGAAATTTGCATATATCCGCGTCATCATCACGTTTTGTTCGTATCTTTTTTTTTGTGACAAATTTTGGCGAGCGAGCGCAGCGAGCGAGCCAAAAAATTTTGTATTTCAGCTTTAAACAAAACATGGAATTCTTGTTAGTTTTTTGCTTATTAAATCTTACAATTCCAATCAAGATATAGTGACGGCCTAATAGATAACCTAACGATTTATATACCAAAAAACTGAGGAGTTAAAGAAATACTCTAAATTACTATGCGCGAGTGAGCTGAAATTTGTATATTTCCGCGTCATCATCACGTTTTGTTCTTATCTTCTTCTTTTTTGATAAACTTTGGCGAGCGAGCTCAGCGAGCTAGCCGAAAATTTTTGTATTTCAGCTTTCAAAACATGCAATTCTTGTCATTTTTTAAATTAAATCTTACAATTCTAATCACGATATAGTGACGGCCTTATAGATAACGATTTATACGAACAAACTGAGGACTTGAAAAAATACTTCATCTTAGTACGCGCGAGTGAGCCGAAATTTGTTTATTTCCGCGTCATTATCACATTTTGTTCTTATCTTTCTTGCTTTTTTTGATAAACTTTGGCGAGCGAGCGCAGCGAGCGAGCCGAAAATTTTGTATTTCAGCTTACAAAACATGGAATTCTTGTCATTTTTTTGCTTATTAAATCTTACAATTCTAATCAAGATATAGTGACGGCCTAATAGATAACCTAACGATTTATATACCAGCAAACTGAGAAGTTAAAGAAATACTCTAAATTACTATGCGCGAGTGAGCCGAAATTTGTATATTTCCGCATCATCATCACGTTTTGTTCTTATCTTCTTCTTCTTTTGATAAACTTTGGCGAGCGAGCGCAGCGAGCTAGCCGAAAATTTTGTATTTCAGCTTACAAGACATGGAATTCTTGTCATTTTTTGCTTACTAAATCTCACAATTCTAATCACGATAATAGTGACGACCTTTACTTAGATAACGATTTATACCAACACACAGAGGACTTAAAAAAAATACTCTAAATTAGTACGAGCAAGTGAGCCGAAATTTGTATATTTCCGCGTCATCGTTACGTTTTGTTCTTATCTTGTTTTATTTTTTGCGCCCTCCCCCCCCCCCATGTTCGAAACCGTTGCCGCCCTCCTTTGATCTAATCGGCGATCGCTTCAGAACGAAAGAAATTGCAGCCGCTGCTCCGTGTGACATTTTGCCTGCTAAATATAAAATGACATGTGTGAACACAATATACATTGTCATTTTGTCCGCATCATCTTCATGTGTTGTTTTTATCTTGTTTGACTTGGTCCTTTTAAATTGAGTGATACACCATTTTAAAGCTTAAAGTCTGCTCTTTCAGGACCTGCTCTTAACTAAAAATCCTTATCTGGCGACTTTCTGTTTGTTTTGAAATGCAGCGTCACATAATATAGTCCCTTCAAATATATTCCATGAGAAAAGCTTTCATCTTCCAACCAAAAAAAAAAAAATTCATACTCAATATCTGCAGCTATTCGGTTTCTTGCTAATAAACTGCATTTTTGATAATCATTTTTTTTTCTCATTTATTTCAGTATCTTTGGTAAGAGTTTGTGATGGGGTCAGGGATGTTCCATTATATTTCAGTGTTGCACTGTTGCCATTGTCTAACACTTTTTGTGCCATTGTGGAAATGCCCTGTGTGCCATATTATACACATTTTTATGAGACATAAATGCATTCATGTTTTGGGGAAAACGCTTTGTTTTTCAAATCTACCTCGATTTTATCGATTTTTGTCACCCTGGACATGTACTGAGCAAAGTTGTTAAGAAAATGCCAAGCTTTTCTTTGATTCAAATGGTATGACAAATCTATGCATTTTTTTTTCTTTCAAATAACTAGAAGATACATTAAATTGAAGAAACTTGATTTTTGCACACAAAACAGTGACAGAAACTTAGAATTTTCTCGCAAATCCAGCAGGGAACATCGTTTTATAGTCAATGACTCTATAAAATGCAAGCTGCATGTGGGAGAAACGGAATCATGAGAAACGTTTAATAATTGTATCTATCGGTTTAGGCGGGTCTGGGCGTTTGATCAGAATATACGAACTGAGTCGGGCGTGCGAGCACGGCACATATAAGAGCTAACCATCTGAATGTTCTCAGCAAGATGGAAATGATAAATTAGATGGCGGCTATTCTGGTAGGATCAAAGAAACACCTCAGCGCATGGTCCATGTGTAATAGGTCCGTGGTTAAACCACCAAACCTCAGCTCTAGTTCAAAGAAAGTGAAAACACATTAATTTTTGTCCCTTCACATCCGTCTATTTGTGCAAACACCATTATATATTGAATGTATCACGTCTTTTTTCATCTTTTTTCCCCACCTGCGATGCAATGTTATCATTATACGATAACGTCTCGCTGCCGGGATTTCTACCGTAAATGACTGTAAATAATCAATGCCTGTTTCCGACAGCAATCGTTATTGATCGAGGAAGTGGAATGCGGAAGAACTGTATCACGTGAATTGGCAGGAGGGCTTTGTTCCAGCGATGTGCTGCGAAGTGTAAAAATACAAGACTCAACATTTCACAATGAATTCTACGCAAACCTCGCTGCAGAAGCTCCAAAGTGTCAGGTTAGATCCAATAACGATTTCCATACCATTAATGACCATGTTATGACATAAATGTTAGGAGTTAAATGTCAGTAGCATAAGCAGTACAGTGGCATGCATGAAATTAAAAATTCGTACGAAAATCTATTCCACACCTTCACAAGTTGTATGACTATTTTTGAAAAATCTAAGAAGCAAAGAGATGTTGTCAAGAGATAGTACATCGAAATATCAAATACAGAGGGGAAAAAAAAAGAATATGATCGAGGTAAGAAGCGAATAAAGTAAGAGAATGTACATGTGACCGTGCATCACAAAACCAACAAAAAGTCGCACCCCTTGATTTCATGTGAGGACTAAAAAAAAAAGTGAAAAATGGTAACCAAGAGAATCTTTATTCTTTTTTATATTTGCTGAAAGAGCCATTTTTCTTTTTTTATTATTTGGACGTGTGGGACCATTTTCGGCAGTTTTTTTTTCTTTTTTTTTTTTAGTGGAATGTTATCAGGTATGTCTTAAAGTCCCCTTTCTGTCTCGCCCACCGGAGGTGAAGGCGAGACTGAGGGATCCAAATTGCGTCCGTCCGTCGTCCGTCGTCCGTCCGTCGTCCGTCCGTCGTCCGTCGGACAAATGACAAATGACAAATGTCAAAGTTTACCTGCAAGACTCTCTTATGATGCATAACTTGGCAACTGTTACAGCAATGGCAGCCATACTTGGATGATAGACGCACTAGGTGTATATTCATGTTATGGTGTTGTCGGAGGTCATGTGATGATGTCAAAGGTCATTTGAGGTCATATATTAAAGAGTATGTACAAGACTCTCTTTTCTATGTTAAAGTTTACCTGCAAGACTCTCTTTTGACAAATAACTTCACATAAGTTGCTTGGAATACAACCTAACTTGGGTCATAGATGCACTTGGGGTACCTTCATGTTATGGTGCCGTTGGAGGTCACAGGATAAGGTCAAAGGTTATTTGAGGTCATACGTTAAAGTTTACTTGCAAGACTCTTATCACACGTAACTCGATACATGTTGCTACAATGGCGATCAAACTTGGGTGATGGATGCATTGGGGGTACCTTCATGTTATGGTGCCGTGAGAGGTCACATGATAAGGTCAAAGGTCATTTGAGGTCATACGTTAAAGTTTACTTGCAAGACTCTCTTATCACAAGTAACTCAGCACATGTTGCTACAATGGCAATCAAACTTGGGTGATGGTAGATGTCTCTTGGGAAGTTGAAGGTAACCACAAGGTCAAAGGTTACAGACAGGGGTCAACGAACTTTTAGGGCCCAATGTTAAGTTTTTAGGGCGCATTTCGTTTATGGCTCATAACTTTTGATCCCTTTGTCCGTTTGTGACCAAACTTGGATGGAAGATGTCCCTTGAGGAGTTAACTCCTTATGTGCCACGTTCACACGTCCGGCTCAGTCGACGGCGTGCCAACTTTGCATATTCTGCTCAACAAACAAAGCCGCCAAGACCAATCGATAAACCGCTAATTACTGCTAATCCCGCGGCGCAATAAAAGCGTTTCTTGTGGTTTTGTTCCTCTCATATACGACTTGCATTGTATGTGGTGGTCGACTATCAAGCGATTTTCCCAACTAGATTTGTTTGTGCCTTCTAAGTTTTCGTCACGGTTTTATGTGCAAAAGTCATGCCTTTACAGTAATGTAGAAACTGGTCATTCAAAAGAAAAATTGAAAATAAATTCGTCATACAATTTATATCGTAACAAAGCTTGGCATTCCTCTATGACTTTGCATACTATTATGCCCATCTTAACAGAAATTTGTAGAAGTTATACAAATTGGAAAAACAGAATTCTTTCTCAAAGCATGACTACCTTCGGGCCTCAGAATAACGTGGCACACAGGGGGTTTCCACCTTGGCACATAAAGAGTTAAAGGTCATCACAAGGTCAAAGGTCCCAGAAAGGGGTCAACAAAATTTGTAGGGCCCACTGTTAAGTTTTTATGGCGCGTTTCGATTATGGCTCATTACTTTTGATCCCTTTGTCCGTTTGTGACCAAACGTGGATGGTAAATGTCCCCTAGAGTGTTGAAGGTCACTACAAGGTCAAAGGTCATAAGCAGGTCAATTAACTTCTGAGAGTTATAAAAAATATCAATTCCTTGTACGCGAGTGGGCGAGACACAATTTGGCGATTGCCTTGTCATTTCTTGAAAATTCTTTGCACATTAATCACTTGCAATTTTAACAACTTTTGAAATGGATAATGCTACTGATCTGAAAGTTGGCATAAATCATTGACAGAATGTGTTAATAGAAGATGATCAATTTCAGCTTAATCTGATTATCCCTTCATTGCTGTTGCTATTGTTGTTTACATTCTGTTTTTATGCGTCCGCTACGAAGTGTCACCGGAGACATTATGTTTTCGGGTTGTCCATCCGTCCTTCCGTCCGTAATCACTTAAGTAGACGGCGTAACGAAAATAAAATATATGTATGTATACACTAGTATATATGAATTATCCTAATGGACCTTCGCAGATATTATTACGTATGAGTGGGCGAAAATGAAGGTCAAAGGTCAAAAAGTAAAGATCAAATGCTCAAAATTTCACTATTTTTCCCAAGTTTTTTTCTCTCAAATTTGTTATCATTACTGATAGAATTCATTTAAAATCATGGAAGCCACACACTAACCTGGTGAATGACATATTTCATTTAAATAGTTTCAGTTTTGAGATTCTGTAATACGTGAAATATATATACAAATTTGCGATAGTGCTGCTACCTACATTCGACAGCACTGTATGATCAACCTGTTGGTAATAATACTGTGTTACAAACATATACGCTCATTGTATTTTTCAATGAATTATTTATAGGACCAATTTAGCCAAGCAAAACATCATTAATTCAGAATTTCTTTTCCTACTTAACCATTTGCTTTGAAACTATTTTCAGTTATTCCGGGTCACTCTTACACAAATAACCTACATCAAGTGCATTCAACCACTTATAGAATGACACTTGGCTGATGTATTCTGCTCATCGTGTACTTCTTCTGTATGTACTATTCTGTGGAGTAGACGAAACAGTGTGTCACACTTGTAATACCTAGACTAGTAACGACACTTGATTGTATAATATGCGCATCAATGAATTAGTGAAAATATTTAAAATCAAGTTCCAGACTTTTGTATTTTCATAGTCTACACTATTTTGTGTTGTTATGATGTTGGACCAATACCTTCCAAAATCGAGTAATTTGTTGTTGGTGGTGCTGTTGTTGTTTAATGGACGTATTTCTTGTTTGTCTATTAGTAAACTAGCGATGTTTGTTCCATTTCACTACAGATTACTGATCTGGAATTTAATGCGACCTATGATAAGGACAAATCCATATCACCTTCGTGTGGAGGTAACGTAGCCCGATGGATATGTACTATGCCATGTCTTTCGTGTTTGTGCGTAAACGCCCCATACATGCCGGAAGATTTCTTCTCAACAGTTGCCACCTTAGCAGCATCGTGCAAGGTATATTCAATTCAATTCAATTCAATCATAGTTTATTTCCAATCAACGAAAATCAAAACATAATACAAAGTATACATGTCATGAAATGATGTTTGTCTATATAGCTAACATTATGAATACTAGTATTTGTTTATGAAAGTTCGCGTGTATTCGCATAATTTTATTTATTATTGGGGGATTAAAGAGAACGGAGTTATCATATCGTCATGCGGTATTATAGGTTGGAAGGTATTTCATATTTTCCACGTTGTCCGAAATATGTAACAATTCCACGTAGTGTGTAACGCTGGCTTTCGAATAATGTCAAACCCTTCAATGCATGAAGCGATACATACATCGGGAAAAAAAAATTCTGTATTGCTGTCCTCGATAAAATGTTTACAAAAAAGACTTATAGGCCTACCAATTGAGAAGGATAAATTCCTTAACTTCATTCATCTCACCCAATTGTAGTATCATTCTAATGATACAACAGCAGTTCTATATCGGTTAATGTAACCACTTTTGCTAGGAAATGAATGACACACGCGCGTTTCCGGTATGTTTGTTTCTTTGTAGTACTTCGTAGTAAATATGACATGGGAATTCGTTGAGAAACTGGCAAGAATTTATTTACCGGACGTAGGTGACGTTGTCTAGTTTCGACTGTTTTTCGCAAAGACTTCATTTAATTACAAACACGTCAATATATTTTCTCTCAAAATTCTTATCATCACTGATAGAAGTCATTAAGAATCATGGAAGCCACACACTCACAAGGGCCCTTTTTCATAAAAGGTTGATATGATAACAACTCTTGCTGGAATGGCAATTGTCATGGTAACGACAAGAATCCAGCTTCCTGATTGGATGTTGCTATTGAAAGTTGCCATTCCAGCAAGAGTTGCCATCCTAACATCTTTTATGAAACGGGTCCCTGGTGAATGACATATTTTATCTATAACAGCTTTAGTTTTTAGATTTTATTTATTACGTGAAATATATCTGAAAATTTGCGAGAGTGCTGCTACCTGTATTCGATAGCACTGTATGATCAACCTTTTGTTAATTATACTGTGTTACAAACAAATTCGCTCATTGTCGTATCTTCAGTGAATTATTTATAGGACCAATTTAGCCAAGCAAAATATCATTAATTCAGAATTTCTTTTTCTACTTAACCATTTGCTTTGAAACTATTTTCAGTGATTCCCGGGTCACTCTTACACAAAATTAAGCTACATCAAGTGCATTCAACCACTTATAGAATGATACTTGACTGATGTATTCTGCTCATCGTGTACTTCTTCTGTATGTACTAATCTGTGGAGTAGACTAAACAATGTGTCACACTTGTAATAGCCTACCTAGACTAGTAACCACACTTGATTGTATAATATGTGCATCAATAAATTAGTGAAAATATTTAAAATCAAGTTCCAGACTTTTGTATTTTCATATTCTACACTATTTTGTGTTGTTATGATGTTGGACCAATACCTTCCAAAATCGAGTAATTTGTTGTTGTTGGTGCTGTTGTTGTTTAATGGACGTATTTCTTGTTTGTCTATTAGTAAACTAGCAATGTTTGTTCCATTTCACTGCAGATTACTGATCTAGAACTTTATTGGAACTATAAGAACAAAGAATACTTGTCACCTTCGTGTGGAGGTAACCTAGCCCGATGGGTATGTACTATGCCATGTCTTTCGCGTTTGTGCCTAGACGCCCCATACATGCCGGAATATTTCTTCTCAACAGCTGCCACCTTAGCAGCATCGTGCAAGGTATATTCAATTCAATTCAATTCAATCATAGTTTATTTCCAATCAACGAAAATCAAAACATAATACAAAGAATACATGTCATGAAATGATGTTTGTCTATATAGCTAACATTATGAATACTAGTATTTGTTTATGAAAGTTCGCGTGTATTCGCATAATTTTACTTATTATTGGGAGATTAAAGAGAACGGAGTTATCATATCGCCATGCGGTATTATCGGTTGGAAGGTATTTCATATTTTCCACGTTGTCCTAAATCTGTAACAATTCCACGTAGTGTGTAACGCTGGCTTTCAAATAATGTCAAACCCTTCAATGCAGGAAACGATACATACATCGGGAAAAAAAAAACAAACTTCTGTATTGCTGTCCTCGATAAAATTTTTACAAAAAAGACTATTAGGCCTACCAATCGAGAAGGATAAATTCCTTAACTTCATTCATCTCGCCCAATTGTAGTATCATTCTAATGACACAACAGCAGTTCTATATCGGTTAATGTAACCATTTTTGCTAGGAAATGAATGACACACGCGCGTTTCCGGTATGTTTGTTTCTTTGTAGTACTTCGTAGTAAATATGACATGGGAATTCGTTGAGAAACTGGCAAGAATTTATTTACCGGACGTAGGTGACGTTGTCTAGTTTCGACTGTTTTTCGCAAAGACTTCATTTAATTACAAACACGTCAATATATTTTCTCTCAAAATTCTTATCATCACTGATAGAAGTCATTAAGAATCATGGAAGCCACACACTCACAAGGGCCCTTTTTCATAAAAGGTTGATATGATAACAACTCTTGCTGGAATGGCAATTGTCATGGTAACGACAAGAATCCAGCTTCCTGATTGGATGTTGCTATTGAAAGTTGCCATTCCAGCAAGAGTTGCCATCCTAACATCTTTTATGAAACGGGTCCCTGGTGAATGACATATTTTATCTATAACAGTTTTAGTTTTTAGATTTTATTTATTACGTGAAATATATCTGAAAATTTGCGATAGTGCTGCTACCTGCATTCGACAGCACTGTATGAACAACCTGTTGTTAATAATACTGTGTTACAAACAAATACGCTCATTGTCGTATCTTCAGTGAATTATTTATAGGACCAATTTAGCCAAGCAAAATATCATTAATTCAGAATTTCTTTTTCTACTTAACCATTTGCTTTGAAACTATTTTCAGTGATTCCCGGGTCACTCTTACACAAAATTAAGCTACATCAAGTGCATTCAACCACTTATAGAATGATACTTGACTGATGTATTCTGCTCATCGTGTACTTCTTCTGTATGTACTATTCTGTGGAGTAGACTAAACAATGTGTCACACTTGTAATACCTAGACTAGTAACCACACTTGATTGTATAATATGTGCATCAATAAATTAGTGAAAATATTTAAAATCAAGTTCTAGGCTTTTGTATTTTCATAGTCTACACTATTTTGTGTTGTTATGATGTTGGACCAATACCTTCCAAAATCGAGTAATTTGTTGTTGTTGGTGCTGTTGTTGTTTAATGGACGTATTTCTTGTTTGTCTATTAGTAAACTAGCAATGTTTGTTCCATTTCACTGCAGATTACTGATCTAGAACTTTATTGGAACTATAAGAACAAAGAATACTTGTCACCTTCGTGTGGAGGTAACCTAGCCCGATGGATATGTACTATGCCATGTCTTTCGCGTTTGTGCCTAGACGCCCAATACATGCCGGAATATTTCTTCTCAACAGCTGCCACCTTAGCAGCATCGTGCAAGGTATATTCAATTCAATTCAATTCAATCATAATTTATTTCCAATCAACGAAAATCAAAACATAATACAAAGAAAACATGTCATGAAATGATGTTTGTCTATATAGCTAACATTATGAATACTAGTATTTGTTTATGAAAGTTCGCGTGTATTCGCATAATTTTATTTATTATTGGGAGATTAAAGAGAACGGAGTTATCATATCGCCATGCGGTATTATCGGTTGGAAGGTATTTCATATTTTCCACGTTGTCCTAAATCTGTAACAATTCCACGTAGTGTGTAACGCTGGCTTTCAAATAATGTCAAACCCTTCAATGCAGGAAACGATACATACATCGGGAAAAAAAAAACAAACTTCTGTATTGCTGTCCTCGATAAAATTTTTACAAAAAAGACTATTAGGCCTACCAATTGAGAAGGATAAATTCCTTAACTTCATTCATCTCGCCCAATTGTAGTATCATTCTAATGACACAACAGCAGTTCTATATCGGTTAATGTAACCATTTTTGCTAGGAAATGAATGACTCACGCGCGTTTCCGGTATGTTTGTTTCTTTGTAGTACTTCGAAGTAAATATGACATGGGAATTCGTTGAGAAACTGGCAAGAATTTATTTCCCGGACGTAGGTGACGTTGTCTAGTTTCGACTGTTTTTCGCAAAGACTTCATTTAATTACAAACACGTCAATATATTTTCTCTCAAAATTCTTATCATCACTGATAGAAGTCATTAAGAATCATGGAGGCCACACACTCACAAGGGCCCTTTTTCATAAAAGGTTGATAATAATGATAACAACTCTTGCTGGAATGGCAATTGTCATGGTAACGACAAGAATCCAGCTTCCTGATTGAATGTTGCTATTGAAAGTTGCCATTCCAGCAAGAGTTGCCATCCTAACATCTTTTATGAAACGGGTCCCTGGTGAATGACATATTTTATCTATAACAGCTTTAGTTTTTAGATTTTATTTATTACGTGAAATATATCTGAAAATTTGCGATAGTGGTGCTACCTGCATTCGATAGCACTGTATGATCAACCTTTTGTTAATAATACTGTGTTACAAACAAATTCGCTCATTGTCGTATCTTCAGTGAATTATTTATAGGACCAATTTAGCCAAGCAAAATATCATTAATTCAGAATTTCTTTTTCTACTTAACCATTTGCTTTGAAACTATTTTCAGTGATTCCCGGGTCACTCTTACACAAAATTAAGCTACATCAAGTGCATTCAACCACTTATAGAATGATACTTGACTGATGTATTCTGCTCATCGTGTACTTCTTCTGTATGTACTATTCTGTGGAGTAGACTAAACAATGTGTCACACTTGTAATACCTAGACTAGTAACCACACTTGATTGTATAATATGTGCATCAATTAATTAGTGAAAATATTTAAAATCAAGTTCCAGACTTTTGTATTTTCATATTCTACACTATTTTGTGTTGTTATGATGTTGGACCAATACCTTCCAAAATCGAGTAATTTGTTGTTGTTGGTGCTGTTGTTGTTTAATGGACGTATTTCTTGTTTGTCTATTAGTAAACTAGCAATGTTTGTTCCATTTCACTGCAGATTACTGATCTAGAACTTTATTGGAACTATAAGAACAAAGAATACTTGTCACCTTCGTGTGGAGGTAACCTAGCCCGATGGGTATGTACTATGCCATGTCTTTCGCGTTTGTGCCTAGACGCCCAATACATGCCGGAATATTTCTTCTCAACAGCTGCCACCTTAGCAGCATCGTGCAAGGTATATTCAATTCAATTCAATTCAATCATAGTTTATTTCCAATCAACGAAAATCAAAACATAATACAAAGAATACATGTCATGAAATGATGTTTGTCTATATAGCTAACATTATGAATACTAGTATTTGTTTATGAAAGTTCGCGTGTATTCGCATAATTTTATTTATTATTGGGAGATTAAAGAGAACGGAGTTATCATATCGCCATGCGGTATTATCGGTTGGAAGGTATTTCATATTTTCCACGTTGTCCTAAGTCTGTAACAATTCCACGTAGTGTGTAACGCTGGCTTTCGAATAATGTCAAACCCTTCGATGCAGGAAACAATACATACATCGGAAGAATTGTCATTGATAAAATGTTTACAAATATAAAGACTATGACCAACTGAGAAGGATAAATTCCTTAACTTCATTCATCTCGCCCAATTGTATACCACTCTTATGATACAACGGCAGTTCTATATCCGTCAATCTAACCATTTTTGCTATGAAATGAATGACACACGCGCGTTCCCGGTATGTTTGTTTCTTTATAGTACTTCGAAGTAAATATGACATGGGAATTCATTGAGAAACTGACAAGAATTTATTTACCAGACGTAGGTGACGTTGTCTAGTTTAGGCTGTTTTTCGCAAAGACTTCATTTAAAGGGATAGTACAGTTTTGGTTGAGATGAGAAATAGGCTTTCGAATTTTTGGAAGATACCAAGAAAACACTTATGATATAGCACAGAGCATACCATTTGAAGAGGAATTCAAAGTTTATTTGATGAAAATCGGGTTTGGAATAACTGAAACATCCAAAAACAAAGTAAAACAAAGCGATGGTTACAAAGTGTGGGTCCCACACTTTATTAGAATCGTCCTTTTTTGGATATCTCAGCCATTTCAAAACCAATTTTTATCAAATAAACGTTGAATTCCTCATAGAATTGCATGCTCTTTCATATTTCATATGAGATTTCTCATTATCTCACGTAAAAATGTTAGAAACCTGAAATTAGGTCTGAACCAGAACTGTACGATCCCTTTAATTGCATATACGTCAATATATTTTCTCTCAAACTTCTTATCATCACTGATAGAAGTCATGTATAATCATGGAAGCCACACACTAACCAGGGTCCTATTTCATAAAAGGTTGATATGATAACAACTCTTTCTGGAGTGGTAATTGTCATGGTAACGACAAGAATCCAGCTTCCCGATTGGCTGTTGCTATTGGAAGTTGCCATTCCAGCAAGAGTTGCCATCCTAACATCTTTTATGAAACGGGTCCTTGGTGAATGACATATTTTATAATACAAGTTTTAGTTTTGAGATTGTATTTATTACGTGAAATAAAATTTGCGATAGTGCGGCTACCTGCATTCGACAGCACTGTATGATCAACCTGTTGGTAATAATTCTGTGTTACAAACAAATACGCTCATTGTCGTATTTTCAGTGAATTAATTATAGGACCAATTTAGCCTAGAAAAACATTATTAATTCAGAATTTCTTTTTCTACTTAACCATTTGCTTTGATACTATTTTCAGTGATCCCCGGGTCACTCTTAAATACACAAATAACACACATCAAGTGCATTCAATCACTCGTAGAATGATACTTGGCTGATGTATTCTGCTCATTGTGTACTTCTTCTGTATGTACTATTCTGTGAAGTAGACGAAACAGTGTGTCACACTTTTAATACCTAGACTAGTAACGATACTTCATTGTATAATATGCGCATCGATAGATTAGTGAACATGTTTAAAACCAAGTTCTAGCCTTTTTTTTTTCATAGTCTACACTGTTTTGTGTTGATATAATGTTGGACCAATACTTTCCAAAATCGGGTAATTTGTTGTTGTTGGTGCTGTCGTTGTTGTTTAATGGACATTTTACTTGTCTGTCTGTAAGTAAATTAGCAACGTTTGTTCCACTTCACTGCAGATTACTGATCTGGAATTTAGTCAGGACAGATTTACAGAAGATTTCTCATCACCTTCGTGTGGAGGTAACCTAGCCCGATGGATATGTACCATGCCATGTCTTTCGCGCTTGTGCGTGAACGAATTAGACATGCCGGAAGGTTTCTTCTCAACAGCTGTCACCTTAGCTGCATCGTGCCAGGTAGGACTTATAGCTAACATTGTTAATACTGGTATTTGTTCTGAATGTTCGCGTGTATTTGCCTAATTTTATTTATCATTGGGGGAGTAAAGAGGACAGGGTTATCAGATCGTCATGCGGTATTATCTGTTGGAAGGTATTTCACTTTTTCCACGTTGTCCTAAGTCTGTAACAATTCCACGTAGTGCGTAACGCTGGCTTTCGAATAATATCAAACCCTTCAATGTAGGAAACAAAACATACATCGGAAGAAACTGCTGTATTGATGTCCTCGATAAAATGTTTACAAAAAAGACTATGACCAATTCCACGTAGTGCGTGACGCTGGCTTTCGAATAATGTCAAACCCTTCAATGCAGGAAACTATACATACATCGGAAGAAAACTGCTATATTGTTGTCCTCGATAAAATGTTTACAAAAAAATATGACCAATTTAGAAGGATAAATTATTTAACATCATTCATCTCGCCCAATTGTAGTATCATTCTGATGATACAACAGCAGTTCTACATCCGTTAATGTAACCATTTCTGCTATGAAATGAATGACACACGCGCGTTTCCGGTATGTTTGTTTCTTTATAGTACTTCGAAGTAAATATGCATTGGGAGTTCGTTGAGAAACTGGCAAGAATTTATTTACCGGACGTAGGTGGCGTTGTCTAGTTTCGACTGTTTTTCGCAAAGACTTCATTTAATTGCAATCACGTCAATAAATTTTCTCTCAAAATATCTTTTATGAAACGGGGCCCTGGTGAATGACTTATTTTATTTATAATAGTTTTAGTTTGGAGATTGTATTCATTATGTGAAATATGTATGTGACCCTGCACCTCAAAACAAACAAAAAGTCCCCAGACATGAATTTTTAGTTAAGACGATATTCTGAAAGAGCAGACTTTAAGCTTTAAAATGATGAATAATTCAAATCAAATGGACTCTCATAACCTATCTAAATATTAGAAAGAAAGCACAAACTCAGGAAAAGTGTGAACTGAGAAAAGAGGCTCTGAAGTACAGGTGTCTATTCAAGCGCTTAATCTTTACCAAACCGTGCTGGCTGTGCGATGAATGGGACAAAAAACAGGAAGTAAACCATCAGAGTAACAACAATGAAGGGATTATTACATTAAGATGAAATTAAACATGCTCCATTAACACATTTTGTCCATAATTAATGCCAACTTTCAAAGCAGTAGCACTATCCTTTCAAAAGTTATTAGAGTTGAAAGTGAAGGGTGTTGACAAGGTTTTTCAGAAATGAAAAAGGGATTCTAAAGACACACCTAATCACACTATTCTACCAAAAATGTTCGAGATAAACTGCTAAAAAAGCACAGTTTCCTGCCCGTTTTATGACACCAAATTTTAGCATAATGCAAAAGAAGACCCGCTCTTTCAGAAAATATGAAAAAGTCAAGTTCGGCTAGGTTGACCCATTTCACTTATTTTCAGTCCTCACGCAAAATCAGTGTGTGCGACTTTATGTTCGTTTTGAGGTGCACGGTCACATATGAACATTTGTTATAGTGCTGCTACCTTCATTCGACAGCACTGTATGATGAACGTGTTGGTAATAGTAATGTGATACAAACATATACGTTCAATGTAGTATTTCCAATATTTTTTTTTTTTATAAGACCAATTTAGCCAGGTAAAACATCGTAAATTCAGACTTGTTTTTTTCTCCTTAACCATTTGCTTTGATATACCATTTTCAGTGGTCTACGGGTCACTCTGTTACACAAATGACCTACAATTAACTTCAAATGCCTTTAACCACCTATAAAATGATACTTGCCTGATGTGTTCTGTTCATAGCCTACTTCTTCGATATGTATAACTGTGGAGTAGCAGAAACAGTGTGTCACGGTCTCCATACCTGTTAAGCCCTCAAAATCAAGAGAAATGTGCAAAATTTGACTCAAGCATGAAACTTTCACCAGTGTCAGTAAATACCATAAGATTTATTTTAAGATCGGGAGGTAAGTCTGATTTGACCTCTGTTGACCTCCAGAGGTCAATGAACTTTAAGTATCAACATATTGATGTTGGAGACATTTGTGAATGATAGATATGGTTATGATTCACTAAACATGCATTTATACTACAAAGAAACCATCTTCTGATTCCACAGAGCATTGAGAGGTTTTACCTTTGACCTCTGATGATATTTGTATGTGATGTCATTGGTTAATGGTAAACGTGGTTAAGATGCACAAAACAAGCATATAAATTATGCTTTACAATAAAATTGTCCTCATATCCCAAAGAGCATAGACAGGTTTACGCCTTTGACCTCTGATGACCTTAAGAGGTCAATGACCTCAAAATATCAGAATACTGATCTAAGACATTGGTTTGTGATAAACATGGTCAAGATGTACAAATCAAGCATATTGAATCTGTTTTACAATGACATTATTTTCATATTCCAAGGAACACAGACGAGTTTCAACCTTTGACTTCTGATATCAGAATATTGATATTTAGCATCATTAATTAATTGTAAACATGGTAATGTTCTAGAGAGCACTCATAGGCTCTGTTTGTTAACAAGCTACTACCTTCGACTTATGAAAAACACACATGGTCAAAGACCTCCAAGTATGAGAACAATGTTGATATTGCGATAGTATAACAATTATCATAATGTAGGGCTTACAAACCATGCACTTCTGTTACCACACCTATCACTTACACATGGAAGTTGATGGGGTGTGGGAGCACCCCCCCCCCCCCCCCCCAAACACAAGACGAAGTTTTTTTTTTCAATTTTTAGAATATCTGATGCGTACATTTTTGTGGGATGTTTGGAAAAGTATGGATCGCCAAAGTGTATAAAGTCTATATCGCTGGGAACCCCTCAAGGGCAGGATCGGAGAGGGTAGGGTATTCCACTCCCATTCGAGAGAGCTTTTGCATTTCTAGAATTGAGATTCAATGATCTGGCACGCATGAACTTTTGAAGGAATATCTCAAAATTTGTATCAGAGAGGTGTAATAAGTCAGCCATCTGTGGAGGGAGACCAATCCAGGGAAGGAAATTGGTGGAGATATCCCCCTCTCACATTATGCTTTTTCACTCTTTTGTTTGTGATTCAATGATCTCATGCCTCTGTTGGTGGAATATTTGGGGAAAAGAAATATGTCCAGCACAATAAGTGCAGCCATCATCAATGCATGGAGGGGAGTGTTTAAAAGTGCCTCTCCCCCAAGCCCTCCCATTTGAGGGAGCATTTGCATTAAGAATAGAACTAAAACTATTGTATACACATTTACGATGGAATATTTGGGAAAATATCAATAAAAGGAGAGTACTAAATCTACGGGTAGAAACCGAGGAGGAAGGTTATTGAAAGAGCAGACCCCCTCCAACGAGAGGGATTTTTTTTTATTTGTTTGAACTGAAATGAGAAGGCTGGTGCATACTTTTGGATGATATACTAAACAAATTATTAATCTCAAAAGTACTAAGTGTATACGGAAGGGGACCTAACGGGGGAAGGAGTATGCGAAGGAAATTTTGCATCTTAATAATGGAACTGTAATGATTTGGTGCATACTATAGGTGAAGTATTGGAACATGATATTTTTCTATCAAAAAAAGCGATGTAAACAATTCGCATCTCAGAAAATACGTGGAGGCAAAGTTTCATGTCCCCAACACCCCCCCCCCAATATTTTCTCGGGAGGCGGGAAAACTGCATCTTGCTCTCCAAGATGGACACCCATGCATACGGGAAAGTTTTTTTCATTTTTAGAATTCGAATTGAAATATCTCGTAAACAAATTTTTCATAGAATTAGGGACCTATTTTCTTTTCTTCCCGTAGCGCTTACAGCATCTCACGTGATAATGAACCATGTGAATGTTGTGAATTATTATTAGAACTATTCTCAGTCCCCAAAGTGTGCTACATCTACGGAAGGAACCAAGCAGGAGGAAGGTGTTTATTGGAAGGAGATATCCCCTCTCAGAAAAGGGAGATGTTGCATTCCAGAATTTAATTTTAACAATCTGATGCACACTTATAGTGAAAACTTTGGGCATTTTTCTGTCAAAAAAAACAAAGGAAAAAAAAAAGAGTCCACAAGTCATCTCAGGAATTATTGGGGTGGGGATCAACTGCCCTTTGCCACCACCCCACCCCTCCTCCAAATCGATGCCTTGGTATGTGCATGTGTTTTATTCCACTTGTTGAAAAGACGAGAGAATTATTGTAAGAAACAATATTGTTCAGTGTTCGCTATCCCAGCTATGTAAAGTATTTGTCAACAAGATGATTTCCTCCACCTGTATACCTTTTTATGATGATTTAGGCCTATATTTGTTTTGCATGTTATTACATCTATTTCCATTTTAGTATTCTCGTTTGTATTTTGATGTGAAAATTATTCATTTTTCCATGATTTTATTAGGGTAGAAAAATAATCCAAGACTGAAAATGGAACTGATACATTAGTCAATGGTTAACATGCTGGACTGTGTGTATTTCTATAGCAATTAAAGAGACCAACACAAAAAGTGTGTACTCATTTCACATGAACACTTGCAGTTATCCTCTGACCTCAGGAGAATATTGAAAGATCAATACCTCAGAATATAAGAATATTAGTGTCTGGTCTCATTGGTTGGTAATTGCCAGCTGTTTATGAAATAATATTTAAAAATACATTTTTCTCTTTGTGTCCAAAATTGTATGCAGAGTGTTCTACACACTGTTTAATTTTGACTTCCATTTAGGACAATGAGAGGTTAATTATTCTGAACTACCCTGTATTATCCAAATCTGTTGAAAACACATTGTCGTGGCTGCGTCTGACCGATTCTTTTGTGTTGGAGATCCATGCACGATGGTCAAAACAAATATAAAAAACAGGCATCTCAGACCTAATTGTTATAGCAAAGCATCATATCCTCATAGACCCGACCCAACCCTCCACGCCCAGACAATGTAAACCACCCTAAGGACTTACGACTTACGTGGAGCTTTATAGTTATCGTTTGCCAACAGAGACATTCACTATACTGTGTACTATATTGTAATATATCGCCATGGAGACTCTACTTAATTGGTTTAAAAGGTCTCCAAATAGAGCTATATGCAGCAAAAACTACAACAACAACAACAACAAGACAGACATCTGTATCTTTGGTAGCAGAGTTGAATCTTGAGTATCTCTATCTTGGAGTGTTTCAAAGAGATACAAGAGACAGTGGCCTATGGTAGAGGTTTCCAAGGCCTGGTTGCATATTGAAAAAAAAAAAGCTTCTTTGGAATACTTTGTGTTCTTGCAAATGATGCCTGACATTTCTGAACATTGACCCTTTTTGAAGAATATAGCAATTTATGGAGCCACAACTTACTGGGGATTGGATATTGTAGAGTTCTTAATGCAGAACAGCATCGATGAATTTGCCTTTCCTCTATTTTCTTGCAGGGATTTCCGTTGTATTTTTTTAGGTGATCCGAGTATCCTCACGGATCACCTTCTGTATCTGTACTGATTCTTTGTTCTTCTTCTTCTTCTTCTTTTTCTTTTTCTTCTTTCTCCTCAAAAGTTGTGCAGAGGTAAGCTCAGAAAGTCCTGAGACTATCAATTTCAAACGTATACCATGTATGTATCATGTCCCAAAGACAACAAATCTAATGTATCAATTTGATCAGTCGACCGTGACGTCACTATGACGTCATTATCTGTTAATGATAATTGGAGATTTTTAATGTGATGTAAAAGCGGGAAAGCGGGGGCAACGGCAGAGCCTGTATGTACTGTCTTGTTTTTTGTTTTTGTTTTGTTTGTCTCCGTTGTTGCTAATGCTTGTGCGTACGAGGTGTGTAGTAGCATTAGTAGCAGTAGTTTTATTAGTAGTTGTAGAAGTAGAAGTAGTAGTAAGACTGTGTATTGGTACAGCCTTTCAAGCGGAGAGGCACATTTTGTTATGTTGTTTGTTTTGTATGTTGTTTGTTGGAAAAAGCTCACTGAGTATATTAGAATTCTTTTATAAATATGAATAAGATTGATATCATTTCGATGAATTGTCGTGGTTTGGGCAATCGGAAAAAAAGGAACGAGGTTTTTGATTTTTTGAAAGCTAGTAAATTTCATATATGTTGTTTACAGGATACTCATTTCAATGCCTTAGAAGAAGAAAATTTAAGAAGAGAGTGGGGCAGTGATTGTTTTTTTTAGTTTTGGCACATCAAATTCAAGGGGCGTAGCGATACTATTTCGTGAAGATATCACTATAGATATAAAAGGATATGAAACAGATGATAAAGGTAATTGGTTGATTTTAGATATGAAGTTATGTGAAAATTCATTTTCTTTGGTTAATATTTATGGGCCAAATACAGACTCCCCGGGGTTTTATGAAAATATTCAGAAGCTTATACTTAAAAGAGAAAATTCGTAAGTTGTACTTTGTGGAGATTGGAATTTGGTACACAATTTTGATTTGGACACATATAATTATGTACGGTTAAATAACCCTAGAGCAAAGAAGAAAGTGGATGAAATGAAATGTCATTTGGAGTTGGTAGACCCGTGGAGAATACAATATTCTACAGAGAAACAGTTTACATGGCGTCAAAATAATCCTTTGAAATTAGCTAGATTAGATTTTTATTTAATATCTAAGAAAGCATTAACATTGGTTGATAAGGTAGATATAATGTCAGGTTTTAGGACGGATCATTCTTTGATTACATTAAGTTTGAATTTAGGATATTGTAGGGGGCCGAGTTATTGGAAATTTAATAATACATTATTGAAAGATGATGTGTATATTGAAAAGATAAAAGAATTGATTACACAAACAGTTAAATTTTATGCGATAAATGATATTTCTTATGATTGTAGAGATTGTCAATTTGTTATTAATGATCAATTATTTTTTGATACATTATTAATGTTGATAAGAGGTGAAACAATAAATTATATGAGTTATAAGAAAAAATTGGAAAAGAATAAGGAAAAGCAATTAGAAAAAGATATAATTGAGTTGGAAGAATTGTTAATACAACAAGATGAAGAATTTATTTTAGAGGAATTAAAAGAAAAGCGAGAATGTTTGGATAAAATTAGACAGGAAAAAGTGAATAGTATATGTTTTAGATCGAAAATTAAATGGATGGAATTTGGTGAAAAGCCTTCAACATATTTTTTGAATTTGGAAAAGGGTAATGTTACAGATAAGCAAATTTTACAATTGGTGGATGAAAATGGAAAGATATTAAATCAGCAACAGGAAATATTAGAGGAAGTAGCAAATTTTTATAGTTCATTATATAAGAAGCAAACTGTTGAAGATATGGATTTACAAGAAATTTTAGAAGGTCAAGATATTCCAAGGTTAAACGAAACACTTAGATTGTCTTTAGAAGGCCCTTTGCAAATATAAGAATTGGATCAAATGTTGAAAAATATGAAAAATAATAAGTCACCTGGAATGGATGGATTTACTGTAGAATTTTTTAGAGTATTTTGGGAAGATTTGAGGTTTTTAGTGTTGAGATCATTGAATTATGCATATACAGAGGAAAATATGTCTTTTTCTAAAAAATTGGGTGTTTTAACTTTGATTCCTAAAGAAGATAAAGATAAGTATTATTTGAAAAATTGGCGACTAATTTCTTTGTTGAATGTAGTTTATAAAATAGCATCGGGATGTATTGCGAATCGAATTAAGAAGGTTTTGTCTTTTGTGATAAGTGAAAATCAGAAAGGGTTTTTATCAGGTAGATTTATTGGAGAGATATTCGCCGTTTATATGATTTGATTTTGTATACAGATGTCAAAGATATTCCAGCATTATTATTATTGATTGATTTTGAAAAAGCTTTCGATTCAATCTCTCATGAGTTTATAACAAAAGTGATGTCATTTTTCAATTTATGTCCGTCAATAATTTCTTGGATAAATATTTTATACGCTGATGCTTTTTCGTCTGCTCAGATTAATGGTTTTTTTACTGAGAGATTTAAGATAGAAAGAGGCAAGGCGACCCTCTTTCTCCGTATATATTTTTGTTGTGCAGTGAAATATTAGATTTGATGATTTCTGGACCTAATTCATTTGAAGGGATAAAAATAGATAATATGTTTCATAGAATAGTTCAATATGCGGATGATACACTGTTGACATTAAATGGTACAGAGAAGGATTTATTTATAGCAATGAATATTGTAGATAGATTTGCAAATATATCTGGTTTAAAAATCAACCAAAATAAAACAAAAGTAATATGGATAGGGAAATGTAAGAATAAAGAAGATAGAATGTTGCCTGAAAGGAATTTTCATTGGGTGTATGAAGGAGGTTTTAAGTATCTGGGTATACATTTTTTTGTTGATTTAGAGAGAACTGTTCAGTATAATTATTATGAAAAAATGGAAGTGATTAGGAAACAAATGAACTCTTGGCGTAAACGCTCTTTAACAGTTTAACGGTTGATATGTTTACGTTTGTTTTGATTGATTGTAACGTTGTGCATTTGAATATATGTTTTGTATCTTTTTATTGTGCAGGGCCCCTTGGTAGAGCAGTTTTTTTTAACTGAAAGGGCTACCCTGTTGAAATAAAACGGAAATAAATAAACTGAATATACGAATTATGCACATTTGCGATTATGCTGCTACCTGTATTCGACAGCACTGTATGATCAACTTGTTGGTAATAATAATGTAATACAAACAAATACGTTTGTTTTCGTATTTCCAATAAATCATTTATAAGACAAATTTAGCTAGGTATAATATCATAAATTACGATATTCTTTTCTCATTAACCATTATGCTTTGGTACCATTTTCAGTGGTCCACGGGTCACTCGGTCACACAAATGACCTACTTCGAATGTCTTTAACCACTTATAAACTACTTGGCTGATTTTATTATTTTTTTTTTTTTGCTCATAGTCTACTTCTTCTGTATGTACTGTATTATCTCCTGTGGAGTAGCAGAAACAGTATGTCACGCTTGTAATACCTCGACTAGAAACAGCACTTGATAGTATATGCGCATCGACAGATGGTGTAAATGTTTCAGGCTATGTTCTGAACTTTTGCATTTTCATAGGCTGCACTATTATGTTGTGTTGTTATAATGTTGGACCATTTATATTTTCCAAAATCAGCTAATGTTGTTGTTCTTAATTTATAGACATTTTACTTGTTTGTCTATTGGTAAAAGATCAACGTTTGTTTCATTTCGATTCAGATTACTGATCTGGAATTGGCTGCCCAGTATAGTGTCGGATCTGTTTTATCACCTTCGCGTGGAAGAAACCTTGCCCGATGGGTGTGTACTATGCCACGTCTTTCACGCTTGTGCGTAACGGGAATAGACTTGCCGGAAAAGTTCCACTTATCAGCCGGCACCTTAGCTTCATCGTGCCAGGTATGTCTATCTAACATTCATAACTATTTACGAATATTTTTGTGTACTCGCATAACTTTAACATTATTTACTGTTGAGTGATCTGGACGCCCGTAGAACAAGACGTGTTCATGGGGGTCGGGTAAAGATGACTGAGTTTTCATTTTGCTGTTATGTATTTTTGATTATGAGGTTGTTTTTTTTTTTTCACGTTGCCATAAATCTGCAACAATTTCACGTTGTGTGTAACGCTGGCTCTCGAGTAATGTCAAGCTTTTCAGTGCATGAAGAAAAGCGTTGGGAGATAAACGTTTGTTTTGTTGTGCTAGAAAAAAAACAACAATGTATTTTCGAGCTTTGAATCAAATCTAACTAGGAAATTTATTGAGCCATTTATAACAATTCATTTACTGGACATAAGCAACGTTGTCTATAATTTTGACTGTTTTCGCATAGACTTGAATTACTTGCCAACATGTCAGTGTCTATCCGTCCAATTAATTACAATCATTGTTGATAGTCGGTTATAATTATAAAAGCCACAGAGTATCCTGGTGAATGACGTACTTTTAATGTTAAGCTTTATTACGATCTTACTACTCATGTTGAATACACTAACATATGTTCGAAAGTGCTCCACTGCACTGCCTAAGACAACTTACTTCACCATTTGGAGCTCGCAAAATGCTAGAATGATACCTGTGATAACCGTTTCTTTTTTTCCTTTGAACATGAGTTCAAATAACTTTTATTTTCTATGAAATGGATAACACAAAAGCTTTTACCATAATACTACTCAGACAAATTAATAGTTCGTTTTTCGTAGTCATTTCGTGGAAGATTTATTTCAGTCATTATTCTTCTTCTCTTAATTATCTGATGGAAAACAAAGTAAAAAATGTCAGCTATAGTTCTGTTGGACTCAACTGCGCTGTAAAGTTCCTCGTAATCATAACAACGGAATAGCAGCGATTTTGTGCAGGTCATAAGTACTTCAAGGTTATGCATCTATTCCAAGGAAGGCCAGTAAACCATGACGATTTTATATAAGTGGTGCCTCCTTTGTCTACTTATTAATTTGAAATAATACAAGACTTCACATACATGCTGTCCGTTCCAAGTGCTTTAACTCTTTATGTGCCATGGTGGAAACCCCCTGTGTGCCAACGTTATTCCGAGACACAAATTGAGTCATGCTTTGAGAAAGAATTCTGTTTTTCCAATTTGTATAACTTCTACAAATTTTTCTGTTAAGCTGGACAGAATAGTGAGCAAAGTTAAAGTGGAATGCCAAACTTTGCTTAAAATGTATAATGATTCTATTTTCATTCTTTCTTTTGAACTACCAGTTGCTACATTACTGTAAAGCAATGTCTTTTGCAGATTAATAATGACAGAAACTTCGAATGTACACGCAAATCTAGTTGGGAACACCGCTTGATAGTCAATCACCACCATAGAGATGTATACTAATCATAGAGATATATACTAAGAACACTAGAGGGCGGACTCCGTAAAATCCCTGTGACCGATAGAAGGAGGCGTTCGCCATTTTGGTCCGGGCAAATTTCGACTAGCGACCGTACCGATAACGTGTAGCGCTAGCGGAGCATGCAGGGAGATTGACGACGGGATGCAACGGCAGTAGGCTAGCATCTATGCCAAGGTCTCCATCGGAGTTTGGAAATCGAAAATGTTCTTAAATTCGCAAATTCTACTTAAAGTAGCATAGATCTATGTTGCAAAATGCCTGGTTCATGTGCTGCTTTTGGTAGAAACAGGAGAAAAGAAGGGGAGCCGGCGGAGTTTCCTTTCACAAGTAACTAAAATTACATTATAGTGTGAGTTAAACAGATTGATTCAAGACAAAAAAAAAGAAAAAGAAAAGAAAAGGTCTTGCAAAATTCGTCAGGGGCACTCCGCCCTCCCTCAGCTATTCTCGATCTATTGCTACTATATAGATAGCTAATACAGTACATAACTATATGCAAGGTTGGCGGAACGGGGGGGGGGGGGGCATTTGCCCCATTTCCAAAATAAAAAAACTCCCCTTTTTAAGTTTAAAAAGTGCTCATTTCTAAGTGCCCTATTTGGCCCTTGAGCCCCCCCCCCCCCCCAAAAAAAAAAAAAAAAAAAAAAAAATGTTCCTCCACTCTTTGCTATACCAGCAGTTAATTTCACTAAGATAGTGTGAGAAAAGCTCAGAATACGTAATATATGCCTGGTGACAGGACATATGCTCCGGCATTGATATCTTTCTGAAAATAGAATTAGCATCATGGGTCTGATTGGGCTTTTGGTTCAAGGGTGAGGATTAGGGTTAGGTGTTTTGATTTGGGTTAGGGTTTATGTAAGCTTCAACATTAGCATTTCGAGCTTGAACATGCAATAATATGTCATGGAACCAATATGCCTACACGTACTTATAAAAATGATTTAATTAATTTCCACAAAAAAAAAAGAAATACAATGAAACACTCGTATATACAGACTATAGAATGCAGTCCCCTCATACAGAAAAAATATAATTGCAAAAAAAAAAAAAAAATTGACGCAGTATACTGTATCACAAGGGGCATCCGGCTGTCTAGAGATCAAGAGAACCCTTTGTATTGCATGGACCATGGTCGTGTTGGTCGGCTTGAAAGTATTTACCGGTACCTCGTTGAGAATAAAGTAAATTTTGTTTGATTTTCATTTTCTTTACCACTCATAATAAGAGATTGCTAGCATCTTAAATTTTTGAGCTGTTTCCTTCTCTCATCTCCGACCCCCTCATCTGCTTGCGGAAAGCCAATACGTGTTTGAGCGCTTGTTGTATACATGTTCACGTGTCCACCACTACTGCGCTGCCCGGACGCGATGTTTGTTTTTGCCCGGACAAAGATGGCGCGCGGCCTCTTCATCTCGGCACACGAGCAATGCGTACGCGCCACACGCAGTCCGCGCTCTAGTATATTATTAGTATACATCTCTATGATACTAATATATACTAGAGCGCGGACTGCGTGTGGCGCGTACGCAGTGCTCGTGTGCCGAGATGAAGAGGCCGCGCGCCATCTTTGTCCGGGCAAAAACAAACATTGGGTCCGGGCAGCGCAGCATGATGAGGGGGTCGGAGATGAGAGAAGGAAACAACTCAAAAATTTTAGTTGCTAGCAATCTCTTATTATGAGTGGTAAAGAAAATGAAAATTAAACAAAATTTTACTTTATTCTCCACGAGGTAATACTTTCAAGCCGACCAACACGACTATGGCCCATGCAATACAAAGGGTTTTCTTGGTCTCTATATATAGACAGCCGGGTGCCCCTTGTGATACAGTATACTGCGTCAATTTTTGTATTTTTGTATTTTTTTTGCAATTATATTTTTTCTGTATGAGGGGACTGCATTCTATAGTCCTATCTGTGTATACGAGTGTTTCATTGAATTTCTTTTTTTTTTCTTTTTGTGGAAATGAAATAAATCATTTTTATAAGTACGTGTAGGCATATTGGTTCCATGACATATCAAGTTCAAGCTCGAAATGCTAATGTTGAAGCTTACATAAACCCTAACCCAAATCATAACACCTAACCCTCATCCTAATCCTCACCCTGCCTTGAAACAAAAGACCAATCAGACCCATGATGCTAATAATATTCTATTTTCAGAAAGATATCAATGCTGGAGCATAATATGTCCTGTCACCAGGCATATATTACGTATTCTAAGCTTACCATAGTAAAATTAACTGCTGGTATAGCAAAGGATGGAGGAACGATTTTTTTTTTTTTTTTTTTTGGGGGGGGGGTTACCTCAAGGGTCAAATAGGGCACTTAGAAAAGAGCACTTTTTAAACTTAAAAAGGGGAGGTTTTTGTTGTTGTTGTTGTTGTTGTTTTTTTGTGGAAATGGGGCAAATGCCCCCCCCCCCCTCTCCCCCGTTCCGCCGACCTTACATATAGTTGTGTACTGTATCTAGCTATCTATGGTAACAATAGATCGAGATTGGCTGAGGGAGGGCGGAGTGCCCCCTGACGAATTTTGCAAGACCTTTTCTTTTCTTTTTCTTTTTTTTTTTTGTCTACTCTGTTTAACACACACTACATATGTAATTTTAGTTACTTGTGAAAGGAAACTCCACTCCCCTTCTTTTCTCCTGTTTCTACATCCAAAACCAGCACATGAACCAGGCATTTTGCAACTTAGATCCATGCTACTTTAAGTAGAATTTGCGAATTTAAGAACATTTTCGATTTCAAAACTCCGATGCAGACATTGGGATAGATGCTAGCCTACTGCCGTTGCATCCCGTCGTCGATCTCCCTGAATGCTCCGCTAGCGCTATACGTTATCGGTACGGTCGCTAGTCGAAATTTGCCCGGACCAAAATGGCGAACGCCTCCTTCTATCGGTCACAGGGATTTTACGGAGTCCGCCCTGTAGTGTTCTTAGTATAATCTCTATGATCACCACATAGAATGCAAGCCGTATGTGAGAGGAACAAAAGCGTGAGAAACACTTTGATTGTTACCGCGGGATTAGCGATTTATCGATCGGTTTTGGCGGTTTTGTTTGTTGAGCAGAATATGCGAAGTTGGCACGCCATCGACTGAGTCGGACGTGCGAACGTGGCATATAAAGAGTTAACCACTTGAAGAACGATTTTTGACCCATTAATATTTGTGTCATTTATGCCTCCGCCACGAAGTGGTGCTGGAGGCATTATGTTTTCGGGTTGTCCCTCCGTCAGTACGTACGTCCGTCCGCATTCGTTTACGTCATATTAAAACTTGAGTAATACTGACTAGAATTTTACCAAATTTAGTCCGAGTATGATAGAGCAATTACTTAATTAGATTTTGGGTGAAATCTGTCAAAGGCCAAAGGTCAATGGTCAAGGTCAAATCATGAAATTGTATCCGTTTGCGCAGTAACTCAAGACTGGATCAAGCAGATTTCACCGAACTTTGTCCAAGGATACACAAGCTCCGAAATTCCGACATTGTCATGTTAAGTAGTCCAAGGCGGACAAGGGATAGTAAATTCACTGATGATTAGTTGCGATCTTAACAGATTTAATTTGTAGAGGGAAACAAAGTGAAGAAACTCGATCCTGAAACTTCACCCCTCTGAATAGTATCTTTCTTTCTTTTATTTACTATGCCTTGTAAGCCTTGGACTACTTATAACATGACAGTGTCGGAATTTCGGAGCTTGTGTATTTGTTCCATGTTCATCGTGTCACTGCCGGCAACCAGGTACAACCTGGTGGTAGTGTCGCTTCCCGGAAAGCAGTAGATGACAGGTTCGAGTCCCAAAAGTTCCTTCTTTTTCAAAATGTTTGCTGATTTACAGATCATCAGTTGCGATCTCAAAAAAATTACAATTTTATTCCTTAAAACCATGCATACAAGCCCACCAAATTATTTGCAGCTGATAATGTTTCAACTTCATTTTGACGCTATGACTCTTAAATCGTTTGTTCTATTCTGCAAATTAATTACATGTATTATATATATATATATATATATATATATACATATATAATATATATATAATGTATATTGTATTATTATTATTATTATCATCATCATCATTATATTATTATTGCGTATCATCTATGTCATCACTCGTCATGCGTCGTGCGTGAAAGCAGCAAGTATGGTATTCCTAAGGGGATAGGAACACAATTCGTTAAAATGGGCACCAGCCCCCCCCCCCCCCACACACACACACACCCATACACATGCACCAAGCAGGAAACTTAATGAAATTAAAAAAAAGCAGAGGTGATAGAGCCAAGTTACTGCTCTAAGTTTGTACAATAATGTTATTGGTTTCAAGTCTGTTTATTATGGAAGCGTGAGTACCGATCGGGTGAGGACTGTCAAATTCAAACTTTGAATCTTGCCCACGTGAAGTGGGTAAGACGAGTGAGTAGTTTGTATCTGCACAGATTCACTAGTGTGCCTTGATTCACCTTTGTGACAATGCACATCTTATTATGATCGCATACTGTATTACCGAGAGCTGCATACTCTCCAATTGGTTGTAGACTCGGAATCTAGCATGATTTTAAGAAGTGCAAATTTGACCGTCCAAAAACCCGCAAAAAAAAGTCGCAGATTTGGATTCTCTCTAATTGACCGAACTATTCATTCGGGTTGGCCGGCTGTCTCCTGTGTTATGCTTTGTGGAAGACGAAAATGAAATAAATAAATTGAAATTGAATTAAAGTTGAAAATTGCAAAAGTTTGATACTGAAGAAAAGAGATAAAGGATCACCCCATTAGTGTAGTCATTTAACAGGTGAATGCGAGAAATTTTCATCTCTCTAAGAGCACGTAACAGAGTAAACAGTTTTTATGATACAGAGTCACAAAGTGTGCATGTGTTTCTGAATAATCTCTTCCACTTTTTAGTGTAGACTCTAGTAAAGTAAATCACACGTCCTCGGATGGTAAGGAATGAGGAAATAATGGCTGTTTTTACTCGATTATACGACATCAAATACCAAAACGTTTGATATAGAATTACCACCTTATTTCATCACATAATTATGTGAAAGTGTTCAAATTCAAGCGATTTTCGTCAACGTTCTGCTCTAACGGAATACAGATAAAATAGTGTTGGTTAGAATGAGGGTAAAAGATATATGATTGAATGCTTCAAAATTAATTTGAATGAAGATATCATAAAACTGAAATACCGAACATGCCACCTAGACTAAAGTTTGCTTAATTGAATACAGCACTTATGAACTGGACTGAAAGAGGCGCGAAATTGGCCGGGGAAAACTGTATATAAAGTTGCGTAAAGCTCTTCGTTGAGAATGGTATATACATTGAAATTAAATACACACCATTTTCGACTCTAGAGTTTCACCTTTTCTTTACAATATTGAAATGTATTCTTGTGTCAGCTGTTATGAAATTGACAAGAAGTTAAAAAAAAATAGTGACAGAATATGCTGACTTCTCAAGAATTGGTCTTATATTCCCTAGTCACCACTTATGCTTCACTGGGTTACAGGTTAAAACCAGAATGCCTAAGTCCCGAATATTTGCTTTTCAAGGACTCTTTTACGGATAATATATTCAGTGAAACTAGTCTTCACAAGCAAAACGACCCATTACACGCTATTACTTTTACATCTGTCCAATTATAATTTTTCATAGATTTGAAAAAAAAAACAACACAACAGTCATATACCAGTCATTGGGAAAGTGACCCTTTACCAGCGAATCCATAAATAGAACAGCTCTGGTTAATTTCATAAGCTCACTGACCTCGCCGTATATTTCTCTTTTCAGCAAACAAGTTATCTCTATAAAGCTGGAGAGTAAAATTGATATTGTTTCAATATGTCTTAGAATTGTGAATGCTAGCTGAATATGTAATGAGATTCGAGCAAGAAAAAAAAAGAAGAAGAAAGAAACATATGATATTTTGTATTTACATTGATATTCACTTTCTCAGATCCGTGAATTGTACCTGGCCCTTAATCCATTATTACTCTCAAAGCGAGGAGCATCAAACTTGGCTGAATTTTTGTGCCGTATACCCCATCTTGCACATGCAAATCTCACGTGCTCTACACAACTGCCTAAAGAGTTCTTCGCGACACTTGCATCAAAAGCCTCAAGCTGCAGGGTAGATATTAAACAATTATGAAATAAGTACTAAATTTGATTGTATATAATATGTATTTTATGACCATGCATCACACAATAAACATAAAGTCGCACGCCTTGATATTACGTGGGGACTCAAAACAAAAGGTGAAACGGGTCATCCAAGTTAATCTTGAGTTTTTCAAAATTTCTAAAATAGTTATTCTTCTTCTACATTATTCTTTAGTTTAGGATCATAAAACAAATGGAAAAGCAGTCTTTTCTACAACCTTTTTTTTCATAGTAGTGTGATCAGATATGTCCTAAAGGCCCTTTTTCATTTCTTGAAATATTTTTTACATACTCGTCACTTTCACCTCTGATAACTTTTGAAGTGATAATCCTACTGCTTTGAAAATCGGCATTTTTCCCATTCATAGCACAGCTAGCACGGCTTGGTAAAGATTGAGGACCTTGTACTTCGGGGCCTCTTTTGTCAGTTCACGCTTTTCCAGAGTATGTGCTTTCTTTCCAATATTTAGATAGGTTAGAAGAGTTCGTTTGAATTGAATCATACATCTTTTTTTTTTACCTTATCTTAATTACGGACTCCTAGCGTGGGGTAGTGCCCATCAAAATTTACTAGATAAACTACTATTATTACAAAAAAGGCTATTCGTATTATTTGTGGCGTCCCGCCACGTTACCATAGAGAGCCACTATCTACTAAATATAAGATTTTGAAAATTAATGATTTGTGTTTATTTCAACTTGGTCAGTTTATGTTTAATTACAATGTAAATGCACTTCCCAGTATTTTCAATGCAATGTTCCCACGGAACCAGTCTTTTCATAATTATCCCACTAGACAATCTAATGAGTTTCATTTACCCCTCCTAAGAACTTTATTGGCTCAGAATGCATTTATATACACTGGTCCTAGATTTTGGAACTCACTAAGCTGTGAAATAAGAAATTCCTCATATCTGTATTCTTTTAACTGCAAGTTGAATTTTTTCTATTAGATCCTCTCTGATGTACATTTTTTTTCATTAGCTATAGGTTTCGTCAACCTCAGGGTTCATCATCCATCCACCAATCATTCAATCACTGAATTCATTTTTACGGCATAAAGTAGCTATCACAATCCTTGCACAGCTGCATGCAACGCCAACTCTGAAGCACATTCTCTACCATCCCCTGTTCCATTTCCCTTGTTCAGCGTGTAGGCATTCTCTCATTCTCTCTTTTTCTTTCTTTCCTTCCATTCTGTTCATCTATTCTGGCAAGCTGTGTCATATTGTTGTGTTTCTTCTGTTCTGTTCCGTCCTGTCTTATATTATATTTGTGACAAGTGTTTGTAAATAAGTAATTCATAAGTTTTATGAGTGATTACAATATACAAGCTTTGCTTTTTAGTGGACCTCTCTATTTTTTTTTTCAACTGAAGCATGACTATGTATCATCATTTTTTGCCAGTATGCGCTCTTATGTTTATCGATTTCATTTATCTATTGCAAAGGCTAATGATTTTGTTTATGATGTAATTCCTGATTTATCTTGTGTTATGTTTTTTGGGGAAAAAGAAGACTGAAAATAAATGAATTGAATTGAAATTGAAATTGAATAACGTACCTAAGCACATATGGTACCTAAAAATATGTGTTTTAGAAAATACAAATGTTCAAAAAAATTAGTTTTAATCAGCTTTATGATTACAAACTTTATGATAATGTAGAAGATGAATTGCTCTTTGAAAAACCGTGAAAAACTCAAGATTGACTAGCTTAACCCTTTTCACCTTATTGAGTCCTGACATAAAATATAGGCGTGCTACTTTGAGATGATCTTTTGATGCGCGTTCACGTAGCTCTGTCATATTATGTTTTATAAGAACATAGATTAATCCTCGTGTTGTAACACATCATAAAGCTAAGTTATTTTGTTGGAATCAAAGAATTGTTTATATATGTCTTATTAGAATGATTCATGAGAAAATAAGTCTACAATGACGCATTTCTTACTGCCACTTCCTTTTTTTTTTTCATGGTACAGCTGCAGAATATCACTATCAATGGAAAGCCTTCAAACAAGTTTCTCACTGACAACCAAAAATTCGTGACACAGGTATGGTTTGTGTTTATGGATATGTGTTGTTTCTTTTTTTAACGTACGTTTCAAATAAAAAAATGTATGGATAGGCGTATTGCATGCATGAAGCGCGTACTGAGTTTGCAGTTTGCAGTTTGCAGATGTTTACCATTATATCAGTGCACTGAGTACGTTAGTGGTTGAGCGCACAGTTGTCTCTTCATAATACGTGAATGTGTGAGCACATCTACAAGCTAATTAGAAAGAAAACAAACCCATTACCATGTCATTCTTGAAAATGTAATATTCCCTTGCCACTTCCCCGTGAGCATTTTTTTTTTGCAAAGCTTTGCAACAATATTAAGCCATGCGAAATAAAAGACAGAAAAGTGAGAAAGAAGCGACAGTTGTGGTATTGGTTTAATATAGCGCTTCCATGTTTCATTCTTTAACCCCAAACCCCCAGCTTCATTTACTTCCTACACATTAATGTGGTTACATTGACCCACTTCGCTGTTAGACATGCTTACATGTTAGATGAAGACAACATTTACATTTTGGCCCATTTTTTAGCTCACCTTAGCCAAAGTCCATCGTGTGTTGAGGATATTTGTTTTTCTTTTATATTTTCAGATCCTACGTATTGTTTGAGGATATCTTCAGAACCTTCAAAAAAAAATGGCAAGAACAGTAGACGCAATATGGTTGTAAAATATGCGATGAAAATAAAGATTTAAAAACTTATGCGATAATGTTTTGAGACATCTTAATCTATAGGATGAGACGTTGGTTTCATTAACGAAAGCATTTTGTCTCCTAATATTTGTACAAAGAAAAAATGCCCATGATGCATCTTAATAAAAAAAAAAACCTAGAAATTACTGAAATAAACGACATACTTTCATCACAAGTATAAGAAAATTAAAATCCCATTGTTTGTCGCCGGGTTTCTATTTATTTCTTGTGGATTTTCAATTAAAAGAAAACGAACGTAATGAAAATCTTTATCAGCCTACCCTCTCTCTTTAATCTATAACGCAGAGTGACAGTGAGAGCGAAGACAGTGATGCTGTCAGTGACAACAATCTCGGAGACAGTGGTGCTGTCAGTGACAGTGATCTCGGGGACAGTGACGGTGACGGGGACAACGATATTGGAGACAGCGATGGTGTCAGTGACAATGATCCTGGAGACAGCGATGGTGACAGTGACAGTGATCCCGGAGACAGTGACGGTGACGGGGACAACGATATAGGAGACAGCGATGGTGTCAATCACAATGATCCTGGAGACAGTGATGCTGTCAGTGACAACAATCTCGGAGACAGTGGTGCTGTCAGTGACAGTGATCTCGGGGACAGTGACAGTGACGGGGACAACGATATTGGAGACAGCGATGGTGTCAGTGACAATGATCCTGGAGACAGCGATGGTGACAGTGACAGTGATCCCGGAGACGGTGACGGGGACAACGATATAGGAGACAGCGATGGTGTCAATCACAATGATCCTGGAGACAGTGATGGTGACAGTGACAATGATATCGGAGACAGTGATGGTGATATTGACAATGGTCCTGGAGACAGTGATGCTGTCAGTGACAACGATCTCGGAGACGGTGATGGTGACAGTGACAATGAGCCTAGAGACAGTGATGGTGATATTGACAATGATCCTGGAGATAGTGATGCTGTTAGTGACAAAGATCTCGGGCAGAGTGATGGTAATGGAGACAACGATCTCGGAGACAGTGATGGTAACAGTGACGAGGATGTCGGAGACAGTGACATTGATAGTAACAGTGACGAGGATGTCGGAGACAGTGATGGTCACAGTGACAGTGACAGTGATGGTAACGCAGATAGTGATAGTGACAGCGGCAGTGATAGCGGCAGCCCAAAACGCAAGAGAAGACGCGAAACAGGCCACGGCTCTAAGCACTGACAGTTCACAAAATCCGTACAAACCTGAAATGAGCAAAGGTAGACTTGCGCTAAGGAAATTAAACTTGGAGAGGACCAGGACAGGCAAGAGGACACAAACCAGGAAGACGAGCAGGACGAACCAGAGAACGAACTCAAGCAATAGGACTGGAACTAATTAAGTCTAATATGGTGTCGAATGACAAAGATTGTCGGAAATTGATGCATCAATAACAACTGATGAGAAGAAACATCCTTGAATAATGGGGTATAGAGAAGAGAGAGAGGAAAACGTGATAAAAAGGTCTTGCAAGACAGAAGCCATGTGATAGAAGACTTCACAGCCAGGTACCGGAAACTTCTACCTCACTGGGCACTGAACCAAGACTCAATCGAAGGAAAAAATAACTGAGAATGTAAAACAACAGTTGACGAGATATGCCCTGGAAATGGTAAACCATTTGTGACCGTGCACCTCATAACGAACATAAAATCGCACACACTGATTTTGCGTGAGGACTGAAAATAAGTGAAATGGGTCAACCTAGCCGAACTTGAATTTTTCATATTTTCTGAAAGAGCGGGTCTTCTTTTACATTATACTAAAATTTGGTATCATAAAACGGCCAGGAAAGTGTGTTTTTTACCAGTTTATCTCAAACATTTTTGGTAGAATAATGTGATTAGGTGTGTCTTTAGAATCCCTTTTTCGTTTCTGAAAAACCTTGTCCACACTCTTTACTTGCAACTCCAATATCTTTTGAAAGGATAGTGCTACTGCTTTGAAAGTTGGCATGAATTATGGACAGAATGTGTTAATGAGGCATGCTTAATTTCAGTTTAATCTAATAATCCCTTCACTGTTGTTACTCTGGTGGTTTACTTCCTGTTTTTTGTCCCATTCATCGCACAGCCAGCACGGTTTGGTAAAGATTAAGCGCTTGAATAGACACTGTACTTCAGAGCCTCTTTTCTCAGCTCACACTTTTCCTGAGTTTGTGCTTTCTTTCCAATATTTAGCTAGGTTAAGAGAGTCCATTTGGTTTGAGTTATACATCATTTTAAAGCTTAAAGTCTGCTCTTTCAGAATCTGGTCTTACCTAAAAATTCATGTCTGGCGACTTTTTGTTTGTTTTGAAGTGCAGGGTCACATTTGATGGACGAAACAGCGAGTAGAAGAAAAAAAAATAATTTCTTCATCTTTAACGGTTCTTTTTAACCCCGATGTCAATTACTTAAACAGCTTGGGAACCCATTTGGAATTCAATTTGCTAGTATGGCGAAAATTTACACAGCCTTAATATTTTCAGAGAAAATTGTGCAGTATGGCATTTGGATGACAAACTTCGTGTATAATCGTTTCTAGGCCTCCTCGGAAGACGTCTTTTATCACAAAGTCAAAGTCAAATTCAAACTCTTTTTTTTTTCACTTTTCCAACAGAATGTACAAGAAACAAGAAACAATATGATAATTTGGTATTTGGCATAGCCAGACAGGGATACCAACTTGTTTATGTCTACATGATCAGTACAAAAAAAAAAAAAACATACACTTTCACTCTGCAAAAAAAGAAAGTGGAGGTACCCACTCAAAACACCATGATTGTATCATGTGGGCACCTCTGAGGGAAAGGGGGATATAATGGCGGGGGGGGGGGGGGGGGGAGGGGTGAAAAGAGATAAGAGTGAGCGACATTGTGCAGTTGAACGGCCTTGGCGAATTATATCCCTGCTTTTCCTATCTCTATGGAGTGTGATGTCATTGCTCTCTCCTGATTGTGTGTCACGAGTATGACATCAAGACGTTTATCGGCACTGAGACATAGTTACAAGCATCGTTAGATCATGTGGTTTTCAATATATCTGACGAAAGTACGTGGAATCAACACTGATATGCTACAAGCATAGTCATTAATACATTTATAATGATCATAATGATTAAGCCAGTGCATTCCGATAAAGTGTTTTAGAAGTAGATCGTAGTCACTATCTGGAATTTGTAAAGCAATTATGTTTCGTGTGGTGTCTCCTTTTTCTTTCCATTGCATAAAGGTGGATGCTTGTCGGTGTCTTTGTGTAATAGGATTTTGATTTTCTCTTCCACATCAGTACTCCAAAATGTCTAGGTTGCTTAGGATGATCAGATATTTCCTCATGTGAATCAAACCCACGTGCTTCTATGTTTGCTGGCAACAAAGCCATAGTTATGGATATGAATGTGTTTTGTAGCATTTCACAACAGACATCATGCTTTCCCCCATACTATCTCTCTCTCTCTCTCTCTCTATCTCTCTTTCTCTCTCTCCCATCGACCTGTAAGGTTTTTACTTTTGATCCTTTGATCGATATACTGTATAGGAATCACAATCTGAAGAATAATCATGCCTCTACAATTATTTACTCCAGACAGTAAATTTGAATACAAATATACCTCGACTACCTTTTAAAACGTGAACACTTTACATTTCAGGTTGACAAACTATGACGTCTTTTGTCTCTCTCTTTCTTTTTGTTCATTTCATACGAAACGAAAGGAACATTTTCTCTTATAAATTGTTCAATGTTACTTGTCTCAGGATGGCATCTTCCTTGGCTATTCACTTGACAAAAAGACACATTCCCAATCATTATGCTTCATCATGATGATTGCAGATTGTTTGAAAAAGAAAACAGTTTTAACTTTTAACGATACACTGAACCGGTTTGTTCGATAAAACATTGTTTCACCTAGGGAACGCAGGCCAACAGTCTGATATTACTATTGACATATCTAGGAAGGTACATGACAATGTAATGTTACTGAACAATTTTGTCACCATTTTTTGTTTAGGGGAAGGGGGCATGGTGCAGAATAATGCTTTGATAAGTAAAATATATCGTTGTATTTCATATTATGGTTTGCATCATTGACCGTCATCCGTACCGTGCAATTTTAAGACATTTCGAGATGATCGCGTTCAAAGTTTTCGTATTTTCCTTTCATGATTGCTGCACTTTTATGTATATGGCAGTTAAACTATGTGGGGATTTTTTTTTTGGAATACGTCAGACTTCAAATCCTTTTCTAACATGTGATGTTTTCGTCGAATTGCAATGTTAAGAATTATGCGAGAAATCGCAAGAGAGAGACGAGTATGTTTTTTTCCCCCGATTTGCGAAGATTATATTTTTCTTTTACCATGTATACGACAATCCCTTTCAGGATTACCACATGGTTAACCGCAAACCCATTTTTTTTTTTCATTACAGATTAACTAGAATTTCATGAATTTGAAGATTAACTACAGTGTAGGTGTATCTACTTTACCTACATTGAGTCCTCAAGTAAAACCCAAGGGTGGGGGACCTTTCTTGGTATTGTGATGCAGCACCACATATGCAGTGCGAGGCTGTAAACTTGAAATCAAATAGACTTAAATATGTTTATGCAGTGTTGTAGAAAATTGAAAATGTGTATTTCATTTTTTTTTCTTCTCACATTGTAAAAGATGTGGTATTTGTTATTTTATTTTCGTCCGCACATTCCTCTTGTCTTGTTCGCAGTCCTCTCCATGTATTCAAGCGTGTTAATACGTTATATTGTTACGGTCAAGTTCACACAAATGAATGCAAGGCGGTATCAGAGTGAATTGAAATGAACAAATCTTCCGGAGCTTTATTAGGAATTTACTTAACAATCGGTTTCCAACCGGAATAACAATTCTTGTTCAAACATTACAGCGAAATTAACCATAACAATGAAAGGTTAGACGGGATCGTTAACAACTGATAACTTAAAGACAAGACTATGTAATACCTGGCCAGGGTTTTGCCCTAACAAAACCAACGTCGGGGCCCAACTCATCTGCGACGTGACGGGGTGGAGACGCCAGACGCTGTCACGTCGAAAGCGCGTCAATGTACGGGGACGTCGTCGAATCAGCGGGCGACGCTATGTCAGGTCAGCTTGCGGCTCCGCGACTACGCCGAGCAGAAGGGCGTTGGCCGCCAGGTGCGCGTTGCCACTCACACAGTCTCGACGCCCTGGATCGACCTCGGCGTGGCTCCCACTAGTTGCCGTCTAGCAATCACAGGTGGGCGTTGGCTCCAGACCGCCTGGTAGTTCGCCTGGCCAAGTCACCGTAAACTTACCGACGCCGTCGTCGTCGAAGGGAAACGGGTTAGAAGCAGGTTGGCATCTCCTGGATTATCCTGCTGTTTAGCACTTTAACTCAGTTCGCAGAATACTTGTCTTAGGGAAAGCAATTTATCCTAAGTCCGCGGACGGGACGTTGAGAAAGTTATAACGGTCCTCTCTAACCGGAGTCTGATTGTCGACTGACGCGACCAATGGAGTTTTTAACATAAGCATTCACACATACATGGAAAATTCCGTCAGGCACGCCCAGCTTAATATATTCACAACATTAAACTCAACCTGGGCGAAATGTGTGGGCTGCGGTTCAAAACGAATGACTCAACATTAAGATTACGTAACCGGCGGTGTTTACAAAGATTCGCGATCGCGCACGTGTGATCGCATGATACACAGAATCATAAAACATAGAACTATATTCTAAAGTGATTACATGGGCAAATTCGTTACAATATATATACAGTTAAACTCGCATAAGTCGATCTTCTCGGGACTGAGCAAAACACATCGACTTAGGCGAGTTTCGACTTGTGCGTAAGTCGAAAAAAAATCGACTTACAGTTGGGATACACCACACGTACATTATGTTTATAAAATGTACATGAACATTGTATGTTGTCTACTCTGGAGCCGAGAGCTGGAGAGGTGTGCTGCAGCACGGGTCGCCCGGCAGGGCCGCGGCTAACTTTGCATGGACAGTGCATTAGTATTGGCACAGGTCCGATTACTTTACACCCTTGTTAAACCTTGGGGAAGTGAATATGAACGATATTTGAGCAGTGATTGATTCCAGTTTACCATACCGTGGCTTGAAATGCGTGTAGAGGTGTAATTCTGATTTACGCGTGCCCGTAACTTTCCCCCTACTTTCCGCTTTGAAAACTCAGCAGCTTCATCCATACCACTCCAATGCACAGAGCAGACTGCAAACATACACAGACTATACACAGCCCAGTCGCTGTACGTACGTAGCGCGACAGGGCTGTACCAGCGGACCTCCAAACACGAAGAGAGTTCAACAATCGCATGCGATATCGCTTTGAATTTTGATACTTTAGATCATTTTTTTTTTTTTGTCACCTGTCTGGTCGGGCTTAAACAAAAACTGGCGTCTCTTGATTTTGACAGTGATTTATTACACAATAAGATATTATTCGACTTAGGCACAGTGAATTTAATGCTTTTTCCGTGAAAGTGTTCTTGGAATTTCATCGACTTAGGCGAGTATTCGACTTTAAAAATTCGACTTGTGAGTGAATTAATACACGTAAGTCGGGACTTTTTAAAATCATCGACTTGCGCGATTATTCGACATACGCGATGTCGACTTAGGCGAGTTTAACTGTACCATCTTGTATATCACACAAATTGCTTTGAAAGGCTGTTTGCAAGGTAGGCAGTGTCTCTTGGTAAAAGGAGAAAACAAAAAACGAAAAACGCTCATAGGTGGTATTGTGAGTGTTTCAGATGTTCGTGTTTGTTTGTTTGTTTGTTACGGAGAAACGCTAAATATCCTCTGGCTATCAACGTTGATAGCAATGAAATGAGTATATGAATATAAGAACGACCCAAGTCCATGGAAGATCATTTCGAGTAAACTAAAAAAAACTTCATATCTTTTTTATTTGTCAAATAATATTCTATTTAACTGTGATGGGAAGGCAACATTGTATATACAAATTAGAACATATATTATTATGACAATTAACATTTACATTAATTGTGGAGAGGCCATTTTGTGTGGTGGACTTGGGTCGTTCTTTGATTCATATGGACTTGGGTCGTTCTTTGATTCATATACATGATATTCTGCTATAGAGATGGGAGAAGGATGAGAGAGGGCGCTATTATATGAATGTAAGAATGACCCAAGTCCTTCATTCTTACATTAATATAAGATTTAACTCATTCATTTCAGGCACTTCCGGGGGTAATTAGGATTTATCATTTACACACAAGATGAGTCCATGCATAAGCTACAATTTCCCATGTCAAACTGAATTTGGCCAAAAATTGGACTTGGGTCGTTCTTATATTCATATACTCAAATGTTCGCCATGTGTAAATTTCTTTATATCTCCAGTGCAACATGTTTATAATAGGACTGTGTCATGAGTATAGCAGTAGTATCTCCAATTTTCCCCATTACAAGTAAGTTATCGTTGTTGTACATTATGTCCAGTTATGTGAAGTATAAGTTTATGTATATTGGAAATACATCAATTGTATTATATTTGCTTTTTCCAGGTTTTTACATAGCACAAGGAGTGGTTTAATATCAATTTCCTTCTCCTTTGTTGACAGCACTGGAGTATCATTGGAGTAACATATTCAGATCTGTTAAATGATCTAGTTAAATGGCTTTGGATCAGCAAATACTGCAATTGCATTATAGTCTGTTGTTCATGTGTTCTAACTATAAATGTTGAATTGAGATTGGTATTCATCAACATGCAGATGAAAAATAGTAAATTGTGTAAAATTTGCATTCGTTTTGTACATAGTGCATAGTATTCTGTCCCGTCGCTTGACGGACGGAATTCACCATTGGTGAACCGTTTCTATCAGTTTCCTTGAAGAAACACAATATGTCTTTTAACCGAATAACTATGAAATGCACAGTGATGGACTTTGAAAGAAGTTATAAGACTTTCTCTTTCCATTTTGGCCGTAGTAAATCGTAATTCCTCTGTAGAACCAAACTTCATGACATTTTACAGTATTTCGATGTAGGTATAAGTGAAGTTTATATATCGATGATAATGTATACATGCCCTTCTCTTGACCTTGTACGAAAGCAGAATAAATTATTTCGTTGTCTTTTTCGTGAAGTAAACTGAGGTTAACTATTAAATTTTGTTTTCACGATGTGTTTAACAGCAAGCTGGGAGTTAGCATGTGATTAGAATATATACTGTTCGGTAAAAATGATAGTTTACGTATACATATGTACAGAAGGTGTTTTTACTTATCTTTGACGTAAATAACGATTGAACAATCAGCAATGTTTTATGTGTTTACATTGGAATATTGTGAATGATATTTGTATATGAATGATGTCATAATTGTGTCACTCAGTTATTACAGACTACAGTTTGTTATGATGTACTTGATGTTAGTTTAGTGTCATTGTTACTGATAACAATGTTTAATTGTTTTTATTTCTTTCAATTTTGAAGTGATTACTTTTGAACACAACCGTATTTGATGGTGTACATAAAGTCTTCAAATACGGCGGACTAAATCGTATCATTCTGACAGCTACAATACCTCTTCTTTTAGCTCCTTCTCACTTCATCCATATTTCTGTTGCCTTCCACACAATGTCTATTCATGTTATTCCAGGCAATATAAGATAATCAAGAGATAACTGCACATGCGATATGTTTAAAATCTACATTTGTAAAGGTACAGTGGCATCCTAGGTTTCAGCAATAGAATAAATAAGTGATGAGACAAAGTGGTAACCATGTTTCACCTACAGAATGTACGCCGGCCGTCCGTTGGGTTGGTCTTCTTCAACGAAGCTTTTAACATTCCCGATATCACAACAACAGCAACAAACACAGAAAACAGCAATGACTATGAAATTTCACGCCGTGTTGAATTTTTGTACAGTAGAATGTTCTGATAACTAGAGATACGTATTCATTGCTGCAGTAAAAGAATTATACTGGTATATTTGACTTCAAATAGATTACACTGATTGATATAATATGTAATTTTCTCGAATAACAATAAAAAAGCGACTTGTAAAGTGAATAACCATGAAATGTACAGTGAAAAACTGTAAGAGGGAGAATGTTTCTCTCCAGTATGTCGTTATAAACCCAAATACCTCTGAAAAAAAAAAATAAAAATCGGGAAAGAGAAACAAAAAATAGAGGTTTTACACAATGTTCAATGTAGATATAAGCGAAATGTGTATACGTAAAACTGTCGATAAAGTTTACATGTCCTCCCCTTGGAGGCTCTACATAACGTATTTGATAATGCCTTTGTCTCCTTTTGAATGAAATAAGATACTTAGTACCATTAATAAGTATTTGTTTTCATGATATGCTTTATACCAATATACCACTAAGCAACAATTGGAAAAGAGTCTGCTCGGAAAAAGTGTTTCTTTTTCCGTATATGATGATGTGTATCCGTTCTTCATATAAATTGATACGAAGGATACCATTCTCTCCATAACAGAATACAATGAGCCATTCATTGTTCGGGATATGCGCTGGAATAAAAGCATTTATAGTACCTACTACAACTACTACTCTTCCATATTCCTTTTCATTTTGTAGGGAGACGAGTCTATGTTTTGTCTTCCAAGTGTCACCTGCTGGCACATGCCTACTGTTTTTATTAATATTTTCTTTGCCATAGACCTTAGAGATCATTACGTTACCAAATTCCATGTGTTTGATAGCTTCATTTGTAAAGCAATACATCCTGTAAGTAAACAGTATGGCAATCACGTGATCATACAGACCGGCATTCATGTTCCAACTCTGCAGTATACACGCCGACCGTCTCTTAATATTTTCTTCTTCTAAGAGGATTAGAATATTTACCATTTCACACAAGAAAACAAAAGTGAATGATTATGACATGTCAAGCTCTTATTTCTATTGTTGCTGTGTTTTCGGGAAGAGTGGTGTGGTCAGTAGGCTACATAGCCATTATACAAATATCAGGACTTTTAATTTGACTTCCAACATATTTCGGTGATTGTACGATGAGTTCTACCATAGTGTAGATATCGATATCAATATGATTCGTACCGTTAGCTCTTTCCCCTTGGTTTGCACAGTCCAGTCATGTTCAGCCGTATGTGGTCAAGGCTTTATACCTATTTTAAGAGTAGCAGTCTATCTTCCGGGAAAAAAAGAAAACATTTTGCAATTAAACGCAGCTATCATCTTAGAAGTGATGGTGAACTGTTTCAGAGATCCTTTCTTGCAGAAGCTCAAAACGTTTGATTCTCTTCCTTTTTTTTTCGTAAGTAACCATGACATGATTGTGTCATGTGTTTGTTTCATACAGTGCAAGACTTTGCTAATATGAATGTTTTGCTAGTATACAAAGGTGCAGTAGTAAAATGTTGTTCTTCTGAAACATGCAAATGTGAGGCTGTACATGTTGTTCGACGTAGGTGTAATTGAAATGTTAGTATGTACTCGCAACGAAATGTGTCTTTCCTACTTTTGCGCCTTGAACAAAGCGCAGTCAGTAATTTCTTTGCCTTATCATTAAACAAGTGTTAATGGAGTAAAGTATGGCTAATAGTTTTCACAATATGTTTCATAGCAATTAAACAGTGACCATACTATTTGAATACAAATTGCTTTAATGATGTTTGCAATAGTGTTTCTATTTATCTTTGAGAATAATGAAAAAAGAATCGGCCGCGTCTCACTTCTTTTTGCCGTAGAATATTGTGATATTTGTGATGGATGGCGCATTGTTATCAATTAATCGTGAAGTCAAATTCCAACACACTGGTTTGATCTTATAATGTTCTTTATATTAAGTGTAGGTGTTAATAATAACAACCCTTTACTCTCTTCCTTTTTATCTATTTTTTACGAAAACGTGTTCAATATTTCATTATTATTACTATTTTTCTCTTTCTGCGCTTGCCTTCCCGTAAGTGCCAAGAAATCATTCCAGACCAATAGAAAATTATCTCATATTAGGTTTGGTTTCAGTTTAAATGTAACAACCGGTAACACAAAGTAAACCGTGTATTATTCCAAGATTTGTGAGTGGTTGAATTCGTAATTCGTTACTTTCACAAATTTCGATCGAGTTCTCGACCATTGTTTAAGCATGTACTGTCGATTCTTTAGCGGAGTATTCCGTTTGCCCACACAAGGCATTGTTATAACACTTTTTTCGGAGTGTAAGCATTATAGTATTGTACTGATGTGATATTTCTTACCTCCATTTACTGTGTACGATGCATATGTCATTTATTTGTTTCATTTTTTCTACATTGGTTGTTTGTTCGGGCCTTTCAGTATGTGCCATGTTGAAGATCAAGCAAACAAATTCTCTCACTACAGGCTTGAAAGCATCGCACACTTGATATACTTGCTTTGGAAAATATAGAAGAAAATATTTCATGAAATTAAAGGAGAATCGATGGTTTATTAATTGAATACTGGTATAGTTTCAAAATTTGTTTTGTCCGGTTTTTTTTTTAATGATACGTTTTTGTCAAACTGTGTAATCGTTTGTAATAACACGACCATGATTTAGTTTGATCCTCATAAAGTTTGTTTTGTATCGTGGCTGCAATTTTGAATCCAAACAAACTTTTTTTACAGTATTTCAATGTTAATTATTGAGTTTGGCATGGTAGATAGACTACTGAAATGAACGTACAAAGAAAGGGGTGTAAGAGATGACCCCTTTCTACCCTTTCCACTCTTTTCCCCCTTTTTTAAGTCTGCTACAACCAGCATGGTTTATGAAGACTGCCAAATCTAGCGCGTATTTTCATTTTAATAAATGTTCAAAGAAATGAAAACGGAGACCTTTTCTGCAATAGTTATAATTACAGTGAAACCATGATTATGTGGTGAGAACAGAAGAATACTTTCTAGTCATTTTGTAGTGAAATAAAACTTTTAAATTCTCAATTCCGATTCCGATTCCAAACAATCGTAAAAAAAAAAAAAAAAAAAAAAATCTGGAATATTCGCTTGGACCTTGAAAGCTGTGTTTCATGCCTTTGTGTCCAAAGGATGGATTGTGTGTGGTCATATTAACTACCGATTAACACGTAACCTGTCCGTGGAGTTAATCATCATACAGCTTCTAATGCGATGTGCCGGGTAGCCCCAAGTTAAAAGTCCATTTATAGCTGGTAATGACATAGAAAATACTTGATTAGACCAAATGGCAACAACCGCCTTTCATGCAGAGCACAGGCCGAATTTTGTGTTTATTGCTCTTTCTCCCCTAACCCCGCGTTTTCAACAATGTTTACAATTTTATATTAATGAGTAAAAATACGTAACCACTGCAAAGGTAGGTTTGCATATTAGAATGTTTCGAGTGGTAGAATACACCCTTCTTACTGCAGTAGAAGAATGTAAACTTCAATTGAGAAAGACATTGCTGTTTACAGTGTGCAGCCATGCGGTGATGTATAGTATGCTTAGAAAAAAACAAAACGCCCTTTTGCACTTGACAAAACGTGACTTTTTACTCTGTTCCACTTTGTTCTAAACATTGTCAGTGCTTATTGTATTGTGTATGTGTGTATTTGTATTTCCGTCATATTATTCTTCTCCCACACAAGACCTGGAAAAGAAATTCAGTGCAGTAAAAGCATGACATATTCTGTTAACTGCAGAAATACATTATTTTGTCATCATGCATTCTTGACATCAACATCTTAATTTCACAATAATAAAAAAAAAAAAATCTACGTGTATAAGTTGCATTTGTATAATATTTGCAGTGGTCTCGAGGCAAGTTGTGTACGACGTAATTGACGTACAAGAAATGCATTGTTTGGTCGTCTTTTGACTCAAATTTACAAACACCAAAATTATATTTCACCATAGAGGCATGTGACAAAAAAACAAAGAAATATTTTCATGAATCATTACACGTTACACAAAAGCCATACACACGAAGTAAATCCCTTTCCAAAGCAAACAACCTAAAATTTCCTTGTGACGTTCTAAAGTGATCGGACTCAATAGTCCTTGATTATGGGTGTGTGAATGTGTGTGTGTGTGTTTGTGGTGGCGTGTATGTGTGTGCATCAGTATTTATAAGGAATACCATTCTTGCAACAATATCCTAAAAGCAAAGGCCATTATTTCTTAGTGCCCTTCCATACCGTGATGATACTTGCATTAGAACTTTTTTTTTTTTTCTGGAATATTCATCTCTTATACATTATACCTCGTACATTCTCATTTCCATTCACGTTGTCAATCGTGCCTTCTGCGCTTGTTATTAAGATCAAGAGTAAAATGCCTAAAACACATCTGATAGTATATATGAGTAGCAGCATCTCCATTAGTAGCGGCCATTCGTGTCACCAGAAATAAAATGCCTCGCATCATTTTCGTAGCCGAAAAGGCGCCAAATAATATTCAAGACTACAAACCTTTAGAGACAAAAAACAAAACGTGAGAAAATTGCCTATTTCACAGAAACTTTATTAATGATATTAATGCTACCTTAATAGTATCTTCTATCAAATGTTGTAATTAATGTACTTTTCATTATTACTATTACATTACGTCGAATTCGTCAAATAACTTTGCAAACAGAACTCGAACGTTATTCTCATAAAGTAAACCTATTCAGAACGAATACGATGAAACCGCGACATACATCAATTATTTGTGCTCGACTACGATATTTTAAAGGACATCGCTATATAAGATATAGTTCTGTATTATTACCTTACACTTATTGTTCATAAAATGAAAAGGAAAAAAAAATATTATGTGGAGACTGCCCGACTGCTTAATAGAATTGATATTTCAGCCCCCCCCCCAAAAGAAAGTATGTATATATATATATATATATATATATATATACACTCAGCAAAAAAAGTAAGTTCCCCCCTAGCATTTGTGGATATATCTCAAAAAGTATTCAATCGATTTTCATAATTCAAACAGAAATGGATAAAGAATTTTATTACTCATGACATGAGTGGCAAATCATTGCCACCAGATATCATTATTGGTGTGAAAAAATGCATTTTATGTCAAAAGTTGCACTTTAGTGATTTGCAATGACTTTTACACAAATAATCAAACAATCACTCATGATTCTGAACATTTAAGCATGGGTTATTGCATATTTCTTTATCTCTTTCTTTTCATGAGCATATAGTGAAGTATTTGATAATTGATATGTCCACCACCCGCAATGACCAGCCGCCATCTCTTCCTCAAACTGTTAACTAAAGTTTGTACTTGGCGCTGCTCAATGTTGGTCCATGCTCTCTGCAAGATGCGCTGAAATTCTTGCAGTGAAGTGTCATCTTTCAACTTCTTGCTCGCTTTCCACTTAATGATATCCCAAAGATTCTCTACTGGATTACAGTCAGGGGATCTTGCAGGCCACTCCATACGTTCGATGCCATTTCCCTCAGCAAACTGATCTACAACTTGAGGGCATGATGGAAAAAGCCCACAGGCACATTAATGTGATCAACCTGAATTGGAATTACAAATCACATGGCTTCTACCAATATTTTCATATTGAAAAGGCCTATTGTTCAAAAAGTATGCATAACATCTGTTAAATAGGGAAGCACATTGTACCTGAAGAAATTCCTGAGAATTACACAATTTAAAAAGATCATTTGATAACTTACATAGGAAATGTATACATTATGCTCTCTATGGCCTAAAGTGCAACTTTTTTTCCCATGCATTTTGACATAAAATGCGATTTTCTACACCAATAATGATATCTGGTGGCAATGATATGCCATTCATGTTATGAGTAATGAAATTCCCTATCCATTCCTGTTCGAATTATGAACATCCGTAAAATACTTTTTTGAGATATATCCAAAAATGTTAGGGGGGAACTTACTTTTTTTGCTGTGTATATATATATATAATGCATATGCAGAAGGGCAGTTCAACCAAAACTGTTCACTTCTCTGTAGCAAATGCCCTTAAGCATCTTCATCTTGGTTTACTAAATTTAGCTTTATTATCATGAAGACTAACATGAAGACTAACAAACAAAAAACTGAGTGACGGGGTATTCTTACAACAGGGATATTGGTCTGATTGTCTCTGTTACAGAAATTATCAAAGTGAATAGTTTCGGTCTAACTGCCGAGTACGCCCTACATGAAGTGGTAATAAAATGATAAGTTGTACAAACTTAGCGCAATTCTTTATATTTAGACTGCTCTCTACTAACATTTGGGGAAAAGAACAAACAAAAAAAGGCACTTTCTGGTTCCTTACATGTACTTCAAAACTTTGCACTACAAATTGTGTAATGTATCCCCTTCACCTCCACCACCCCTGAATATGCTTGGTATCGTGTATACCATAGCTAAGTACCGGTTCATAGAACCCACATCTCACAGCCCTGAGCTTACATTACAAAATTACATTGTTATTTAGTGGGCCAGATAATAGTGAAAACAGGTGCGTACAAGTGCCTATGTCAATTAAAGAATTTCTTTACTTTCTGAATATTTCATCATACAATATTATGTATGAAGAATAATTGATGACAAAATTATTTCCTTTAATGAATGTGATTGGCACAATCCCCCCCCCAAAAAAAAAAACAACATATTGATCCCCTTTACCAACAATAACATCAACAAATCTTCCAACTTTTCTTGAGGTCCACATCTCACGACCTTCACAGAGTTCTTTGCAGTTTTATGTAGTGTTTGGACGTTAGAAGTGGCACATCACAAATCATACATCGGCGAGCTGACGATTTGTAGCTCGCCATTTTCAATTTCAAGAATAATATTCAAGTCCTCATCGAATCTGGCCACAACAAAGTCCAAAACACCACGTGAAAGTAGGTCCTAGATGACTGCAACCATAACTTTCAGCAAGTCAAAAACGTTGCACGAATCAGCTGTGCAACAATGCATGGTACGGATCACTGAAGAACTGAGTATCGCATTGCATTGTGATCAAAGAGTTGGCTCTTTGATTGTGATAATGTGTGTTGTGCAAAAATGCAGGCATCTCAGTGCACATAATTACTAGTAGTAATTGTTGCAGATCGCACTGTATTCACGGTGCAATGCACACAGCTGGCTGCAGATCGATCGATCCCACAGAACTCTTTTCTGTGATCGATCCCTTAGTTTTCATGCATACGCAATGAGTTTGCGAGAGATAGGGCAATACGTCAGCATACCTAATACTAGTATGAACTTTTGACCCTACGCACTGTCAAACCATTCTGGACGGTTTTTTTCGGACAGGTTTGTTGGCATCGAGCGGTTACAGGGGATAGCGCGATAGCTGTGGAGCGACGCGTGGATGCGTAATGATTAGAAACGTCCAGAATCAGGACTACCACGATGGCAGCAGTTTCTGAGATAACGTGAGCGTTTACGCGATACTGATATTTTGCATGCCACCCGTGCCAGAATTTGCGGTATCGCCATGGTTCGATCGCAACGTGTTTAGTCCATGGGCCAGGCCAGATATTGGTACCATCTGAGGTGGCAATACCTTTTTGGTGTCATTTTGTTTGTCGGGCATAGATATGCTTATCAAGTTATGATAGCATTTCCAAATGAGTAGCTTAGTCATAATAAATGAATTTTAAACCAATTTGGTCTCGTTGTTATATCCCCGCTATGTACTTCTGAATCGAGACAAACCGCTATACAAAGAAGAGCACTGTCTTCTGCATGTTCACAGGTGTTCTGTTGTAAACGCGGTGCGCTTAGTCTTTATTCAAGGCAGCGAAGGGAATATCCAAGGATTATGATGTCCACAGCGCTTAGTCTAATATTCAAGACGGCGAAGGGAATATCCAAAGCTTATAATACAGTGTATATGCCTTTATCTAAAAACAACAACAACAAAAAAGCAGTTTCTCGTGAATTTTAGCGTATTTATTTCAATTATATATAATTTTCCGGTGAAAACGCTACAGTGAAAACGCTATTACCACGCCAATGTCGCTTTATTTCCATCCAACAATGAAAGATTATGCAAAAACAATGTACCGGTACACTACAATATTATAATTGATAATGTTGTAAATGAACAGAGTGATTTTTGTTTAAAACTGATGTATTTGTTGAGAGGGTAGTATAAAAATGGTATAGATAATCCCGTTCGTAGGAACTTTAGATATGATAACGGTACATTGGTCTAGATAAAGAGTAAGCGCACCACGTGACAGCTGTGGACATCATAACCCTTTGGATATTCCCTTCGCTGCCTTGAATAAAGACTAAGCGCACCGCGTTTACAACAGAACACCTGTGGACATACGGAAGGCAGTGCTCGTATTTGTATAGCGGTTAGTTTCGATTCAGAAGTATTGGGATATAAAAACGAGACCAAATTGGTTAAAAATTCATTTATTATGACTAAGCTACTCATTTGGACATGCTATCATAGCTTGATAAGCATATCTATGCCCGACAAACAAAATGACACCAAAAAGGTTTTGCCACCTCTGGTGGTACCAATAACCCATTTTTCGGCTCTTGGCCCATGGACTAGTTCTGAATGCGTTGAATCTCTCGCACAGCGTGGAGTACTGGTACATGGAGTACCGCGCTCTCATAGTGCGATGTACAGTTTTGCCCGCGCCTGGCACGCGCGCTAATCCATTCATAGGCAGGGCGAGCGCACGGCGCGGTACGTCGCGAACGTCGAAGAATGGACATATGGCGTCGAACAATGAGCATAGATGCGTTCGAACGATGATCGCAGCGCAGGCGTTCGAATCATGCATCCGCAATTTAGGCGGTTGAAAAGTGGGTAACTTGCTTTACGGGATTCTCTTAAATACATGGTTATTAATTCAAGTAATTATTAACATTTTTTTCTTTCGTTTTAGGCGCCCAAAGGAGTGGCGCCCGGGGCACGTGCCCCTCCCCCCTCTTGCCCCCCCCCCCCCCCCAAAAAAAAAAAATCAACAAAGATACGCCACTGGAGATCAGGCCTGATAAAGCGTCCCGGAGAGAACGTGAAACTGCGCTACTCCAAATTATACGTAAGTCCAGTTGACCAGATTTATCGATAGAGTTCATGATATTTTACCTGGATGACTGAGAACAATCACAGACATATGATATGATATCTTTGATTTTTCCGTCAGTCGTAAGTTTTGGTTGATCGCAATAAGAAATGCTGAAATAACTTGTTGGTTGACTTGTGGATTCTCCAATTTTTCCTGTGAGTTTGTTCCCTTGGCATTGTACAACTGGAACTACATGTATTGTTGATGAAGATAACAGACTCGTGCAGTGGTAAATCAAAACCTCTCAACGCCGTATACTTGGCTGTAGCCATCGTAGATGTCCTGAGATAACACGGGCGCACCTAAAGCCCCCCCCCCCCCCTTTATGGAAATCCTGGATCCGCCCTTGCAGCTTGAATGCGTTATCCCTATATTGATTTCGCCGCGCAATATATTCTGTATACATACGTATAGTATGCAAAATACGAGTCCGTTAAGTGTGCTGTAATCAAAATTAGATGATCTTTCCGGCAATGAAAAAAAATAATGAAAAGATACAAACTTACATTAAAGAAGAAGAAAAAAAGAACAGTAACAACAAACACACACACACACACACACACAAAGAATACTGAATTCTCATCTTTTTTATCCGTCCCCACTAGCTCACTCGACAGCAGGCACATCTACATCACATCACGAACATGACAAGGTCGAGGAAGTCAGCACTATCAAAGGATCGAGTCAATGACAAGAAAACAACCCAAAAACAAAAACAGAAACGAAGCATTGCTCTGAGCATCTCACAATGAAATGACCTAATGAGCTAATCCAGCTTAATTACGGTAAGATATAATTGCCTCCAATAATAACAAAAGAGAGTTTACATTCCTCTATTCATGTACAGGTCGTTTAGTAATTATCCACTTTGCATGAGTACCGATCGGCACAGAAAAAGTGATAATCCAGTTTATTCACTGTATCCATAGTCTCCGGCACAAAAAGGATGATGTGACCATTATGTCTGTTTTATCGAAAAAGAAATTATCAAGGGAAACTGATACGAGTAGTGAAACTATCAAGGAAGAAAAAAAAAACATGAATCGGAAAAGTATTTCCGTCTAAACATATTTAGTTATCACTGGGGAGCTTTAGATATGTGATGGGAACGTTAGGACGACGGTTGCGCTCGTTGACCGTTCTCCTAAGTCTCCTACTGCGTCGTGTTGCAAGGTAGCATTAGATTTCGTGAAGCCGCAGTCTTTCCAATGTAAAGTAGCCTCCTTATGTCCTTCGTTATCATAGCATCAAGCAGCAGCTTTCTGCGCCGTGAATTTGACCGGACGCTAAAATAGCAAAGACCGTCGTGAAAACTCAGACGACGCGAGATCGATTTTGATGAGCGGCTGTGCGTAGGCGCAGAACTTTTTTTAATTAAATGTTCACCTCGCACAAATCTAATGTTTATAAATAAAACCCCAGAGAGGAACTAAATCCATTAATTTTCTTGAAAATGATAAGACCCAACCTCCTCTGGAACACTTAGCAAAGAAGAAAACCACTACGTGCATACGATCTCATTCATGCATACTAAACAAAACAGATAAGTTATCGTCATGAAAAGTTTCGTGTCGTTAGATATTGCCATGAGATATGTTGACTGAAGATTTCATGGTAATTGGCCATTGTTGAGATATCGTGCCCACAAAATCAGGTAGTTAATAAAGAATACAAAAGGGAGGATTCCGTACAGATACCATAGGTAATACGCCGATAGCGTATCACCGAATAAAGAAGATAACTATTAAAAAAAAAATCAAATCTATCGACCAAAAGATAAGAGCCAAGTGTTTTTGTTGTGTTGGTTCTTCTTTTTTCTTCCCGTTAACTGAAAATATTGAATAAAAAGGCATAAAAATTAATGGTCAAGTGACCACATACAACACGTATGATTCCGCCATCTATAAGACCTTTGACTCGCTTCTGGTTCCCTGATATCATTGATTTTAGGCTTTGAGGGAATGCATGTTTTTATTGCTTACGTGGGTAAAGTTTTACTTTGTTCCAATAATTCAGAATATTATTGATATTGCCTTTCAAACAAGAGACAGCGCGATTGAAACCAATACCAGAACTTCAGAAAATCAACTCAGTATTTTTGCATCAGACTACTCGAAATAACACGGTCTTGTCATCGGAAATGTACGATCTATTAAAAGCAAATAAACAAACAAACAAACAAACAAAAAAAACTGCAGAATTGAACCGATTCACCTCTTTTAAAATGCAGATCGTGTTGCTAGGACACCGATAGGATCTGTCGAGAAATATTGGGTAAATTGAACGAATTACAGTATTACCGAAACGCATCCTAATTAAACTTCTAAATAATTATATCACTATGTTGCATTCCTGCAGTAACTTTGGTAATGATGTAATATTGTGTGAACGCTACCTAACTAAATTGAAATCTAATAGTGATGAGCATAAGACATTACTGTCTATTGAATTTTGGTGCCATTCATGCGCAAAGACAAATGATTAGAAAATGATTAAGGTTTAACTTTGACAGGTCAAAATCATACAAGCTTCGTTAATAACAAAAAATTATTTAAATTATTAAACTTCCAGGCTAATCTGAATTTTCCTCCTGAGGAAAGTCGATTGCGACTACAGTAACATTGAAAACCCTTTGAGGAAAAACAAAATTATTTGAGAGGAAAACACGTTATGTATAGGTCCTACATTGTTAAATCTAAGTTGGCGCTAGCTAAGTTTGATTTTATCCTTTGAGCCTATACATTTCTTACACACCCTAAATAGCCAACGAAGAGATACATAGAAAAGCATAACAATAATGGATAGAACAAGGATCAAGAACCCAAACACATCGAACATGAAACTTTCAACCAAACTGAGATCTTTAAAAGACGAGCTGAGGTGATCACCGCCATGTTTAATCACGTGTTCTACCCAGAATGCAGCGCGTTCCCGCGGTGGCATCGGTCGATCACGAAAGATGGCGGCCACACGTTTGGCATTCTTCGCATACCTGTGATTCGTCATCCAAATAAAAATGAAATAATAATGGGATATATACATAACACATATATATATATCCTTTCCAAGAGCTGCAGTTCATTTTTCGATAAAAAATGGGTCTTTTGACAGTAATAATATAGTCATTTATGGTCGTCCCAAACAGGCAACTTTACAGCTACAGCAATTTTTGATTTTTTTTTTTTTTTTTTTTTTTTTTTTTTGTCCACAAGGAACTACAGCCAGCAGGATCCGATCAGAAACCCCTGTTCATGTTTGATTGCACTTTGAGTCCAGAGTTTAGGCGAGACTTGCTCGCTTTCCTATCTGTGTATATCTTGCAAGATGACCTAGATAATTACTAGATTATGATCAATGTAATATCTAACTTTTATGCCTACAAACTCTTTGGACAAATTGAGGAAACCGGGGGATAATGTAAAGAGATAAAAAATCATTAAAGAAAAATACACACGAAAGTCACAGAAACTTTTTTACGAGCTGTACAGTGTCACAAACATTTGCTCTTCCAGAAGGTGCTTAATTCACGAAATCCAATAAAATAATTCTTATTTTGAAAATGAGTGTAGACACGAAGATGTTTTATGAGGCACATTTTCTTTCTCCCGTAAAGGGGTAAATTATAGGACATAAAGTCATTAATTTTTATGAGAACACTAAAGAGAAACATTTGAAATGAAAATCCTTTAAAAAATCAGGGAGGTGTTACAGAGATGGAGTGGCAACTCTTCGTAATTCATGCAAACACATGTTTGGGTTCAAGGCGTTACAATGGGATGTCTACCATTCCACTACGCTTTTAAGTCATGCTGGGCACCGCTTTAGTTGCACGACGAAGTTCGGAGACGAAGAACGCACTTCACCTTTCGTTGAATTACAAGCTTTATTTCACCGTAAAATTTTAAATGAAATACTCAATTTGATTCAGAATATCTTAGGAAAGAATTCAATATTATAAACATGCATTTCTAGTTTCTTCGTTATGCCCAAATCGAAATGAAATGAAAATTAGGCCCTCTTAAGAACCTTATATTTCTCTATAATGCATTTCCGCGTGTTAGTTTTTTATCTTTTAATCTGGGATATTTTGATCTGTCAAATAAAGTACACTGCACTGCAATTTGATTCGCTGCTCCAATTCAAGGTACACAAATTAATTGTTGCCATCACATTGAAAGAGAGAGCGAATTGCAGTAGGGGCAAGTATTTCTAGATGTGAGAGCGCTAGTCCCGATTATTGATGCTCTCTTTTTTCAAAGTACATGGGTGACACCTATAGTTCAAAGCATAACTTTTCCGCGGTGCCGCGCATGACTTCGAAGGAGAGCAGTAGTTGTCTCTCCATCTCTAGCACCTCCCTGAAAAAAAAAAATTTCCCTTATCATCAAAAGTGATTTAGAAGCCTTTGGAAAGGAACTTTTTCTTTTGAGTGGTAATATTGTCATCAAGTTTATACCATCATCACTCTTCAGTATAATTATGTTTTGTAACTACAATTCTCCTTCATCATTATCCTATACATTGCCTATTGCCTTTTCACGTGCATACTTTCACCATGATAAGTTATGTCCAGGTCATATCAGTTAAACACGCATTCAAATGCAAATACAGATCATTGATTTTGTTACACCTTTTGAAGTAAAGCGATTATACATTGTATTTTTTATAACAGCATATTCAGTTGATATTCACGTAATACATACATTCTTGGGATATCTACTTTCTATAGATAGTTAAGGTGGGGATTCAGGTTTTTACATTTGAACCACTTACAGATTTGTATATGATATAGTAAAGCGCACACAATACTCAGAAGAATTTAAAGTTTACTTGAAAATTGGTTTTGGGATTGCTAAGATCTCGAAAAACATATCAAAGGAAAATGTTCCTGATAAAAAAGGTGGGTCCCACCTTTCATTAGGACCTCTTTGTTTTGGGATATCTAAGCTATTTCAAAACAGACTTTCATCAAATAAATTTCTAATTCCTCTTAGAACTGAATGCTCTTTCAAATTTCTTATAGATATTTTTATAGTTAAAAAAAACTCCCGATCTCAACCAAATTTGTAACAGTCCTTTAAAATGAGAATCATACGTACTTTTCGTTATTTAAAACTTCCCTGAGCGAGGACAGAACCACATCCGTAGCCAGCGTCATCTTGTCAATTGTAACCCCAAGTCCCTTGGCCTTCACCCGCGCCCCAGTGTCATGTTGGTCCCCCATGAGTGGGATGACCACCGTCGGTACCCCGTGGTAGGCGAGCTCGTTGAGACCGTTGTTACCACCGTGAAACATGAAGACCCTCGTCTTATTGTGACCTAATAAAGAAATATGATGGAAATGCTGGAATATGAGTGAAATTATGTAGTCAGATGGTTTTTAAGAAAGACGGTGATTCAGATAAGCATAATGATTGTAATACATTATATTTTAGTCTTATTTCAGTTCAGTTCATGTACTATTAGAATTGTAGCGTTGTTGCGAGATTCCCTTCATCGTCTTTTTCTTTTTCTTATTCTTATTCTCCTTCGTATGGCACAATGTCCCTGATTGATACTGTCTACTGACTATTGAAAGTCTTCTGGAATGAACCACAACGGATTTCCATCATTTGCCCGATTTTCTTTTGTAAGTAGGTCGATAGACTACTCCATCGTTAAACCCTTTATTGGTTTATTTATTCTGTTGCATGTAGTAACGCTGCACCCGTGTGAGGAGGTATAGGATCTCATAGGGATCAATGTACAGTGGACTCGCGTAATAACAAAGCCTTCGGGACCGGCAATTTTGTTTTTCGTTATGTGAAAATCCGTTTTACTAAAAAGATTGAACAATGAAAGCAAATGCATGGCATGGATATTGTTGCAACCTCAATTTCTTTTTTGCTGTAACCGGAATTTCGTTAAAACCGTATTCGTTATACAAAGATTGCACTGTAAAATGAAATACGTAACCGCACTATAAATGTTACCCAATAGATTATTCTGGGGCATCCACTTCAAAGCCTTTACGTTAGGTGGCAGCGTTATGTTGAGCTTGTCCGCCTCCTTCATATGCCATATAACTTTCTGATCGAGCTCGGCGAAGGCGTCGGCGAAGATGTTAAACAGGTCCGACTTCATCGATGTCATGTCGTCACCGAAAGTGAAGTAGGAGCCGAGGCTGAAAATGACGACTCCGTGGTCGCCAGAACTAGCCATGAACTTCTCCAAATCCTATGCGTTAACAACACCAAAAATAAAGAAACAGACAGATTAAAGTCAGAGACAGGAATATTGCTCATTAGAGTAAAATAATTTTTGGGAAACTGATGAGATGTTAATCATCACCATGTTCTTCTACAAAACTGTTATCGGTAAAGATTAAAAATTATCCAAAGTATTAAAATGAGGAACCATGTGTCAGGGCATCACGTTCTTAAATTCCTTATCTTCTGGAGACAAATCTAGATTTTTATTTATGTCTACCGTCAATATGTGACGAAGACATTGTTTGATTAACATCAAAGTCTAAAGTAGTTGTGAAGATTTCGTAGTAATGATTTCTTTAAATGAAAAAGGGCTTAAAGGGGAAGGCTAGTAACTGCTCAGTGGGAATTAGTGGAAATGCTGGGAGATGATTGTTCCAATCCTTAGGGGATTCATTCAAGAGTACATTATATATCTATTGTTGTGTGAAAACTATTTGCTTCAGAATGGTCTCATATTCAAGTAATGTGCAGTTTAATGTTTCCAGGTAAGCGTCCCTGGTCAGTGACGGGGCATTAATCTGCACATTACTTGAATATGAGACCGTTCTGAAGCAAATAATTTTCACACAACAGTAGATATATAATGTACTCTTAAATGAATCCCACAAGGATTGGAATAATCATCCCCCAGCATTCGCACTGATTCCCACTGATCAGGTACTAGCCTACCCCTTTAAGTCAAAACTAATGAACAGGGAAAAAAAGATTATTCTGATTGAGAATGTTTCTCTGCAATGATCGAAAAGAGAGTGTTGACATTTTCACATTGACGGTTTGTCTGATTTGTGTTAATTGATTGTGACCTATAATTCACTGTTTGGTGAAGATAACATGTTAGTTTCTTTGTCTTATTGGACTGAACTTTGTACTGTTCTGTTTGACTTCACCCTCCTCCCGAAAGTCAGGTTACACATTAACTGATGTCAACCTTCAATTCCAACCTGTATTCTCTTACTCATAAGCCTTCTATTAATTGTTTGTATCCATCAATCAATTCGCATGGAGCTTCATTAGTTTCCATTGAAGCGCGACATGTTGGATATTTTACGTTTCCATTGTGTCGATGGAAAAGTGCTCTTACTGCAAAAAGCCAACAACAACAAAAAAATAAAAGTTTATAAAAGAATCTATGAGGATAATTAAGAGACAATGACAACATGAACGCACTCATTTGCATGTTTTTTATAATAAATTATTGACTCTTCAGAGCTGTTTTATGGAAGCAATGGAACATTAGATATAATTTCCGTTACAACGTATAATAACGTATAGCTTTAATGTATGAATCTGGATTTATTTGCTGCGATATAACCCCATAAGGTTCCAGTTTCACGATCTGAATAGTCATCCAGCAGCACTAAGAAAAATTAATGAATTAAATTATATCCAATTATGGATGCTAGATTTATCTCATACTGCAACGTGACCAATTTGACCAAAATTCAACAAAAAAAAAAGCAAAAGCAAAAACTAGCATAAACACATAAAAAAGATAAAAAGAGATGAAAATTTTGATCTCAAAACCACTTAACTCCATTTTTTTTGGGGGGGGGGATTCAAACAATGAAATTTAGTCAATGAAATTTCGGATAGTTATGATTAAAGTTGCTAAAAAACAAACACACTAACAACTCAACATCTGGGATAATTTTATTCATAAATCTAAGAATATTCCTTGTTACTGAAATTGAAATTTAATGTCATACTAAGGTATCAATGGAAGGGTTTTATTTCGCTCTATATAATAATTGAAGAATTACAAATGTGTTTTTTTTTTCTTCAAAATTCGCTCTAAAAGCTCAATTTGCAATCAATCATTTCAAATGTTGTACATCACCTCAGACAAGGGTTGAGCGGGTCTTGCTGTCAGGCCTCCAGTCGGAATGATGTTTGGAGTAATTGGAATAGGAAAATCAAAAGCGAAGTCAGTGTTGACCAGCCATAGCATTATGTCGTGTCTGATGACGTCAAACAATGTCTTACCCTCTGGATATAGATTGTGCTCGGCTATCAGGGCGTCGTAACTTTTCAAAGCGGAGGGATAGACGGCTCTGAACAGGCCGCTGAGGAAGGCATTGTGGAGTCGCTGGTAGAAGGTCATTCGCTGTGTTGCCCCTGACGTCATTTCCGGCATGATGGCCGGATAGAGGGGATTCCCCGCACTGAGGTTGATCGGGAAGACGATCCCGGTAACCGGCGACATTCCGATCAGAGGAATGCCACCGATTTTTGCCGCTATCAGTGGCGTGCAGATCCAAACAGTGTCGAGTATCATCACATCAAATTTCTGCTTTTTCAACTGCCCTATGACGTTATCATCTCGCAAGATATTCTTGCAGTCGTCTAAGAATCCCGGCTCATATATCTCCACGTATTTTGCCATCTGAGTTGGTATTGGATCAAACATGATGTGCCTCATGCTGTTGAAGCGGTTCCGCACCTCTTCAATGGGACCAGCGTGCTTGAAGATCACGAAGTTTAAATCCCGGTAGACTGGATCCTCTGCCCGGTGAGCGAAGGCCTCGGAAATGAGCATGGTGACCTTGTGACCTCTGCCAGCGAGCACTTGACCTAGAAGGGACCCCGTCATGAAGTGGCTTCCTGCGCCATATTCTCCCGAGATGAGGATGTTACCACCATAGACTAACGTGGCCACCGTGCTAAGTAGAGCAGCTAACAAAGCAGTAGCGGCCATTCTATTCGGTTGATCCCCTTGAATATAATCACACGGCGAGGGATAGTGCAATTATTGTACGTAATTGTGTGTGCAGGCGATTGATCAAGCACGTGGAGTCAACCGAGGCACCTGTGATTTCCTTAATTACGTCTGTCAATGCGGTTTTGACGTCAGCATTATCCCTTTCTGTGCCATTCGGCACTCACAGCACGCAAAAGGATATGTGGACGAGTTTCCATGTGAACACAGACCTACCTCTTGGTAGCTTTACCCTGGGGACGAGACGGAATCACGACCAGTCTCTACGCGGAATATTCACAACGTATTGAATGAAGCAACTGCTCAACTCTTCAAATGTACGGCTTTTGTCTTCGTGCGCTCACGACATTGGGATCGACAGCCCGTGAAATCGGGCTGCAGAGGGAGAGAGTTGCAACACTGTCCAAAGGTCAATACAGACACCGCGAACTTTTGCGGCTCTCTCTTCTTCTCTCTCTCTGTCAGTCCTTCCTCTTTTTATTTCTTCTTTTTATTTCTTTTTTTTTGGGGGGGGGGGGTGGGTTGACGCCCTCTATCATCGAGGTTTGCGATCGCATTGTCTCGCTCTGCAAGGACACCCAAAACCCGACCTACACCACTCGAAATAGCTGACATCCTAATACTAGGTGTTACAAAAAACACATTTCCTACTTTGATCCATAGTTCAAAAGCTATCAGATGACACTGCCATCTATATGAGTGATAGATAAATAGTGTACATTTAATCGGACATGATTTGAATATGAAAGCAATAAATCTGTTCTATAAATTAATCCATGATTAATTTTGCAGTTATGTTCCAGACTTTGGTCAAACTTTAACCTTCTGTACAAAACTTGAACTTTACACAGGAATCAGTGATTTGTATGTGATTGTGTGCTTACAATGACCCTGAACAATGGACATGACTACCGTCTGTTCAGAGCTCTGCTGACTACGCTTCTAGTTTTTGGCCCCAAGTCACATGAATACTTCATTGATAATTCATGATAGATTGCCCTGGCCACTGCTAGTCTGAATTCATGGTAAAGGGTGAAATGCATGCACATAAAAACATAAGCACATGTTTCAAAGAAGGAGGAGGAAGAGGAACAAAGAAGAAGAAAAGAAGAAGATGAAAAAAAAAAAAGATTGCCTCGCGTCAGATAAGATTATTTGTTATGCAGTGTTTTTTGTTTTTGTTTTTTAACTTGAACATGTATTTCGTCTTCAAGTTCCTCGGGAAAATAGAATTGCTTTTTTATTTTGCTTCTGTGAATAGTGCCTGATACAGTGACCCTCCAAGAAAGCGAGGAAAATTCAGTAACTGTTCAATGAAGTGGTATCTTTGCGAATTAGAGCCAACCTACATACCGTTAAACAAATCGATATGAATAGTCGACTCTCGTGTTAAAAATATTGTGAGTGTGTGTGTGGGGGGGGGGGGAGGGGTCGGAATTCCTCTCCAATTGTGCAGAGTCCGAGGGAAACAAATTGTAACTATCACCTTGGCCTCTGGTTGCTTGCTCACTTCATGCAATAGGCCATAAGCCTGCAACACTGTCGTATACTCTTATTGTTCTCTGTTTATAGTTCAGAGCAGGGCATGGTTCATTCAGGACGTTTGCCGTTATTACAAACTGTAAAGATCAAAAAATTTAGCAACTTGAGACCACCAAGGCCAGATTATCATAAGAAAGGTTTTGGGATAAAAGACCCATTTCTCTGATTTCTTAGATTTCCAAATTGTTACAAGAAGTTGTTAATTCAAGATGTCAAGACTACTACTCAAACTGCAACAAGTGCGGGAAAACATGAGTTGGCAGTACCTGTCTATACAACATCATTTTATGCAAATATTGCAACTACATTTGTATTGAGAGAGCTCATGAGATGCATTTTTTTAATCTTTCTTCAGACTGTCTGATAGGCCCACAGTTTGAAATTCTTTTTGTGACTCACGAGTAGATAAGAGTAATAGATATTTATTTTATAAGACAGAATTAGACTTAAAATAGGCTTTGATCATAAAACTATTTGTATTTAAGATATTACATGCCTCGAAAGATCTCTGGGGTTAAAATATCAGTTTCCATCAATCTGAACAAAATGTTATGTTTGTTTTTGTTCCAACAAAGACCACATCATCGTTTACTGAAAAATGGACAAGAAAAAGACGAAGCCTAACAAAATATGGACGCATGGTTATTCTTCCTGAATGTCTTATTAGGTGACTTGACGACATAAAATTTTAATACACTGTATTTTATTTGAGCGTTTCCGAAATCTATGTGCGGTATATATCTACACAACGAAGCAACCACTGTACGAAGTTCAATAACATAAAGTACTGAATGTTAAGTTATGTCGTATACATTGAACACGTAATAGGAATTAGTCCATATAGCATTGTAGTAATGATGTTCTCTGTCTCGTTTCTAATTGACACTTATCCCCCAGACCAACCCAGGCTCGCATAAGTAGCCTTATTGTTTGGTTCATATACCTTAAATTCTGCTGTTCCGATCGTCAATCATTGTCACTTCTTGTGTTAGCCACGATGTGGTTATTTTCAAACCGTGTTCTCTCTCTCTCTCTCTCTCTCTCTCTCTCTCTCTATAATTATATATATATATATATATATATATATATATATATATCACACACACACACAAGTTCATTCTCTTCGATACGACAGAGACTTAGTTACGATCTGTCAGGAGTGGTTTTTTTTTTAGAACTTATTAGGCATATTTTCTTGTCTAGTTCGTGTAAATGAATTTTTGCAATTCCGTATTTACGTAATGAAATAGCACAACAGTTATGTAATCATGTTTCTTGGAAGTAGATGCTATCTAGAATATGATTGTTTCTGTAGCTTTCTTCCCCATAATAAGAAATCTTCTAATACTCGTCATGATGTTTTTACTCTCCATTCTATTACCAATACATACTTTAGAATTTAATTCAATGTGCACTCCAAAATTTCATCCATTTTTCACATTAACAACATCATTTCTATGTTTCTGTTGAAGATGAAAACAATAAATGAGTGAATGAATGAATGAATGAATGAATGAATGAATGAACGGATGGATGAACGGGTGGAACTCATAAAATACTCACACCTCTGAGGAAGAGTTTTTAATTTAACACTGTAATAGCCCCTTCAATGACGTACGTGTGCATGCCCATCGGCAAAACTGACTTTATTCACAGCCTCAAAAACGTGTTTTAATGTTAGACGCTTCTCAATGTTTTTTTTTAATAATATGCATAATTATAATTACAAGGTCGTAAGGATTTTTCAAGTTACCTATCTATAGGCTAGTTCACAAAGCAATCACAAAGTAATTTGGGGTATTTCAGGGCTTCTGCATGCTACCCCCACCGTTTAAAGAAGAATAGCAACGTTAATCCACTTGCACTTTGAATTAAAGAATAAATTTTAGTGGGCATCATGAGAATACTAGTTCATCTACAGGAATATAGACAGAATTACCATCCATGGTGCCGCTAACAAATAACTATAAGAAAGATACAAAGACTTTCTAAATATCTGTATGATAACAGCAAAACACAATATACACCGAGTTAGTGAAAATGAATGGTTGTATTGCTACGAAACTCTCGTTTCGGGCATATCGATTTTATTTTTCATATTCGATGATATACCATTCAAAACTTATTGTGATATTTTACTGGTTTGACAAAATGCATAATTATAACGTAATGGAAATTTGATGCCCATGATGAGAACAGAAGGTATCATTATTGATGTATAGAGGGATCGTATAGTTTTGGTTGAGACCTATTTTCAGGTTTCTAACAATTTGGTGAGATATTGAGAAACCTCTCATGAAATATGAAAGAGCATGTAATTCAATGAGGAATTCAACGTTCATTTGATGAAAATTGGTTTTGAAATGGTTGAGATATCCCCCCCCCCCCCCAAATAAAGCGATTCTAATGAAGTGTAGGACCCACATTTTATTACAATCGCTTTGTTTTACTTTGTTGTAAGATGTTTTAATCATTCCAAGCCCGATTTTCATCAAATAAACTTTGAATTCCTCTCAAAATGGTATGCTCTGTACTATATCATAAGCGCTTTCTTGGTATCTTACCAAAAGTTAAAAGCCCAATTTCATCTCCACCGATACTGTACCATCCCTTTAACATGATCTTCATTCTGTGTGTACAGTGTCTTGTTTTCAGTACACAGTTGGACGCCAAAAGATCATAAAGACAGAATGACAGCAACGAACCTTTACTATTTTTATGCAAGCTAAGCTTCCCGATATGTGACACAACACTCATGGAGAGCAAAGTCTTTTCTCTGGCTGTCAACTACTTGCAGTTCTCTGTCTAGGAATATGCTGGTTATTAAAGTGCATTCCAGTTGTAACGAAATCTTCGGGAAAGACAGTTTTATTCCGTGGTGTCGAACATGCGTTATAACCGATTGAATACAGTATAACAATAATGGAAGCATGCAACCAATGTTTGTATTGTATGTTGTTTAATGAGTATTTATCATTCGCTGAAAAGCAATATTAAATGGGATGAAATCGCATCGATTTCGTTTAAATTTTCATTTAAGGGAGAATAATAGGGTATTTGTGCTTTCAAGCTTAGTTTTTAAACACATGTATAATAAAATGTTCTGCTTTAGGATTCGGTTACATTACATTATATGAGAAATTCGTTTTTCCGGACTTTTCATTCTTCCGAAAGGGTGTTAGTCCAAAAAGGAAATGCGGTTCGTCATTCCGAAGGCTTATAAATCCGTAAATGAAAAAAAAAAATGTTATAAATATTAGGATTTTTCACTGTTTCATTAACCAAACTTATTATATTTTCCGTTTATCGAATCTTCGGAATAACAAAGGCTCAAATCATTTTCGGATTAACGTATACCGTCGTTATAAAGAACCTTATTTCATTTTCGAATTAATGAACATTAGATATAACAAACCTTCAAAATAACGTCACAGATGTTCGTAATAACGAAAGATGTGTGACGCAAATAACGACCGAACGACCACAGAGGGATTTCTGGGTTTGATTTTTTCCATGCAGAGACGCTCTTTTTTTTCCGTAAAAGATTCACCTTACATGTATTACATTTCTCGTTTTTCTTTGTCTGTGGCGCTCGGAAATAACTTCGTTATGACGAAAATTCACTATAACCATGTTTAATATTTATAAGCAAATTTAATTCCACAGACTCCAATGATGACAATATTGAAACCTGAATTTTTACTTTGTTATAAAGAAATGTCATTATAATCATCTTCGTTGTACAAGGAGTGCACTGTACTATCTTTAGTCACATTTGGTTTTAGCCCGTGAACATGCGAAACGTTTTAAAAGTATACGTAGACGCCTAACAATTACGTAAATAATGAGCACAATGAGAAAAAGGCAGATGGTCAAAAACGCGAAGATGTCCAGGAGGCTACTCTCCACCAAAGTGAGATCCTTGTAAGAGGAGCGGAGGTGATCACCGCCATGATTCATCACGTGTTCTACCCAGAATGCAGCGCGTTCCCGGGGTGGCATCGGTCGATCACGTGAAATGGCGGACACACGTTTGACATTCTTTGCATACCTGGAGGTGATAATTGATAAGAAGTAAGTTGCATGTTGATTGCCACTATACACCTTGCTGCCTTTCCCCCTGGTTTCTTCTGTTATTGTTTTAAACGTTATCACTATTAGTTTAAAGCGTAGCCTCGCCTTGTATTTTACAGATACATACAAAGGTGAAATTAGGAGGTGGTCGTATATTCGAATCCTGCTCAAGTATGAAAGCCCATGATTTTTTTTTTTCATCATGGCTACTACTAAAACACTTTAAAACAATTTAGTATATATCTACGTCGATGCACGGCAATTTGTCAATCACTTACTAAGGTGTACTTCTTGAAAAGAAAATTAATAATTAAGTTATTTCAGTTTTCAAGATAAGGAAAGTCTGAACAAATTGCAAAGCTACAGAAAGTTAAATCAGATATTTTACAGACTATGCATCGCCTGCTTCACTACAAGTGTATGTCTAAAAACGTGACTCTGATGTAGCAATTGATTTGCCTTTGAATAGGACGTACTTATCCTTGTCGAGAACCTCTCTCAAAGCAGACAGAATCGTTTCAGTAGTCAGGTTCATTTTGTCAAGGATTACTCCAATTTCTCTTGTCTTCACTCGCTCCGCCGCATCAGGCCCATCGGTCATAAGAGGTATGACGATTGCCGGTACGCCGTGGTAAGCGAGCTCGTTAAGACCGTTGTTACCACCGTGAAACATGAAGACTCTCGTCTTATTGTGACCTGTGGAGATGTTAGAAGAAAGAACACCTCGAATCTCGGTCTTTTATACAATTATTGGATTCATATGTGACCGTGCACTACAAAACAAACAAAAAGTCGCCAGACTTTCAGAATCTGCCCTTTTAATAACCAAAAGTCCATGTCTGGCGACTTTTTGTTGGTTTTGTGGTCGATGGTCACATATTATACAGAATATGCATAGTACCATTTGGATAAGGATGGGAATGGAAATGGAGAGTCCCACTTAAAGGGGATGGCTGGTAACCGATCAGTGGGAATCAGTGGGAATGCTTAGGGATGATTGTTCCAATTCTTGCGGGATTCATTTAAGAGTACATTATATATCTACTGTTGTGTGAACATTTTTTGTTTCAGAACGGTCTCATATTCAAGTAATGTGCAGATTAATGTCCCGTCACTGACCAGGCACGCTAACGTGGAAACATTAAATTACATTACATTGAATGTAAAGCGTGAGATTTATGAACCCACCCTGTCAGGGCATCCCTGCTTAGGTTCCTGACCACATTTTGGAGACTTACGATGATTTATGTCGCATGAGGGCTCTGCTAGCACAAAAATGAACACATGAACCTCCACTTTTTATTGTTTTTCTTGAATAAGTAAGCCTTCTTCTACAATTTGGACAAGTTTCCTGAAAATGACATGGGTTTTGAACGTACAACATAATTTTATGAACCTTGTCCTTTAGCTCACCCCTAACAGAAAACGTCCCTGACAAGGATTTGAGAGATATCGGTGTTTTTTTCTGCCGCGTGAGGGCGCTGCTTGCTCAAGAAAGAGAGTGTAAACCCTAATTCTAAATAGTCCAGGCTAGAAGGCACCCAACCTTGTTTTTTGATATATACAATGTTTTTTTGACGGTTTCTTGTCAATTCGAGGGTGCTGATTCCAAATCCGATTGATGCCACTCGCGTAACCTTGAGCATTTTCGGCAAAATGCAGATATCCAAAATGGCCGCCAGATATGCTAATTCGGCCATGATAAACACAAAAATGTGCATTATATGACCAATTATTCCGCCAAACTTTGTACATTTCTGTTCCTAGAGTTACTCAATCTGCATTTGCAAGAGAATTTTCATTTCATATAGGTTCATTTAGTATTTAAAGATCATTTTTATTCAAAATGGCCGCCATTCCTATGCTTATGTACTATATGAATGGCAAAACATACATGGACAGTCATATGGAACAAAATTACTGTATTTGCAGTCCCGTACCTACGCTATCATAAAGTGTTGCAGGTGCAATACAAATATGTTGGGTGTCACTTACAATATACCGGGCCTACATGTAAATTTGAGCATTTAATATTCATAAACCTTACGATGTTTAACACAATATCTTATATATTCCATTTTGTCTCAACAACGAATATAAGTTCACTAAACGTCTCCCAAGAAATCGATATACCATCATATTCTACAAGCAGGTTGAATATAAAAATGTAATACTAACCAGGGAGGTGTCTCACCTCCCTGGGTATACTAACACAATATATTAAGAAGCCTAGATACACGGTATTTATCAAATAATGTTGAAAATGGAGGGGAAGCTAGAAAGCAAAGCTTCTAATATGCATTCCCCTAAAACCATATTAACAAAGTATACAGAAAAATCCTGTACAGTAAGTGCAGAGATACATGGTTTCAGACAAAAACACATCGGACATTAATGACACAGCTAAATACCCTTTACATTGTAGATTTTTTTTTTCCAGCAAGGAGTTGGGGAGGGAGGAGTCCCGAGGCGAGTTTGAAATGGATCATAACCTCCATCGCTTTGATATGATATAATTTAGAAGTACCGCCTTGATATTATCGAGCAAACTTGATTTTTTTTTATTGAAGTAAAACAACAACAAAAACTGGTGAAGGCATAAACGAAACTGTCCAAACGCAATACCGTACAAAATATTCATTGAACATCAATCGAGGAGCAATGTGAGATACCTCTTTCAGTTCTCTCACAGTTCCCAAGTGTTGATAATATACACTTTGACATCATGATTTCATTCAGTCTTGTCTTAAAACTAAAACTGTCATTTTTACTGTCTTTAAAGAACCCTTTAATTGGATGTTTGGCAGCAGGCGACATCAGCCCCAAATTTGCAGAATTCTCAGGCTACAGATGCTTATTGGTCCTGCAATTTCTTTAATTGCAACCACATCTTATGATATGTTCAGCACTTCCTCAGGAGTCAGAGGGCGATTATTTGCCATAGAAACAGAATGAAGACATGAAGACTTGCTTGATCACCACCCGTTGAAGCCCTATGGCTTTATTGCCAGGCCAGAGACAGTGTTGTAGGTAACTTGGGTGGTATATCAGAGATGACATCAGACCAGCATCTGCACCAACCTGTTTTGGGGTCAAAGCTTTCAAGTTACGGGAGGGAAATCTAGGCTTGTGGGATTTCCGACGCATTGATGGCAGGTTGTTCAAGGGGGCCTTTCATGAAGCGTTTTGTCAGATCTTTTCTTATTGACAAACTGTTATAAGCTACTAAAATCCTTGCATCTGATTGGCTGAGAGCAACTTTGTCAGACAAAACGCTTCATGAAATACCCCCATGCTATCGTGTTTGGAAGGTCATGGTATACGTTGACGGCACTGGTGACACTTGCCATCCTTTCCTTCCAGCGGGAGGGAGAGTGATCGAGTGCCATTGAAGGAGGGTGTACTTCCTTAGCCTATGCTTGGAAGGCTTGCCACAGAGGGCTGCCTTGAACATAGCGTTGGCAAGATGGTTACTAAGATGGAAGGCATGGTGATAATCTTATAAAGGTTGGGGCAAAGTCTCCAGAAGGTGAAGTACTCCTCTATTGTCTTGAGATGGGTCAGTACTCAGCTCATGTCATCCAAGGACTTTCTATGAAACGTAAAGGCAAGATCATGTTCAAACTTCCTACGCGAAGTGAATGTTATGTCACCATGTATATGTTAAGAAGAGCTCTAGTGGAGTTAGTTTTATACAGCCACCTTAAGGAGGCCATCATTCAGAGTCCTAACACAGTTGGTCTGGTTACCTAGAGCAATCCTGAATCTGCAAGTGCTGTAGATTAAAGACAAGCAGTGTGAAGGGGTGCACGTCACGAGACCGACACCCACGAGTCATACAGCTCACGAGTAATATAACCCATGAGTTATACAGCTCACGAGTCATACAGCCCATGAGTTCGCCACTAAGCAAACAAGGCCAACGAGACCGACACATTAAGCCCCGTGTTGAGTCTGTCGAACTCGTGGGCTGTTTTTGCCGATTGTCGAACTCATGGGCTTTATTTGCCTAATGTCGAACATATGGGCTGTATGACTCGTGAGCTGTATGACTCATGGACCTGTTTTCAATGTCGAACTCGTAGGCTGTATGACTCGTGGGTGTCGGTCTTGTGGGATGACCCCATGTGAAGTTGTTATAGCACTGCTTTCAGAATGAGGCAGCACTGTACATATCTCAGAGTCTCATATTATACGCAAACACATTCACTCCGAAAAAAAAAAGAAAAAAACTGGTGGTAAAATTCATCTACATTATAATTCATCTGGGTTAACATGAAGAACTTTCGACCATTGATTTCATTTCAGAGATTTGACGACAGGAAGTGAGATGGTCCCTTTTTTCCAATTTCCCCACCTGCCTCATGTTCTTTCTCGGATGAGGGGACTGAACAGTTTGTATAATATCGCTTTTAGAAGAACAGGACAGTTAATTGGGAATTTCATTTGTGTCATCATCTAGGTTTCAGCCTTTTCATTCAGTAAAGTAGAGTGAATATTATGATGTTGAACATCTCAAGAGTCAAGGCAAGTAAGTGTCAAATGTTCATATCTAATAACTCCTGATAAACGATCTTGACGTTGGCATCAATTCAAGTTTTGGTGGATTTTTCCAAATTCCTCGGGGAAAATTCAGATTGAGGGAGCAAATTTGGATGTTTGCATCAAAATACAAAACAGCTTTTGTTAGGATCAACCTTCTGATTTATAATCAGCACACAAATTGGTAAACAGTTTACCTGAGTGACAGAAAAAAAAAGAAAATTTGTTTATTTCCATGCACACTTTGCCGTCCATAATTGTGATGGGGTATATGAGTGGCATCCATTTTGAAGTTTTGTATTAAGAAGGATATAATAAGCCTAAAAACAATAAATTTTCTGTCTGTTTGCTTGTTTTTTTTGCTTGTTTTGCGAGTGGCACTCATCAGATTTGCATTACACATGCAAAACTTGATAAAAGCGTAGGTATGTGACTGAAAATTCGTCTTCTATTTCTATGCATGTGTTTTGCCATTCATAAACATGAGTATAGGAGTGGCGGCCATTTTGAATTGAAAATAAGCTTAAAATACTCAATGCACCTCTTCAAAAGAAAAAAATTCTTGCATGTGTATGTAGAATTACTCAAGGAACAGACATTTGAACAACTTTGATAGAATAATTGGTCATAAAATTGACATAACTGGGATTATGATGGCCAAATTAGCATATCTGGCGGCCATTTTGGATTTTTGCATTTTGCCGAAAATGCTCAAGGTTACGCGAGTGGCATCAATCGGATTTGGAATCAGCACCCTCGAATTGACAAGAAACCATCAAAAAACATTGTATATATAAAAAAAAACAAGGTTAGGTGCACTTTCTATGGAGCCTAGCCTGGACTAAAAAGCTTTTTCTCGTTTCGGGTACCTTTTTCTGCAATTCTTGCAAGTTTGGAGAAAATATCGTGGATTTTGAAGGAATTATGGGGATTTAAGTTTGTCAAGGCAGATGTAATTGTTGCCAACCATGGTCTTGATCCTGTAACGCTATCATTTTGGTACTGGACGGCAGATTTTCATATTCTTCAAAAGTCCCGCAGAAGAAAAATAAGCACACAGACCGGTGGTTTTATTTACATATTTAGTCAAAGTTTAGTTTAGTCAAAGTTACGGTATGGAAACTTTGAAGAAAATGACATGGACTTCACTTTAAATGAGGAATGTCCTTAAAAGCAAAGCTTGTAGGTTGTGAGACCCTCCGAAAATACATAAGAGAACGAATAATGAATTAATGAAACTACAAACATATATAAAACAAAATTAATGGTGTCACGCGAGAATAAAAAGAAGCAAGTTTTCTTTTAAAATACACCCGCCCATAACACTGTACTTTGAACATAACATGTCAATGATCAAAAACAAAAAAAAAGTTTAACACGACAAAAAAAAAATAATGAAAAATCAACAAAGAGAGGAGAGAGAGAGAGAGAGAGAAGTAAAGTTAGAAAGGCAAAATATATTCTTTCCTTAATGGGGATATGTATCCAAAAACAGAAAAGATAATGATGATTATGATGATGTAGGAAGTGAGTATTAGTGCATAAACGATATACGAGATGGCGATGTATTAGCGGGCAGATATTTTTTTTTTTAAAGATGGAAATTTCATAGCAGTGATGGAGTAATTTGTAATTTAAAGTTCTGTAGAAGGTGTATAGCGGCTGGTCCTTTATGATGCATTATAACAAAAATAGAATTATTCTCGTCTCAAAGTTGTATTCCAGCAGTTAGAGTTCGTCTGAAACTATGAAATAAGAAACCAACCTGGGACTTTTGCAAAAATTATACGCACTGTATAATGCATAAACGGCAGCGAAATATTAATTTATTTTTTTCTTGAATAGGGTAGATGAATTTTATGACAGTGATGTGATAAAGTTGTAATACAATTATTACATTATATATGTATGTATATATATATATACATATATATATATATATATATATATATATATTCACCCAATTATCCCTCTCACTCTTGTCCAATTATGATATACTTGTCTTCAGGAAGATATGTTACTTGACTGAATAACATTTCTTTATCTCATTTGTTGTTGTTGTTGCTGCTGCTGCTGCTGCTGCTGCTGATGTTGTAGGAGAAAATAGGAATCTGACTTTGTACCATAACATCCAATAATTCTTCAGATTTTGATAATTTTCGGAAATATGGAAAATGCATTACCCAAAAGATCATTTTGTGGAATCCACGAGAGAGTCTTGACATTTGGTGGCAGCGTTCTGTTAAGCGATCCCGCATCTTTCATATGCCATATCACTTTCTGATCCAGTTGAGCAAAAGCGTCGGCAAAGACTTGGACAATGTCTGACTTGAGTGATTGCAGATCCTTGCCGAAATTTAAGTATGAACCGAGCGAGAATATGACAACCCCATGTTCTCCAGAGCTTAACATGAAATCTTCCATTTCCTGTCAAGAAAAGAAAAAAAAAGAAAATGAGAAAGAAGAATGTTGATGATGTTTTAATTCAGGTTTAATAAACTGAAATCAATATACCTGACTTGCTCAGGATAGACGAATTAGTTCACTTTGTGTGTCATTTTTATTTCCTGTCAATTGTGTGTGAGATGCGTGCACATTTGTGCACATTTAACTTATTGGCACAGAAACAGTTAATATATGAGAAGCTAGAAAAGGAGATGCCAAGAGCGAGACACCTGAACAAACACAAAAAAGGGAAGAAAATGAAAACATTAACAATAATTTAAAAAAGTAATTTTTGAAGCTTTGGTTAACATGGTTATCAAATTACAGGTTAAACAGGTGTTGCCATCAACAACAAAAAAAAAAGGTTTTACAATGATACTCTTAAGTGGAACGTGAATGTTAAAAAAAAAGAGACACGAATCGCGAATAAAAAGTCTAATAAACATAGTTGTGTCTTCAAAAATCTCTAAAAGAAACAAAAGATAACCTATTGATGTATAGAGGCAGGAAAATTCAAACAGAAAGTGAGAGCAGAGCAAAGGGAGGGGGAGTGGTAGCAAAGGTAATAAAACGTTAAACTACCTGTGACAATGGCTTGGGAGGTCCTGCTGTCAGACCTCCGATAGGAATGATGTTGGGAGTAATGTGCATCGGGAATTCATAGGCAAAATCAGTGTTCACCAGCCACAGCATGACGTCATTCTTGATGAGGTCAAGGAAGGTCAGTCCGTTCGGGCCTAAATTGTGTTCGGCAATGAGGGCGTCGTACGTTTGAAATGCAAAGGGTACACAAATTGAATGCAGAGGCCGATAACTAAAGCGTTGCCGAGTCGCTGGAAGAAGTTCATCTTTTGAGGTAGACCGGAAGTCAATCTTTTATCCGGCATAAATGCAGCGTAGATCGGATTGCCAGCACTAAGATGATTGATGACAGAAAGAGATACCGGCGATACTCCAATCACTGGAGTAGGACCAACTTTCCTCGCAATGAGGAACGAGCAAAGCCACACAGTGTCCATTATCATCACGTCAAACTCTCCCTTCTTCAATTCACGGATGACAGCGTCGTCTTCCAGAATCTTTTTGCAGTCTGCACTGAAGCCAGCCTCTATGATTCTTTGATATTTTACCAACTGAATAAACCATGAATCTGACACGATATCTCCGATGGACTGGATTCGGTTTATCACCTCTTCGTTTGATCCAGAGTGATTGAAAATCACGAATGTCAGGTTCTTGTAGAGCGGATCCTTAGCCCTGTAGCTGAATGCGTCTCCTATCAGCATTGTGACGTTATGTCCCCGCTCGGCCAGTGCCTTCCCCACTAGCGAGCCGGCAATGAAGTGACTCCCCCCTCCGTACCCGGATGAGATGAGGATGTTACGCCCACTGACCGATGCGGTCAGGCCTATTACATATATTTGTAATACAATAAGCACCTTTATAAAATGGGTTCAAGAATGTAGCCAATAGGAAGCGCTGAAATGAGACACACCTCCTTCCTTTACTTCAGTACAACTGCACTGCCTGTAATCCTATGGTAGATTGCCGATCGTCTGTGCGCGCGGCGGCTCCTTTGATGAATTGCATGCATACGCGTACGCGCTGTCAATCCTGTAAACAACTTCTAGTTCGGGCTGCCGGCCGGCCGGCCTGTCTTCCCTTGTGCATAACATATGTGGCGTACGTACGTATACTGTACTACTGTAACACTGTATACGTACACTTTGTACAGTACAGTAAACCAATCGTTATGGGACCGGACGCGCGTACATGGAGTCACTTTGAAGAGCAAATCCAACGATTTAGCAGGTTAATTCTCACGCCGTTTTCAGAGTATGTTGTCTAGTGGGCCTATATGAGGAGTCTATATCAAGTCTTTAAGGTAAAGGGTGCATATTCTATGTAAAATAAGTAAGTTTTCATGCGGGTGTCCGGAAACCCAACCCCCCATTATACTTATACACACTGTACTGTATGTGCGGGACTTCCGCGAGTGCGACGTGCGTAAAAGTTTGGGACGAACATCTTCTTGACCCACAAAGGTACGTGAAAAGCGCTGAAAAATGATGTTAGTTTTCGAATTTTCGACCCATTTTATAAAACAAATGATGCACAGGATTATTTCGTGGCGTTAGTGTAGGCGTAGCTCACTCTCGGGTATTTACAATGTAGTGCAACATGCACTCGGCTTCGCCTCGTGCATGTTTCACAATTGTAAATACCCTCGAGTGCACTACGCCTACACTAACGCACTCTATCCTGTGCATCATTAGTATATTACTACGCTAGCCACCATGCTTGTTGTGAGAACGATAGTAGCTCAGAACTGGAATGCACATGAATGTTTGCTTATGTTCACGGGGGAGACCTGCACAGGACCTATTGCTACAACCATTAGCAGCGGAAGCATAGCTACAAAATAACGTCCTGAGTGAGCGCCGGCCTTTTATGGCATGCTTCCTGTACATTGGCGTAAGAGCAAATTTACGTCATCACAAGGGAGCCCCCATTTAATACGAGGTCAACTCTCAGCGAAAGAAAAAGAACGAAAAGAAAAGAACAGAAATAACGAACGAGCATTAACCCTTGGACTATGCTCCAATAAGGCCTGTCTATCAATAACCCATGAAAGAGTCCAACTAGAACGTTTAGAAATCTAACTTTCATAAAATATTATTGCTCCCTTATCTCAGTTATAATCGACATTATAAAGGTTGTTAAATTTTCCATAAAACGATGTCATACTTGTTACGATTATGGTTTTAATACACGGTACAGTGCTTTCATCCGTGGGGCAAGGTCAAAAGTGAAAAGTTGTAAAAGGGCCCGATCAATTTTGTAAGTCACTCACTTTTTTCCCTGTTGATGAGTGATCTTCGAAATGTTGTTATGGTTATGTATTTTAAAGGGATTGTATAGTTTTGGTTGAGACCTAACTTCAGGTTTCTATCATTTTTTGGTGAAATAATGAAACCTCTTATTAGATATGAAAAAGGATCTAATTCCAAGAGGAGTTCAACATTCATTTTAGGAAAATTGGTTTTGAAATGGCTGAGATATTCAAAATAGAGTGATCCTAATAAAACGTAGGTCCCACCGTTTACTACGATCGCTTTGATTTACTTTGTTTTTCGATGTCTCAGTCATTCCAAAACCGATTTTCACCAAATAAACTTTGAATCCCTTGAATGATATGCTTTGTACTATTCCATAAGTGGTTTCTTGGTATCTCGCAGAAAGTTAAAAGCCCAATTCTCATCGCCACCAATACTATACCATCCCCAGCAGAGATTGTATTTTCTTCGCAAAGTGAACTCTTTTCATGTCGATTGCTCCATCATGCACTTGTTCTATAAAGCTGTCATAGAGAGTATTCATTCTTGTATAATATGACTGTGTGGTTTGGTTCACCGCCTGCCGAAAGGTAGATCTCTCTTTTGATCAAAAAGATAGTCAGACAGGCGGAGAAGATTCTAGGGGGTACAACTACATTTTGAAGATCTTTGTAGGAGTAAAATTGTTGAAAAGGCCAAATCAATCATAGATAATGAGCTTCATCCTCTGAATGATGATTATGTAGTGTTAAGGTCAGGGAACAGGCTGAGATCGCTTCGATGTAGAACAAGTAGGTTCCTGGACTCCTTTGTGCCTGGCTCGATTAGAATGTTGAACGGAGGGACATTGCTCAGATTGTAATATCTTGTTTGTGTAGTTTTGTGTTATAATTATCAAATCTGTATTATATCAAACATCAGATATATGTGTATCATTATTATGTATGAGTGGATGAAGCTGTGTTTATCAATTGCCCCAAGGTTGGTTTGTTTGCTCGTATGTTTTAAATTCAGTGTATATCTTGTCATTCGACAAAGATTTTGCAGGGCAATTCTGGGCTATTTGGTCAAAGGCCAAAGGTTAAAGTCAAGTGAAAATATTAATTCAGGAGTATATAGAATGATTATGACCGTGGTGTGATGTATATATTTTTTTTTTGTCAAAAACACATAGATCCATATTTTTGTACCTTCACACACATGCACATACACACACACACGTATGTAACCTTCAAGATTTTTATACAATCATTATTTACATATAAACATGCATTCATTTGTATTGTTTATATTTCATATATAGTTATTATCAATTGACACATATTTATACACCCGCGTATATCATACGCACACCACATCCACTACAATGTTGACTCATACAGATGTTATAATACTTCTTTGATGTTATATATCTATGACAATGATAGTGATATTGTATCGCTGTATATCTTCTGTATGTTTATCATGTCTATGTATCTATGCTACAATGTATGTGTGTGCTTTGTATAACATGTATAATGTATCGATGTAACCTGATATGCATGCAAACATACCAATTATCAACTGACACATATTATTTGTACACCCGTATATATTAATAACCAAATACACACCACATCCAATACTAAGTTGACTTATACAGATTAATACTTCTTTGATGTTATATATTTATGACAATGATAGTGATATTGTATTGATGTATATCTTTTGTATGTCTATCATGTCTATGTATCTATGTTACAATGCATAGGTGTGCTTTGTATATAATTATGTATAAGGTGTCGATGTAACCGGATATGCATGCAAACAAAACAAATTTCCAGAAACGGGCAATAAAATTGAATTGAATTGAATTGAATTGAATTTTACATCAATATTCAGGGCTGCGGAACAATTTCCAGGATGAGAGGGCCGTGGGACGGGGGTGGGGGTCTCGGACGGCCGAGTTTTTTGGTATATAAAACCCCCGCTTATAGACGGGAAAATCTAAAAAGACGAAACCTTTGGAAATTCATGAGTTTTGTGATTTTTTATGTTGGCCCGACTTTTTTTTTTTGAGCCGAGCTCCCCCCCCCCTAAAAAAAAAAAAAAAATAGGGGGGGGGATGCCCCCCCTCCCCAGAGTTCCAAACTTTTTTTGAGTATTTTATATATATGTATACATGCATATCTATAATATATACATGCATATCTATAATATATACACAGGCGACATGTATATCTGTCGTATACTGCTGTATTTCATCGTACACTTGAAAGGAGAGATCATCGATAAACACGTGTCGATTTACACTAAATAAGAACATATCAATGTGCAAAGTTCACCTTATGAAATAAAGACGAACATACATTTGTATCATCATTATTATTATCATTGTCATTATGAGTACTTCCATAGTAAACAAATATTGACTTCTCATGACGATGGTGGATGAAATATCCACTCCCAAGGTGCTTTTCATAACGACCCTTCTATCACCCCTAGGCGTTAGCCGAGGGGTGATAGAAGGGTCGTTATGAAAAGCAGCGAGCACTATAATAATGTTTGCTTTATATGCCCCATCGTTTTAGACTAGGTCTAACTAGCTATTCTAGGAGTAGACTCAGGATCTATTATAATTATACAAGTAGAACTAGACCTAAGAATTTTAATATCATGAGGTATATCATACAGTGGCAGATCAGGGGCGTCACCAGCTTTTTTTCAAGGGGGGTGCGTTTTGACACTAAATGTAACGAGATTTTTTGGACAGACATTTGGAACATAGGAAGCTCTCAATCCCTAGACTTTTACCGGTTTTTTTTTTAGGGAAGCCAAGCAGGGAAAGGGCACCGGCGTATCTAGGATTTCATCTTGGGGGGGGGGGGGGTGTTAGTATGCGAGGGAGCGAGCAAGGGGGGGGGGAGGGTGTGGAAGTGCATGTTGTCCCCCTCCCACGGTGAGAACTTTTTGCATTTTGATGTTGTAAATAGTGCAATTTGATGCAGGCTTTTTGCGTGTTTTCATCGACTTGAAACAGTCCCACTTGTTTAAGGTAGCAGTACATTTTGATGGGAATTGTTGTTGAACAATGTGCCTATAAATTATATCATTTCAATAAACTTCTTGCATTGATTCTTACACTGATGTCATGAACGCGACCGAGCCCGAGCAAGCGGAGCGAGCGAGGGGGGAGGATGTGGGAGGGGCCCAACCCCCTCCCACGGTTAGAACTGAAATTGCATTTTGATGTTGCAACTGGTGCAATTTGATGCATGTTTTGCTTGTTTTATCGACTTGAAACAGTCCCACTTGTTTGAGGTAGCACTATATTTTGATGAAGATTATTATTGAACAATTTGCCTCTAAAATAGTATCATCCAAATAAACTTCCTGTTTTAATATTTACACTGAATATCATGAACGCGGCCAAGCAAGAGCGAGAGGAGTGAGCGAGGGGGATGATGTGGGAGGGAGTGTCCCCCTCCCACGGTGAGCACTTTTTGCATTTTGATGTTGTAAATAGTGCAATTTGATGCAAGTTTATTGCGTGTTTTATCGACTTGAAACAAACCCACTTGTTTAAGGTATCAGTACATTTTGAAGTAAATTGTTATTGAACAATTTGCCTATAAATCATGGTATAATCTAAAAAAAATTCTAGTAATAATTCTTACACTGATGTCATGAACGCGATCGAGCCCGAGCAAGCGGAACGAGCAAGGGGGGAGGTTGTGGGAGGGAGTTGTCCCCCAATAAATGGATTATGGAATGACGGTGTGAAACGACAAATTACTGGCAGCAATATCAGGAGAATGGCATAACGACTACATGCGAGCGAGCGGAGCGAGCGAGCTTGAAAATTTTGACATTTTACAGTCCCAAAACTGCCGTTTGTAGCCATATTTTTTTGATTTGGAAATTAGGGGGGGGGGGCGCACCGGGCGCAACTGCTGGCAATTACAGGCAACAACATCAGGTGAATGGCATAACAATTAAATGCGAGCGAGCGAAGAGAGCGAGCTCGAAAATTGTGACATTTTACAGTCCCAAAACTGCCATTTGGAGCCATATTTTGCGCAACTGCCGGCAATTACTGGCAGCAACATCAGGAGAATTGCATTACAATTAAATGCGAGCGAGCGGAGCGAGCGAGCTTGAAAATTTTGACATTTTACAGTAAAAAAACCTCTGCCGTTTGTAGCTATACTTTTTCGCTTTGGAATTTAAGGGGGGGGGGCACATCGGGCGCAACTGCCGGCAATTACTGGCAGCAATATCAGGAGAGCATAACGATTACATGCGAGCGAGCGGAACGAGCGAGCTCGAAAATTTTACATTTTACAGTCCAAAAACTGCCGTTCTTAGCCATATCTTTTCGCTTTGGAAATTAAGGGGGGGGGGCAACGGGCGGAACTGCTGCCAATTACTGGCAGCAACATCAGGTGAATTGCATAACGATTAAATGCGAGTGATTGAAGAGAGCGAGCTTGCAAATTTTACATTTTACAGTCCAAAAACTGCAGTTCTTAGCCATATTTTTTCGCTTTGGAAATCAAGGGGGGGGGGGGCGCACCGGGCGCAACTGCTGGCAATTACTGGCAGCAACATCAGGTGAACTGCATAACGATTCAATGCGAGCGGAGAGAGCGAGCTTGAAAATTTTGACATTTTACAGTAAAAAACTGCCGTTTGTAGCTATATTTTTTCGCTTTGGAAATTAAGGGGGGGGGGCGCACCGGGCGCAACTGCTGACAATTACTGGCAGTAACATCAGAAGAATTGCATAAAGATTAAATGCGAGCGAGCTTGAAAATTTTGACATTTTACAGTCCCAAAACTGCCGTTTGAAGCTATATCTGTTTTTTGCTTTAGAAATTAAGGGGGACGCACCGGGCACAACTGTTGGCAATTACTGGCAGCAATATCAAGAGAATTTAGATGCGAGCGAGCGGAGCGAGCGAGCTTGAAAATTGTGACATTTTACAGTCCCCAAACTGCCGTTTGTAGGTATATTTTTCGCTTTGGAAATTAAGGGGGGGGGCGCACCGGGCGCAACTGCCGGCAATTACTGGCAGCAACTTCAGGAGAATGGCATTACGACTAAATGCGAGCGAGCGGAGCGAGCGAGCTTGGAAATTTTGACATTTTACAGTCCAAAAACTGCCGTTTGAAGCTATATTTTTTCGCTTTGGAAATTAAGAGGGGGGGGGGGGGGACGCCCGATGCGTCCCTCCCCCTGGATCCGCCACTGGTAGTCAAGGGTGTCGGTTTATGTCCATGACTGGGGGAGGTATGACCAGCGAGGTGGCGTCGAAGTAACCAAGCGGGGGAAGGATGTCCAAAATCTGCACTTTAGAGCATCCCCTGCTCCGTATCGTACGGATGTACAGTACGGTCGATAAAACAGAATACTAGTAGATATGTATAAAATCATTGCTGCCAGAACCAGGGGTGCGAATTGTTTTGCCCACGAATTTTTTATTTCTTTTTTTTTTTGGTCCCTGGTGCAGAATATAAAAAAAAAATATATAAAAGAATAATTATTTAGCGTCCGGCGTTGAGGTCGCTCGCAGACTGATTTTTTTTTTTTTTTTTTTAAGGATCTGAAGGGGGGTGCGTTCGCACCCAACGCACCCCCCCTGGTGACGCCCATGCAGATCCAGGAATTCCGTAAAGGGGAGGCGCCTTAAGGGGTGCGGATTTTTTAAATTTCTTTTGGTTTAACAAAAAATAAAGAGGAGGCGTGCTGTCGTTGACCTTCCCCACCCCCCCCCCCCCATCAGCCACTATGATATCTTTTAAATGAATAATTTGATGAACTTTTTATTCTGGTAGGTTAAAATTCCTTGCTGGAATTCAATCGTTGCGTGCTCTGCGTGCAGCTGCTTTATAGCAGGGCCGACGGAGCATTTTCAAAAGTTGGGGGCCCACTTCCAGGTTTCATGAGCTAACAAGAAAAAAAAAAAAAAAAAAAAGGCCGTCAGCAAAACTTTTGGTACCACTTCCGGGTTTCTTCACCTGACAAGCAAAAAATAAAAAATAAAATGAAACAAATTCCGTAGAGGGGAGGCGACTTTACAAAATTAAAGGGGTGCGCATTTTTTTATTTCTTTTGATTTAACAAAAAATAAAGAGGGGCGCGCGCCCAATGACCCCCCCCCCCCCCCCCGATCTTCCACTGTGATATCTTTTTAAATGAATAAATTGATGAATTTTCGATTCTGATTGGTTGAAATTGCCGGCTGGACTTCAGTCGTTTCTTGCTCTGCGCGCAGCTACTTTATAGCAGGGCCGTCGGAGCGTTTTTAAAAGTGGGGGGGGGGGGGCACTTCCGAGCTTCATGAGCTAACACGCAAAAAAAAAAGAAAAAGAAAAAAAAAGGCCTTCAACCCAACTTCTGGTGCCACTTCTGGGTTTCTTCAGCTGACAACCAAAAAAAAAATAAATAAATAAAAAGGACTTCAGCGCAAAAACATAACCTTACGGCAGGGCTCCACACTAACCTTTTTTGGTGGCCCGATCAGGCCACCAAATTCTTCATTTCTGAAATTTTGGTGGCCCGACGTGCGTTTTTGGTGGCCCCGGGCAACCGGGCCGCCGTTAGTGCCGAGCCCTGCCCTACGGCCCTCACACTTCAAGGTCTCTATTTCTTTCTAGTGCCACTTACAAAAAAGTGGGGGGGGGGGGCCCAAAGTAGTCACACTTTATGTTATCCTTTGTATGGTGCAAAAAAAGGGGGGGGGGGGGGCTCCCTTCCCTAGGTTCCGCCGGCCATGTATAGCATCCAACCTGCCCTGATAGCATCATAAAACCTGTACGCGGACTTGTGTCTACATACATGTCCCTACGAATATATACTGTGCTTGCTTGTGTATAATCGTGAGCGCGCAGTGCTAAAGCCTTGCGTTGGCCATTTTGTGTACAATGCACACGATCGCAAATCTGAAGCAGAAATGGTCCGGCCATTATCGCAGACAGAAGCTCCTTCCACATCTGTGAAATATTGGATGATTTCAAGCTCTGTGCAAGTATTTAATACCTTCAAACAATTTACTGCCTTAAGATGAGCTCCATGCAACACCGACCGTCAGACATTACAATTTCTAAAGTGACATCTTCCATACGCAGAGCGCGTTTTGAAAAAGCACTCATCTGAGTGCATAGACAGGTATAGGGCTAATGCACGCAAAGTCTAGTTCATGAGCCCAAAGCTGCGCAGTAATATCTCGGGAAGTAAAAGTAACTCATCAAAATGGAAATGTAGGTCGTACACAAGGAGTAGATGCAGAAATTTTACATTTCTGTACACATTTTACATAGGTACCTTTTGAGTTGAAAATTAGCTGTTTTTCACCTTAGGATTCAGTACTCCGCATAAGGACACACATTTTCGCGCGTTATATGAACGGCGCGGTGCGCGCGAACAGGCAGGGAGAGGTCCCATCAGAATGACCTACTTCGAGACGTAAAAGAACCACTATTCCTGTCGCACAACCAAAAAGTAACTCCTTAAAATGAATAATCATATTCTAATGAATATTCATGTGAAATATCTAGCCAATTGGAAAAACTTTCCCATAGGTACCTCTGCAATATTCATATTCCTTAGCTGCTGACGGAATCTGCCTCTGATACACTGTATTTAACGCGTGCCGCACTTTAGGATACCGCATTCTGATTGGCTAATAGGTTTTCGGGCAATCGGTCACCGCGTGATCATTTCATTAATATTCATCACTACTCACGCCACTGGATCGCTGTGATTGGCTTCATGTAAATGAACCTCAGATTCAAAAATAATGATCTCGCTGCATCGCGATCGGATACAGTGTACTTTGTGACCTCCACACTCTGTACTGTTCATGGCCGCCTTACTACATCGACACTCTTTCCTGTCCACTCATTTACACCACACACTGCACTGGCGTGCTCTGCATCTCCTGCCTTCTATAATCCCTTCCATACACTTTTTTTTTGGACGTACTACTACTACTACTACTACTACGACTCCTCCTCCTCCTCCTCCTCCTCCTACTACTACTACTACTACTACTACTACTACTCGTACTACTACTCGTACTAGTAGAGTATGACCAAATCAAAATACGGTATATATGCCCATTGAATATTAAAGACAGCTCGCACAGCTAGAAAAGTATTACATCAGTAATATAAAAAAAATATCAATTTGATCATTACAGAATTGACACTTAATCATTCGGATTAGACTTTTGTGTACGGCTATGAATAAACTTCGAACTATTAATCACTTTTCAATGTCGTTGTGTGGCTGAATTGCATAATGTACTCGTATGTCACTGCGCTCTGCACTGTCGTAATTACTTTTTGATTCCGTTGAGTTCGATCCCCCGCCACCCCCCCCCCCCCCCCCACTCTCTCTCTCTCTCTCTCTCTCTCTCTCTTACACACATACACACGCACACACACACACACACACACACACACACAGGCACACCTCTACCCAGCAAAATCGACACAAGCACATGCTGTATACACATGTCATACACTGACAAAACCTTTTGGACATAAACACAAAACAGTGTATATATGACGGTAGACCAACAGCCATTTGCTTTTATTCAGTCTTTTTTTTTTTTAGTCATCTGCAAAATTACAATACGTGCAAATTCTCTAACAAGATACAGAACTGGTACAAATGCTCTAACAAGAGACAGAATTGGTACAAATCATCTATTGTCTTTATCAATTAAATATTTAGTCCTACAAGGTAGTAGATATCTGCAAAACTATGTGACGGTTTAGAAAAGAATCCAGCGCGTGTGAAATTGAATAACAAGTCATTGTGTCAACAATGTACGGATTAATTTCATGGCAGGATTGTACCTTTGCGCGTAAAACTTGTAACAAAAAAAACAGGGGTATATTTTTGCTTATACGAATATAGTGTAATGTATGTACATAATACACTGAAGTTTGGAAAAGCGCTGAACTAGGGGAGCTGTGTGTATAATTGCATTGGCTTGAATGGTTTAGCTAATGAGACGTACAGGATGTTTCACCATAAGGCTCATCAGTGACTGACCATTTGTTTGTTTTGTTTTGCTTCTTTCATTTATGAGGGAAGAAGACGGCACGAAGGGTTGTATCGTCTTCTCTTTTGAATGCAAAAATACTGGTCAGTGCTGATGAGCTTTCGGGTGAAGCAGGCTGCATGACTCATAAGCTAAACTATTCCAGCCAATACAATTATATTTTTGATGACTTTATCTTTAGGATATTTCGATTATGAGAGAGTCAATTTATACATTTCACGGAGGTTTGGAAAGATTTAAAATGAATTACATTATAATTCACCACATTCCCTAAAAAAAAAAAAAAACCTTATATAAATTTCATAATCTGCAACGATAACAAGGAACATCATGAAAATTTCAGTTGCTAATATAGTACAATGTATTACCTGTTTGTATCATCATTGTATCAGAGTGCATGTATTCAGAACTACCATTTAGGAATCCATATCCAAAACTCATTTCTATTTCAGAACAACTGGGCCATGTGTTCATTGCTTCTAAGTCGTTTAACTGATATACATGGATATGATTATGAACACTTTTTTAAGTGTGCACGACACAGCACTTTAGCATGTACTGTGAAGGAATACAATAGGTCCTAACAATGATACTGCACTATCATTTGCAAAAATTCAGAACACCTTATAAAAAGTAGAATTTGACCCACAGCTGTACTCTATAAACGTGAGATATGTTTGAAAAAAATCAAATATAAACATTTTAAAAATTATTTCAAAATAAAGTTGAAGAAATACTAGTAGTTTGCATAGTTGCAAGCCGTTGTCATTATCATGATTATTGCGTAAAGACTTACGGCTCAATGAAGTGCACATAATGTTCAAGACATACCAGTAATTGAGACCTGCGATCATAGAAGCTAATGCATATTACATCAACGATTCTTTTACGGGCTTTTTAGATGGCATTGTATTCTTTAAATCATATACAATTGGTAGCATTTTGATTGATCCACGGACGGACGGACAACCCGAAAACTTCTCGGACCTCTTCTGGCGGAAGCATAAAAAGTTTGCCATGTACATCCATCACAGTAACACAGGGGCGTCACCAGCTTTTTTTCAAGGGGGGTGCGTTTTGACACTAAATGTTTACGAGATTTTTTGGACAGACATTTGCAATATAGGAAGCTCTCAATCCCTATAACTTTTACTGTTTTTTGAGGGAAACCAAGTGGGGAAAGGGCACCGGCGCGCCGGTAGCTAGGATTTCATCTTGTGGGGGGGGGGGGGGGGATAGTATGCGAGGGAGCGAGCAAGGGTGGGGGGGGGGGGGACGGTGTGGAAGTGCCGGAGAGGGTTGTACCCCTTATGAATGGATTATGGAATGACGGTGTGAAACGACAAATTACTCGCAGCGATATCAGGGGAATGGCATCACGACTACATGCGAGCGAGCGGAGCGAGCGAGCTTGAAAATTTTAACATTTTACAGTCCAAAAACTGCCGTTTGTAGCCATATTTTTTTGCTTTGGAAATTAAGGGGGGCGCACCGGGCGCAACTGCTGGCAATTACTGGCAGCAACATCAGGTGAATGGCATAATAATCAAATGCGAGCGAGCAAAGAGAGCGAGCTTGGAAAGTTTGACATTTTACAGTCCAAAAACTGCCGTTGGTAGCCATATTTTTTTGCTTTGTAAATTAAGGGGGGCGCACCGGGCGCAACTGCTGGCAATTACTGGTAGCAATATCAGGTAACTTGCATAACAATCAAATGCGAGCGAGCAAAGAGAGCGAGCTTGGAAATTTTGACATTTTACAGTCCAAAAACTGCCGTTTGTAGCCATATTTTTTCGCTTTGGAAATAAAGGAGGGGTGGGGCGCAACGGGCGCAACTGCCGGTAATTACTGGCAGCAACATCAGGAGAATTGCATTAAATGCGAGCGAGCGAGCGAGAGAGCTTGAAAATTTTGACACTTTACAGTCCAAAAACTGCCTTTTGTAGCCGTATTTTTTTGCTTTGGAAATTAAGGGGGGCGCACCGGGCGCATCTTACTGCTGCATGGTAATTACTGGCAGCAACATCAGGTGAATGGCATAACAATTAAATGCGAGCGAGCGAAGAGAGCGAGCTTGAAAATTTTGACATTTTACAGTCCCAAAACTGCAATTTGGAGCCATATTTTTTCGCTTTGGAAATAAAGGAGGTGGGGGGGGGGGCGCACCGGGCGCAACTGCCGGCAATTACTGGCAGCAACATCAGGAGAATTGCGTCAATTAACAATTAAATGCGAGCGAGCGAGCGAGCGAGCGAGCTTGAAAATTTTGACATTTTACAGTAAAAAACAAACAAACTGCCGTTTGTAGCTATATTTCTTCGCTTTAGAATTTAAGGGGGCGCATCGGGCGCAACTGCTGGCAAATACTGGCAGCAATATCAGGAGAGCATAATGATTACATTCGAGCGAACGGAACGAGCGAACTTGAAAATATCACATTTTACAGTCCAAAAACTGCCGTTCTTTTCTTAGCCATATGTTTTTCGCTTTGGAAATTAAGGGGGGAGGGGCACCGGGCAGAACTGCTGGCAATTACTGGCAGCAACATCAGGTGAATTGCATAACGATTAAATGCGAGCGAGCGAAGAGAACGAGCTTGAAAATTTTACATTTTACAGTCCAAAAACTGCCGTTCTTAGCCATATTTTTTCGCTTTGGTAATTAAGGGGGGCGCACCGGGCGCAACTGCAGGCAATTACTGGCAGCAACATCAGAAGAATGGCATAAAGATTAATGCGAGCGAACGGAGCGAGCGAGCTTGAAAATTTTGACATTTTACAGTCCTCAAATTGCCGTTTGTAGCTATTTTTTTATTTTTATTTATTTATTTTTTTTTGCTTTGGAAATTAAGGGGGGCGCGCACCAGGTGCAACTGCCGGCAATTACTGGCAGCAACTTCAGGAGAATGGCATTACGACTAAATGCGAGCGAGAGGAGCGAGCGAGCTTGAAAATTTTGACATTTTATACTGTCCAAAAACTGCCGTTTGAAGCTATATTATTATTTTTTTCGCTTTGGAAATTAAAGGGGGAGGGGGGGGGGGGACGCCCGGTGCGCCCGGTGCGCCCGGTGCGCCCATCTCCCTGGATCCGCCACTGGTAGTCAAGGGTGTGGGTTTATGTTCATGACTGGCCAGGGGAGGTATATGACCAGCGAGGTGGCGTCGAAGTGACCAAGCGGAGAAAGGATGTCCAAAATCTGCACTTTAGAGCATCCCCTAAACTAATTGTGCGTGTTTGTTTGTGTGTGTGTCGTATATGTATACCAATTTGACATGGAAAAGTTATAGGAATTAGCCCAGGTCAAGTCTTTTTATTGGCAATGCAAGACATTTTTACATAGACTAGTATGTAAAGCAACACTGCAAAATCAATGATCTAGCTTTGATATAACGAAGCGTAAGGTACAAAGGTGTACATTCTACATCACATTGCGCAACATTGTAGCGACTCTTCGTTCGGATGTACTGAGTACACTGCGCACATCCTGCTTATATTATGCAGAATGCCAACCAGGAATCACGCTGAATCACAATCTTTTGTCGGGTCCGGGCTTTTTCAACAATGTTTCACACTATATACCTATCTAATTATGGTTAAAAGAAATCATAGAAAAATATCTTATTTCTTGATCACCCTTTCATTCAAAAGCAGTTTACTAACACTTGAGGAATACTATTTCGGTAAGTCTTTTTTTTTTACCAGCGGATTGGGAGGGGGGCGCACCCCCTCCCCCCCCCCCTCCCCCGCTCCGTAGTTACGCCACTGCTTTTGGGTGAAATAATTGGACAGATTTCTTGAATTCTAAAAAAAAGCAAGAAAATCTTTTCATCGCGGATATTATGATTATGTGGGATGGGGCAAACGTGTATAAGTGCTCCGTATCGTACGGATTTACAGTACGGTCGATAAATAATAAACACTGTAGAATACTAATAGATATGTACAAAATCAGTGCTGCCAGAAACAGGGGTGCGAATTGATTTGTGTGTGTGTGTGTGTGTGTGTGTGTGTGTGTGTGTCCCTGGTGCAAAATATAAACAAAATTAGAAAAGAGTAATTATTTAGCGTCCGCCGTTGAGGTCGCTCGCAGACTGATTTATTCTTTTTTTTCTTCTTCTTTTTTTTTTTTTTTTTTTCAGGATCTGAAGGGGGGTGCGTTCGCACCCAACGCACCCCCCCTGGTGACGCCCATGGTAACATTATTAAACATGAAACGGTGACATTTGAAAATAGAACTTTATACCCTTATATTCTCAGGAAAGATACACAATTATGCAATGTTCTTCAAAGGGTAATTTTTAAGTTTCAAAAAGTTGACTTCCATCAGAACAGTACTGCTCTACTTTGGCAATTGGAAGCAAATGACATACCATCCAATCTGAGTTAGTGATATTTTCATACTCTATCTAGTGCGCTCTTAGTAGTCAATTCTTGTGCATGGACACTCATCCTACCAAGTGATGTGCTGGGCAAGACATCATGACATTACATTGGCGTCAATAAAGAATGACAGAAACATTTATTTTTTTTTTAACAATAACTGTCAGTTTTGTCAATTGCTTCCTTTACCCAAAGTAGGGCAGAGTACCCCAAAGTTTAAACACCTGCGTTTTTCTCCTTTTTTTTTTTGGACATGCATACTATCTTGAACATCAACAACATCTCTGTACTATTATACAAAACGATGAACATAAAGATCCATATTAATTTTTCATTGCTTCTGTATGGTCTGGGTGACTGGATGTGCATGAACCATTTATGATTCATTGTGACATAATTCTACATTTGACAAGTAGCACTATTATGGCCAGCATATTTGCCACACTTTCCACACTTGTAGGATTTTCGTGGAAGTTTTATGCCTTTGTGTGCACGGTAGAGGCGTCTATTGCTCCTTCGCATGATCTGGACTAGTGACTCAACTCCTCTTCGATGATTAGTACCTCTAAAGTACTCCGTTGTTGTCATGTCATTTAATTTTTCTAGTCCCTGAGCATTGAATATGTGGATAGAACCTAGCCTTTCTATGATATCAGCGGCATGTACTACAAAGAGATGCATGTAGGGGGTTGCTATCTTCGAAGTGCAAGCATCTACCAGGTTGTCATACCACTCAACCAAGTCATTTCTCAACTTTGTCAATTTGGCAGGCCTGTCAGGAGACATGGCCTCAGCCTTCTTGAATGATCGAACATCGTCATACAGAACCCTAAACCTGCGCCATGCATTTACCACTACATGTCCGTGTGCATGAGAGTCAACAAGCTTTTCTATGTCATCCAAGACTTTCTCAACTTTTTGTTTTTCTGGTCCTCTCAGATCCCGGCATTTGACCATTTTGGCATCTTTGTCATAAGCCAGAGGAGCACCACGCACACCTGCTTTCTTCAAGATGTCTTCCATCTTAGCGCATCTTTTCATTTTTTCAGGAGCATAACACCTACTCACTGATCCAATTTCTTGCAAGTCAAGCTCGTTGATCATCTGAATAATCTTCTTCAGTAACCTGTCTGTGATTCTAAGATACATGTGCAACGTATCAAAAACTACGTTCTCCGTTCCGATCGACTTGAATATAGGATCTCGTACACAGGAATATCCCTTTTCACCGATTCTCCTGGGCTGTTTGGGAGCTGTAACATGCAAATGTTGACTATCAATCAGGCAGTAGATACACGGATATTTGGAATTGGCCGCTCCCATTCCACAGATGGTTAGAAGAAACTTGTAATCTCCTGATAAATGATATCGAATAGTGTACTCCAACTCGTCAATGACAACACTTGTGAAGGAAGCTACATCCTGCACTATATCCACCAAGTGTTCTTTCAACTGACTGTATTTCTCTTCATCGCAAAGTATCGCTATGGGATGATGTACACTTGCGGAAGTTGCATTGGCTTCATCGTTTAGAATTGTACATGTGACATTCACGTAATGCCAATGGCCTACCACTGTGCCATCTCCAGTTATCTTCACATCTACGTTCTGCTTACCTTTTCCAAGTATGCCCTTGTCTACAAGACATTCAATTTCTTTTTTCAAAAGTACCTTTATATCTCTTTGAACTCCTGGGTTAGACGACTTGGTTTTGGACAAAGGGATATCCATTTCGCATTCAGTGATTGTCATGTGGCTTTTTACTTTTTTGAGATTCGGGATATTGCTGATACACGCAAGTGCATTCCAAGACTCATCTGAGATGCCATGAGCATCCTTTACTAGCACGGCGAGATTTACCCTTTGTAAAATGTCCTCTTCATTACATCCTGTCATGCTACACAACTCTTCTGTATCTTCAATCAGAGAAATATCCTTCAGTTCTCCACTGTTTGTGTCTGTTACAGTGATATGTATGACACGAACTCCCCACGAATCAAGAAATTGCAACCTGGCCCGACACTCTTCTTTGAGATGCATTGAGAGTCTCCTGGCATGTCTCCTTGAGTAATGTTCTTTTCTCATCCATGCTGATCGCTTGCCTGATTGTCTATTTCTCAGTAACATAGAGAGATGCAGAGCACGTTTCTTGTACTTTTTCCTGATCAATTCAAGGCGTTCATTCTTTTTCAAAGCTTTTTCAAGCTTCTGTTTTATGTCTGTCAACTTCTCATTTTTTCTTTTCAGTTTCTTTATGGTATCAAGCAGACTTTTTTGCGGACATTCTGACTGCAAAATTTTAAGCTGCCATGTCTTTGTCTTTTTAAGCCACTTACTGAACAGAGCTCGCTGCTTCCCTCCACGTCGTGACTGCTTTATTCGAGAAAAAAGTCCTTTAGGTCTGATTAGATACGATTTTATTGCATTCAGTAGACGAGGAGTTGAAGAAATATTCATAGAATAATGTTGACATATAGAAGAAAACACAATGTTTGAAACCTGTTGTGGACCCTTATGCATATGTAACTTTGTAACTTCAGTAACAAAAGCCAAATCTACATTTAAAAAAAAGTATGCCATAGTTCATGAATGAATCAAACTGCATAAAAAATATGGAAATGACGTGTGAGTGTAAAATGTCTAAATAACTTTGAAACTAAGAAACTGTAAAACTCTTAAACAACCCTGAAACAAAACGTTGTTGTGTCTTGACTTCATTTCTGTTGTTTCCACTCTTCTCGAGTTCCATACGACCTTATGAACCTCAACATCAGATAGTGCCCTCTCTCCAGGTGATGTTCTTGCAGGGTACCACTACGTTCCACAAATTCGGTAATTGGTCTCATTTTCCTGAGCTTTAGGTAAAGGCCCTTTTCTTTCACGTATGCGAAATCCCCTGCCATATTGGTTATTCTTACGTTCCAGTCGGGTCCGAGGATGGCATTCAGCTCATTCATTAGGTTACGGTCTTGAGTATTTTTACAAAGTGCAAATACTTCCTCGAACACCAGTGGATCTACAGGGACACGTGCCACGCACTCCGGATTCTGGTTTATGCTGATTGTAAGTTTTTCCTTTATGGCAAGCCTGAGCGCAGTCTTGACATCACTTGCTGTTCCGCAGCTGCCTGAAAAATCTTCTTTGGTGATGAGATCCGCCTGAAATTAAAAGTCAAGTTCATACAATCTCTCTGTAAATCAAAGATGATAATACTAAGCACCCATCATTTATTAGAGAAGTGGTAAGTATACACACGAAGGATAAGTAGGTAGAAAGGAATCATGTACGATGTATAACTGAATTATAACAATGGCTTTATCCCTTCGGCAGTTTAATGTTAAACATGGGTTACATGATTAGGAATATACGTTTTCCTGTTCAATTTCGTATTAGTGCATGGAAGAGTATAGAGAGTCATTCAATTTCGATATAGGGCAACAAAAAAAATTCATAATGGGCATTCAGTTTCACATTAGAGCAATCTACAGAGTAAAAACATTATTTAGATTCCATATACCATAGGGCATTCAAGTAAGCACGAAAAGACACGTGACTGAAGATTCCTGATAGATTATTTGAATTATGTTACACAATTAAGAACAAGCATCTCTACCAATTATACATGTTGATTCCTGGTGACGTGCAATACCGCATACATCTCATTTTATTGCGTTACTTGTTCATCTTCACATTGTATACAATGTATGACAAATTTTCTAACATTTTTGTCAATCATATCATTTCCTCAAATCTAAGCTTCACCCTAAAAACAAAAATATAAATATAAACAACCCTCCAGATCACACTCTATATTAAAGGTGACATCATTTGTCAAACGCAAGTCAGCTAAACTAAATTCTACAATTGACAGTGAAATTTAACTTCCCAAGAGCTTTTGGAGCATAGGACTTTTTTAGGGACTTTGTACAACACATTCACAGTGCCTTCATTTTCCAAGAGATGGACAGCATTTCTGACATAGGAATTCTCTTCTATGCTGGTATTGTATATAATTATGAAGAAGTGATCAGCTCTGGGAAGACAACATTGCAGTATCTATTGTACGTTCCTGTTTAATAGTTGAACTGATTTGTGTTTGGCAAATGATGTCCTCTCCAGACTGTGCTCTGGAGTATTTTTTATCTTTATTTGAGCTTAGGTTTGAGAAAATGACAAAAATGTTTGAAAATCTATTCAAGTACATGTGAAGATGAATAAGTAGCACAATAAAATGAGATGTATGCAGCATCCATGCACATCAGCAGGAGTCAACAGGCATTTGGCTTTCCATTGACCATAGTTTAAATTTTGGAAAATACATCTTACCTTTTCCAGCCACTGATCCCACTGATCCCCCCATCCGGTATAGTGAACTAAAACCCTGTGAGTGTGATCATCTTCCTCCAGAATCTTTCATGTAAAAATAAACAGAGCATCAATAATTAATTGTAAGAACTAGAGTTTCTATGATAAGTTATCAAATGAAATGATGAAAACGATTTTCTAGAATGAGATGAACAATCTAGACAATATACTTAATAAGCTATCACCTTGTGCTATAAGTATAGTATAATACTCACGGAAATAAGAAAAAAGCTACCCACGCACTACTGTCTCTAAACTGTTCGATATTATTTTTTTACTGGGACTTTTATTAAATACTGCTGTGCTTCAGTGCTTTATGGTTGACAGTTATTAAACACTAACGTCAGATTTACAGTCGATGAAAATGAAAATGAAATGATGAAAAAAAAAATTCATCCAATTTTTTCCATTTTTCCCCCCGGGTCGGGGGGAGGGGGGGGGGGGGGGGAGACAGGAAGTAATCATGGTGTTACGATTACGTGGTCGAGGACGTGATGCGTTTCATGAAACGGTAAACTTTTTGTCAGTGATATACACTGACAACTGTTGAAAGCTACTGAAATCCTTGCGTCTGATTGGCTGATAGCAAATTTGTCGGTGAAAACCTCCGACGAACTTGTTGATGAAACGCCCCCCAGATGGGCGCTCATATCACCCGCCTTCCTGACAACATGGTCCATGTTGGGGGACCTAATTTACACCCTAAGCCTGAGGCCTGCTCCCGAGACTGTAACTTGGCTAGAACAATTGAGGGACGTTATTTAACTGCCGCTGAATACGCAAGAAAAAGGCTCATTCGTGTTAATTACCGCTCACTGACCCTGGTTTTGTGGACCGGGTTACGGTTGGTGCTGTTACTACTACTAGTTACTATAGCTAGTACACTACAGACTAGAGTGTATACCTTACAGTAGATCTACACTGTTAGTGTTACTGACTGTTTTTACTAGTGACTGTTTGATGAATGCATAAATAGTTTTGACTTTTACTAGTTTAATCCCCTCTATAAATTACACTAGTTTGATTCGTTATATTCTACATCGGCGCTAACAGTTACATGAGACAATACTTAAACATGCTTCAAAATATTAGAATGATGTTTAGTAGAGTTTAACGTTAGGCCTACCTCGACATCAAATGCTGACTTTTTGTTCCACTGGCACTGCAGTTGTTTTCTCCTGGGTCTCCGCGGTAGGCCTAATTCTGGAAGTTCTTGAAGTTTTTTGAAATGTCCGATGCAATATGAAGCACATCTTCTCCTTGGTCTTTGGGTTGGGTGTTCATTCATTGGTTCCAGAATGAAGTAGTCTCGTACTTGTAGAATAGAGGTCTAGGGCCCTACTCGATGAAGTCCAAATATGAAATAAGTTCTAACACTTTCTTGTGTTGCATGCATACGTATACAACTACATCTAGTCACATTAGCTATATTACTAGTATAGCTAGCTAGCTATCCCCTCAGTGCATGCATAATACAGCTAGCTGCGCGCATCGCATGCTGGTATTTCGCGGAGCGCGACCACGCTAGCCAGCCGTCCAGCGCTAGCTCGTGATTGGCTAATATCTTTGACCTGTGTTTGTATGCAAATGAGGTCAACGCGTGATCAATTAATGAATATTCATTATACACTACCAGCAACGGGTTTCAATTGGTTGTATGTTAATGAAAATATGACATCATACCTCATTAAGAGTTTGTCCGCCGACGTGTGTAGACTTTTTGTAATGATTAACGCAAACCATTACGATACAGGGGCCGCGGAAGCGGGGGGGGGGGGGCTGGGGGGGCTGCAGCTCCCCCCCCCCCCACACACACACACACTTTTGGTTCGTGGGGGGGGGGGGGGAAGAAAGAAGGAAAAGAAAGAAAGGAAAGAAAGGAAAAATCGTTGAAAAATTCACAACATTCATAAATTTGAATTTCCAAAGATTCCGCCCTTACATAAAGTTTCCGTCTAAGCACTGGCGTAACAAAGGTTAGATTCTGAATAATTCTTAGTGCACAAGACTTATCACTTACATTCCGATAAAATCAAAAGTTCCCTCATGTACAAGGGGAATATCCTCTTTTAATCAACCTTTTCCTCTCTCAGTTCCCCCGATCAATTTGTTTCGCTAATCTCCCACATATTCCATCA